>NC_135890.1:59653342-59892040 GCF_964194155.1 Cetorhinus maximus
CCATCTCTCGCTCTCTGTCCGTTTCTCCCTCCCTCCCCCCTCCCTTGCTCTCCTCCCCCCTCCCTCCACTCTCCTCCCCCCTCCCTCCACTCTCCTCCCCCCTCCCTCTGCTCTCCTCCCCTTCCTCCTCTTCCTCTGCCACTTTCCCTCCCTCTCTTTCCCTTGCTCCATCTCACTCGCTCCATTTCTGCCTCCCTGTTGTCCTCCCTCTCTCTCTCTCCCTCCCTTTCTCTCCCCATCCCTTCTTCTCTTCCTCTTCTCTTTCCCCCTCCATGCCTCACCTTAGGCGAGGTGATGGCTTAGTGGTATTATCACTGGGCTGGTAATATAGAGACCCAGGGTAATGCTCTGGGGACCTGGGTTCAAATCCCACCACAGTAAATGGTGGAATTTGACTTCAATAAAAACCTGGAATTAAAAGTCTAATGGTGACCATGAAACCATTGTTGATTGTTGTTGACCCATCAGTTTCACATGTAACTCCAGGGCCCCAGCAATGTGGTTGACTCTAACTGTCTCTGAACTGGCCCAGCAAACCACTGAACTGCTACAAAGTCACAAGAAAGGAATGAAACTGGACGGTCGACCTGGGCACTGGAAATGACACTGGCTGCCTGTCGACCCTGCAAAGCCCTCCTTACGAACATCTGGGGGCTAGTGCCAAAATTGAAAGCTGTCTCACAGACTAATCATAGTCATCCCAATGGAATCATACCTTAAGATAATGTCCCAGACACCACCATCCCTGCCATATCCCACTGGCATTACAGAGGTGGCGGCACAGTGGTATACAGTCGGGAGGGAGTTGCCCTGGGGGTCCTCAACATTGACTCTGGACCCCATGAAGTCTCATGGCATCAGGTCAAACATGGGCAAGGAATACCTCCTGCTGATTACCACGTACTGCCCTCCCTCAGCTGATGAACCAGTGCTTCTCCATGTTGAACATCACTTGGAGGAAGCACTGAGGGTGCAGCATGTACTCCGGGTGAGGGACTTCAATGTCCATCACCAGGAGTGGCTCGGTCACTATTAAACCGAGCCGGCCAAGTCCTAAAGGACATAGCTGCTATACTGGGTCTGCGGCAAGTGGTGAGGGAAAAACATATGACCTCATCCTCACCAACCTGCCTGCTGCAGATGTATCTGTCCATGACAGTATTGGTAGGAGTGACCACCGCACAGTCATTGTGGAAACGAAGTCCTGTCTTCACATTGAGGATACCCTTCATTGCGTTGTGTGGCATTACCACCGTGCTAAATGAGATTTTGAACAGATCTAGAAATTCAAGACTGGGCCTCCATGAGGCGCTGTGGGCAGCAGCAGAATTGTACTGAAATACAATCTGTAACCTCAAGTCCCGTCATATCCCCCACTCTACCATTACCATCAAGCCAGGGGATCAACCCTGGTTCAATGAAGAGTGCAGGAGGTGCATGCCAAGAGCAGCACCAGGCATACCTAAAAATGAGGTGTCACCCTGGTGAAGCTATAACACAGGACTACATGTGTGCCAAACAGCATAAGCAGCAAGTGATAGGCAGAGCTAAGCAATCCCACAACTAATGGATCAGATCTAAGCTCATCCAGTCGTGAATGATGGTGGACAATTAAACAACTCACTGGAGGAGGAGGCTCCACAAATATCCCCATCCTCAATGATGGAGGAGCCCAGCACATCAGTGCAAAAGATAAGGCATTTGCTACAATCTTCAGCCAGAAGTGCTGAGTGGATGATCCATCTCAGCCTCCTCCGGATGTCCCCAACATCACGGATGCCAGTCTTCAGCCAATTCAATTCACTCCACGTGATATCAAAAAACAGCTGAAGGCACTAGATGCTGCAAAGGCTATGGGCCCTGACACTATTCCGGCAATAGGACTGAAGATTTGTGCTCCAGAACTTGCCGCGCCCCTAGCCAAACTGTTCCAGTGCAGCTACAACACTGGCATCTACCAGCCTTGGTCCAAACATAGACAAAAGAGCTGAATTCCAGAGGTGAGGTGAGAGTGACTGCCCTTGACATCAAGGCAGCATTTGACCGAGTGTGGCATCAAGGAGCCCTAGCAAAACTGGAGTCAATGGGAATCAGGGGGAAAATTCTCCACTGATTGGAGTCATACCTAGCACAAAGGAAGATTGTGAAAGGTGATTGTTGGAGGTCAATCATCTCAGTTCCAGGACATCACTGTAGGAGTTCCTCATGGTAGTGTCCTAACCCAACCATCTTCAGCTGCTTCATCAATGACTTTCCTTCCATCATAAAGTCGGAAGTGGGGATGTTCGCTGATGATTGCACAATGTTCAGCACCATTCGTGACTCCTCAGATACTGAAGTAGTCCATGTCCAAATGCAGCAAGACCTGGACAATATCCAGGCTTGGGCTGACAAGTGGCAAGTAACATTCACATCACACAAGTGTCAAGCAATGACCATCTCCAACAAGAGAGAATCTAACCATCGCCCCTTGCTGTTCAATGGCACTACCATCACTGAACCCCCAACTATCAACATCCTGGGGATTACCATTGACCAGAAGCTGAACTGGACTAGTCATATAAATACTGTGGCTACAAGACCAGGTCAGAGGCTAGGAGTCGTGCGACAACTATCTGACCTCCTGACTCCCCAAAGCCTGTCCACCAGCTATAAGGCACAAGTCAGGAGTGTGATGGAAAACTCTCCACTTCCCTGGATGAATGCAGCTCCAGCAACACTCAAGAAGCTTGACACCATCCAGGACAGAGCAGCCCGCTTGACTGGCACCACATCCACAAACATTCACTCCCTCCACCACTGACGCACAGTAGCAGCAGAGTGTACGATCTACAAGATGCACTGCAGGAATTCGCCAAGACTCCTTAAACAGCACCTACCAAACCCACAACCATTAACATCTAGAAGGACAAGGGCAGCAGATAGATGGAAACACCACCACCTCGAAGTGCCCCTCCAAGACACTCACCAACCTGACTTGGAAATATATCGCCGTTCCTTCACTGTCACTGGGTCAAAATCCTGGAACTCCCTCCTTAACAGCACTGTGGGTGTACCTACATCACATGGACTGCAGCAATTCAAGAAGGCAGCTCACTACCACCTTCTCAAGGGCAATTAGGGATGGGCAATAAATGCTGGGCTAGCCAGCGAAGCCCACATCCCGTTAATGAATAAAAAAACCCCTTCCTCCCACTGCCTCCCTTTCCCTCCATCTCTGGCTCTTTGACCCTTTCTGCCTCCCTTCCTGCCTCTCTCTCCTCCTACCTCCCTCTCCCCCTCTCCCTCCCCCTCCCTCTCTCTCCCCCCTCTCTCACTCCCACCATCTCTTCATCTCTCCCTCCCTCCCCCTCTTTCCCTTACTCCCTCTCACTCTCACTGTTTCTGCCTCCCTCTCATCCTCCCTCGCTCTCCCCTCCCTTTCTCTCCCTCCTTCTCAACCTCCCTCTCCCTCCCTGCCTCCGTCTCCCTCTGCCCCTTCTTCCCCTCTCTTCCCCTCTTTCCTTCACCCTCGCTCTCCCTCTCCCTCTCTGTTTCTGCCTCCCTCGCTCCCTCCCTCTCATTCTCTCCCTCCTCTCTCTCTCTCCCTCTCTCCCTACCTCCCTCCCTCTTCCACCCTCCCTCATTCCCTCTCTCCCTTCCTCCCTGATCTCCCATTTTTCTTCCCTCTCTCCCTCCCACTGTCCCACTCTCCTTCCCCATCTCTCCCTCCCCTCCCACTCTCCCTCCCTTCCTCCCTCTCTCCCTCCCTTCCTCCATCTCTCTCTCCTTCCCTCCCTCTCTCCTTCTCCCTCCCTCTTTCACTCCCTCTCTTCCATCCCCTCTCCGCCCCTCTCTGTCTCTCTCCTATTCTCTCCCTCCCTCTCTGCTTCTCCTTCTCCCTCCCTCCTTCTCTGCCTCACTCTCTCCTTCCATCCCTGTCTGCCTCCCTCTTGCTTCCTCTCTCCCTTCCTCCCCCTCCCTTTCCCCCTCCCTGCCTCTCCCTCTGTCTCCCCTCCCCTCCCTCCCTCATTCCCTCCCTCTTTCACTCCTTCCTCTCTCCCTCCCTGCCGCTCTCCCTCCCTGCCACTCTCCCTCAGTGCCTCTCTCCCTCCCTTTCTCTCCTTCCATCCCTCTCCATCCCTCTCTCCCTCCATCTCTCCCTCCCACTCTCCCTTCTTCCCTCCCTCTCCTTCCCTTTCTCCTTCCCTGCCGCATTCACTCTCTCCCTCCCATCCTCTCTCCCTCCTTCTCTCTCTCCTCCCCTCCCTCTTCCCTTCTCCCTCCGTCTTTCTGTCCCTCCCTCCATCTCCCTCTCACCTTTCCCTCCCTCTCTTCCTGCCTCTGCTTCCCTCTCTCTGCCTACCTCACTCCCTCCCTCTCTGTCCCTCGTTCCTCTCTCCCTCCCACTCTCCCTTACTCTCTCTTCTTCCCTCCCTCTCTCCTTCCCTCTTTCCCTCCCAACCTCTCCCTCCCCTCTACCCCCTTTCCCTCCCACCCCTCTCCCTCCATCATTGCCTCCACCTCCCTCCCACGTTACCTCCCTCTCTTTCCCTTCTCCCTCTCTTTCCCACCCTCTCTCCCTTTCCCATCCTCTCTCCCTTTCCCTCCCTCCTTGCATCCCTCTCTCCCTTTCCAGGCCTGATATCCAAGCATCAGAATCAGGCACCTGAAAATATACATGATAAAAATGCTGCCCACAGATTTTTATTTTAATTTTATTTCATCACGGAAACCTCATCCCACCCTTGGATGAGGTTTCATAAAAAATGCAAAGGCTGCCTGGCCAATTCGCCCATTCGCCAACCGTAAGGTTGGACAGACCACGAAAAATCAGAGTCAATTGCTCCATTAATGGGCTTAATTGCCTCTTAATTGAAGGTGGGCACACTTCTGGCTTTTGCCCGCGCCTGTCAACTGAAATAACACACGAGCGCAGGGATGACATCGGGACATTTGCCCGATGCCATCCCGCACAATTTCATGTCCAATTGAATTGGGTTGAGCCCGCCCAATCAGCATAAAAAATGGTGCAGTTCAGTTCACCAACAGTAAAGGGTTCAATGATTTCCTTTTCATTTAGTTTTATAGCTCTTGTTTTCATTTTCTGTTTCCAGTTTTACTTTAACACAATTTCCACGTTGAAGCACCCAGTCACAAGTCTGTACATTTTAAGTTGATGTTTGCTTTTCTGAGGGTTTTTTTCAGCACCATTGTTATGACCGGTAAAGCGGAGTTATATAAAAATCCCAGAGGGAAACTTTAAATAACTGTCATAACCTAGAATTTTCAGTGTTATGTTTGAGATGCGACTCTAAATTCAGGAATCACACCACCAGTTCTCGAGGTTTTACATTAAACTAAATGAAATATTTTTATTAATTTACACAGGTTTAAATATATATACATGCGGCTACAAATTACTGCTATCATAACTTTTAACAAATTCCCAAACTAATCTCCATTAAGGCAACAGTAACCCATAGACTTAACCAAACACCAGGCAAAGCATTTTCACCTTACAACTTCAAAATGAGGTTCTTTTCACTTTGGTTCCTGTGGAGCCAGTTGGAGGCTTACAGCTGCCTTTTGATCTCACATTGCCTCTGCTTTGCACGCCCGAAAACTACTGAAGTTATACCTACCAGCCCCATTGAATGTTAATTCTCATTGTATCAACAACCTCTGAACTAAACCTCTCTAACAATAAAACCCCTTTCATAGCACCAACTTCATTAGTAATATAAACCTATGACTTGGTATCTGCTAGATAGGCATAGTTTTCACTCCACTTCATGAATGCTCTATTCAAAAAATGCAAATGCATGCTATCTCTCTTACATATCAAAACTAGTACATATCAAAGCACCCAGATTAGCTGGCTTCAATCCAATTAAGACACACCCGCAGACTAAACCTCTATTTTAAAAGAGAAATCTTTTCCAAAATATTATGTATATTAATAGCTTCATGACACCATCCCAACAGACCCAGACCCTCTGACTAGATACAGATCCAGACCTTGAACTTGATCCTTTTACCAGCCTCTGAACATAGACCCTCTAACCAGACCCTAACCTTCAGCCCGTAGCCACAGACCCTGCCCCCATATCCTACCCTGGATCCTGCCTGGACTCTACTCATAGACATTGCCTCCAGACCATGCCTCCGGCCCTAGATCCTTCCCTCAGACTATGCCTCCGGCCCTGGACCCTGGTCCCAGGTCTCTGACAGGGCAGTGCTCCATCAGAGCTGTACTGTTCCTCTGACAAGTCAAGGAATCTGTGCCTCTGTCTGTAGGGATCTAGTAGGTGGATAAGTGAGTTCATACACGCTGCTGTTCTCTCCCTGCAACTCCCTCCACTGTAAGGCTGTGTTGATGTTCATATTGATCCTCATTCTCACCCTCAGTCCAACTGTGAGCAGCTATGGTGTCTCTCATGGTGATTCTTTCTATCTGGTCAACCTCAAACTCCTCAATTAAGTCTCTCACACCGAGTACCTCACCAAACTGTGTTCCAAGGTTTACTGAGGAAGACCTGCGAGCACTGATACTTCATTAACATCACATCTGCTGACCATTGACCACCCCAAAAGAGTGCCATGCAATCTCACTTCCATTTCACTGGTGTCTCTCCCAACCCTCAAGAGACCCATACAGCACAAATTCATTACAGGTTCATTACAGGTTCATTACAAGTTCATTGCATGATGGGAGCCTAATGTTAATCAGCCTGCTGCCTCTCCACAGTGGGACATTCAACATTCCCAATAATAACACAAACATGGCCAGGAGTTGGAAGAGGTCACATTACATTGAATCCTTCTTTGAAAAGCTGCAACTGTTCCGCTTTGTCGTTGGGCTTGTACGTTGACGTTGGGCTTGAGTTACAGGATCTTCACATTTTTAACCCCCTCCTCCCCCAGCCCCTCCTGCCTGTCCAGGAGCGTTAATTTTGAGGCCCAAGTCTTTGAGAAACATCTTACAGCAATTCACAAAGATTGCTATTCAAGTGCTTCGCTGTTGAATTGTAGATATAAGTGGCAGCCAATTTATGCACAGCAAGATCTCACAAGCAGCAGTGAAGTGAATAACCAGATTTTATGCCTTTGGTAATAATTTGAAGCATCAATATTGGTCAGGACATTGGAAGAACTCTCTTGCTTTTTTTTGAATAGTGCTATTGGATCCTTTACATCACCTGAGAGGGCAGGTAAGGCATTGGCTTCATGTCTTATCCGAAGTACAAGACCTCTGGCAGTGCAGCACTCCCTCAGTCTGGAATATCAGCCTGGATTATGGGCTCAAAGGTGTAAATTCCAAGGTTCCTCACTGAGAATTCCAAGATGACTTGAAGAATACAAAGCTGGATCAGGGCAAGGTCTCTTAGAAAAGCTGTAACTATTCCATTTTGTGATGATATTGCAAACCTTGGTTACAGTCCAAGCAGTTCCTTCCTGAAGTGTTTTTTTTTATTCATTCACAGGATGTGGGCTTCGCTGGCTGGGCCAGCATTTATTGCCCATCCCTAGTTGCCCTTGAGAAGGTGGTGGTGAGCTGCCTTCTTGAACCGCTGCAGTCCATGTGTTGCAGATACACCCACAGTACTGTTAGGGAGGGAATTTATTCATTCATTCAGCAGTATCTGAGCTGGTGACAGTGAGTGTCAGTTCTCATGTCAGGGCCTCTTTATCACCATTGTGCTATTACTCTCTTTCCTTCTCCTGGGCTCTGTGGCTGGGCAGCTGGCAGTGTTTGGATGCCTGAAAGCAGGAGCTCAGAAGGGGAAGGTTGGTGTGAGGGAATGGGTGAAGCGGGAAGCAATAGGAGTATGGTCACATCATCAACAGCTTGCTCATCATGCTAGATAGGAGGGTGAGAATGAGCTGGGAGTTGCCAAGGAGCATGAGATGGGAACATACCATCTTCCTCAATGTTCTCAGTGACGTTCAGTGCTACAGACCCCTCTGCAGCCAGCTCCACAATGATGAGACTATCTTCTCCATAGGGCTCAGGAGATGTGGGTGTGTCCTTGTGCCCCACCAGCTCTATTGTGTGCCATCTTGTCTTGCAACAGAGAGGGCAGCATGTCGCTGATTGTGTTGCACTGGGTTTGGGTGATGTGCCTGCTAAAGCTGAACAGCTAGTGTTACATGGAGGCAGCGAGAGGCGGGTGAGACACTGGCAGCATTGACAGGTGTGTGAGGGTGAGGTGGAGTATCTGAATGTTGGGTTTGAGCCCTGAATTCCAGGGAGTGCTGCTGGATGACTGAAGGTGGTGTGGTGCAATGAGCAGTGTGAGAGGTTGGTGTTGTGGAGTCATGTGAAGATGCATTCACTGACCTTGACCTCCCACCTGACATCATTAAATTTCTTGTGACACTGCAAACAGGTCCTCAGGTCCAGTTTCCAGGGTTTGACCCTCCTGGCTATCAGTTCCCATTCTCTTCTGAGAGTGGTGCTTGGGGCCTGGCCCCCGTGGATCCATGACATTCTCTTCATGCTCACCAGCACCCCTCCCAGCTCTGTATCTGTCAATCTGGAACCCTCTCTCTGCCCTGGTGCTCACTTTGCCATTATTTAAATTGCAGCAATATTCTTCAGTGCAGATTCCTCTTCAGAGGGACAGCCTGCCTTTAAGATGAGCAAGTTGGCTGCACCATGTGGTGTCTGGACAACACTACGGGACCCCCCTGCAGAGCGCAGTGGTAGCGCGAGACTTGCTCAGCCAAACACTACAATCAATCTCAAGGGCAATTAGGGATGGGCAATAAGTACTGGCCATGCTGGTGATGCTCACATCCCATGAAATAATTTAAAAAGGTGGGGTGGGTGCATCAAACTTCATACTGCCCACCTTGATCTGAACAGGTGTGGGCAGGTCATAAATTGTGACCCCTGTCATCATCATCTTCCTTGGCAAAGTATTCATTTAGTACCTCAGCCATGCCCTATGCCTCCATGCGTAAAAACCCTTTTTGGTCCCTAATTGACCCCACACCAACTCTTTACAACATTTTACTATTAAATGTTTGTAGAATACTTTTGAATTCTGTTCTTGATCCCTCTAGAACATCTCTCCAGAATTGTAATGTTCTCCTTAATCAATACCACCATCCAACCTCCTTTCTTTCCTCGCATTCTTTCCTGAACATTGCGGATTCACGAACATTTAGTCCCCAGACCTGTCCTTTACTGAGCCAGGTTTCCATTATCACCTCATACTCCCATGTGGTTATCCATGCCTGAAGCTCACCATGGAATGATCTCTTTGGGTGAAGCAGCAAGAATTGAATCCTGGGTGCACCTTGGCATTATGGGGTGGACTTTTTCCACTTTCACCAATCTCTCTTCTCTATTGTTATCCAATCTTATCGCTCTACCGCCTCACAAACACCACTCTCTTCAGCGAACAATCCACCATTCCTTCATCCATGAAGATTCCTGAGAGTCAGTACTACCTTCCTTTAACTAGACATAGTTATAAAATTCTTTGCTAATTCTCTTTATACCTGACTTGTCAGACACTTTCATAGCCTTGCTTAGCCTTTCAAGTCGTCTTTTTGCTCCATTGCATTTCCTGTAATTCTGCTGGGGTGAGGGCTGGGGGTGAGGGCAATGGTTGAGGGCAGTGGGTGAGGGCAGTGGGTGAGGGCAGGGGTGAGGACAGTGGGTGAGGGCAAGGAGTGAGGGTAGGGTCAGGGCAGGGGGTGAGGGCAGGGGTGAGGGCAGTAGGTGAGGGCAGGGAGTAAGGGCGGGGTGAGGGCAGGGGGTGAGGGCAGGGGTGAGGGCAGTAGGTGAGGGCAGTAGGTGAGGGTGGGGGTGAGGGTGGGGGTGAGGGCAGGGGGTGAGGGCAGGGGGTGAGGGCAGTAGGTGAGGGTGGGGTGAGGGCAGGGGGTGAGGGCGGGGTGAGGGCAGTACATGAGGGAAGGGGTGAGGGCAGCAGGTGAGGGCAAGGAGTGAGCGTAGGGTCAGGGCAGGGGGTGAGGGCAGGGGGTGAGGGCAGAGGTGAGGGCAGTGGGTGAGGGTAGGGGTGAGGGTAAGGTCAGGGTAGGGGGTGAGGGTAGGGTCAGGGCAGAGGGTGAGGGCAGGGGGTGAGGGTAGGGTCAGGGTAGGGGTGAGAGTAAGGTCAGGGTAGGGGGTGAGGGTAGGGTCAGGGCAGGGGTGAGGGTAGGGTCAGGGCAGGGGGTGAGGGCAGTGGGTGAGGGAGGGGCTGTGGGCAGCAGGTGAGGGCAGGGAGTAAGGGTAGGGGTGAGGGCAGGGAGTAAGGGTGGGGGGTGAGGGCATAGGTGAGGGCAGGCGGTGAGGGTAGGGGTGAGGGAAAGGTGAGGGTAGGGTGTGAGGGCATTGGGTGAGGGCAGGGGTAAGGGTTGGGGTAAGGATAGGGGTCAGGGTAGGGGTAAGCACAGTGGGTGAGGGTAGGGTGTGAGGGTAGGGGTAGGGGTAAGGGCAGTGGGTGTGGGTAGGGAGTGAGAGCAGTGGGTGAGGGTAGGGAGTGAGAGCAGTGGGTGGGGGCAGGAGGTGAGGTCAGGGGGTGAGGCCAGGGGGTGAGGGCAGTGGGTGAGAGTAGGGGGTGAGGGCAGGGGTTGAGGGCAGGGGTTGAGGGCAGGGGGTGAGGTCAGAGTGTGAGGGTTGGGGTAAGGGTAGTGGGTGAGGGTAGGGGTGAGGGCAGTGGGTGAGGGCAGTGGGTGAGGGTAGGGGTAAGGGCAATGGGTGAGGGTAGGGGTAAGGGCAGTGGGTGAGGGTAGGGGTAAAGGCAGTGGGTGAGGGTAGGGGTGAGAGTAGGGGTGAGGGTAGGGGTAAGGGCAATGGGTGAGGGTAGGGGTGAGGGCAGTGGGTGAGGGTAGGGGTGAGGGCAGTGGGTGAGGGTGGGATAAGGGCAGTGGGTGAGGGTAGGGGTAATGGCAGTGGGTGAGGGTAGGGGTGAGGGTAGGGGTAATGGCAGTGGGTGAGTGTAGGGGTATGGGCAGTGGGTGAGGGTTGGGGTGAGGGTAGGTGTAAGGTCAGTGGGTGAGGGTAGGGGTGAGGGTAGGGGTGATTGTTTTCTGTGGTGATGACAAGCCATGTAGCTGAAGAGCTCAGTGAGTCAGCCAGAGGACACACTTTGACATACCCAGTGAAACGAGGAGGCAAAACTCCCAAACTGCTTTTTACACCAAGCACAACATGTCCGAGTAGGCTTGTCAGACAGCATTTGCTTATCACCCATTGTTCATTGCAAGTTGCCCCACCCAAAGAATTTATCCAACATGCAGCTCTTTGAAAGTTTACCATTCACAGTACCCACACCAGAAAATGATCAGGAACATTGACATTCCAAGAATGTTTCATTAGCGATTGCCGTATGTCAGCATTCCTTTCACTGCCAGAGTCTGGGCATCACTGCAAAGCTGGCACGAAATGACCAATCTCAATTGCCGGAAGTTGGTGATAGGCTGATCGGGAGCTTGCTAAAGCCAGGCCAGAGGGCAGCAGAGACACCCACATTGTTAGGTATTGAGTCACATACAGCAACAACTTGTATTTATATAGCATCTTTAACAGTAAAACATCACAAGGTGCTTCACAGGAGCATTATCCAAAAAACTGACACTGGGCCACATATTAGGACAGGCGGCTGAAATCTTCGCTGAAGAGGTAGGTTTTAAGAAGCGTCTTAAAGGAGGAAAGGGAGGTAGAGAGGTGGAGAGGTTTAGGGAGGGAATTCCAGAGTGTAGGGCCCAGGCAGCTGAAGGCACAGCCATGGTGGAACGATTAAAATCAAGGATACTCAAGATGCCAGAGTTGGAATGTGCATCCTCAGGGGGCTGTTGGGCCAAGGGGAGGGTCAAAGCCATGGAGGAGTTTAAAACAATGATGAGAATTTTTAAAATCAAGATGTTGCTTAACCAGGGGCCAATGTAGGTTCAGCCAGCACGAGGGCAATGGCTGAACGGGACTTGGTGCGAGTTGTGATATGGACAGCAGAGTTTTGGATGGGCTGAAGTTTACAGCGGCTGGAAGATGGGAGGTCAGCCAGAAGTGGGTTCGAATAGTCAAGTCCAAAGGTACCAAAGACATGGATGAGGGTTTCAGTGGCTGATGAGCTGAAACGGGGAGAGTTGAGTGATGTTACAGAGAGTGGAAATAGAGGGTCTCCATGGTATGGTTATGTGGTCTAAGCTCACCTTGGGGTCAATATAACATCCAGGTTGAGAACAGAAAGTCACCAGGGTGAGAAACAGTCAGTCATGCTCCATAAGAACATAGGAAAATAGGACTTTAGAGCAGGAGTGGGCCATTCAGCCCTTCGAGCCTGCTCTGCCATTCAATAAGATCATGGCTGCTCTGGTTGTGTCTCAACTCCACTTTCCTGTCTGCCCCCCATAACCCTCGAGTCCCTCGTCTATCAAAATTCTGCCTTGAATTAATTCAATGACCCACCCTCTACTGCTTTCCGGGGAAGAGAATTTCACATAGTAATGACCCTCTTAGGGAAAAGATTTCTCCAAATCTCCATCTTAAATTGTAGACCTCTTATTCTTAAACTTTATTAACCTGGCTCTAGTCTCCCCCACAAGAGGAAACATCCTCTCAATATCCACACTATCAAATCCCCTCAGGATCTTATGGGCGGAAAGTTGTCCTTATCGGGCGGGCTCGGCAGCAGTGAGGGGCTTCGCAATTTCACGCTGGCGGGTGAATTAAGGCCCGCACAGCGTGGAACGCAGGCTGCAGCGCTGCCTGTGAGGGGGGAGGGGAGGAGGGCGAACGGGGCAAGCGGGGAGCTTCGCACATGTGCACAGGGAGCTGCCTCAGGGAGATGAAGAGTTCTGAAAAACAAAAATAAAGAATTTTTAAATGTTAAAAAACATGTCCCCTCATGTGACTGACTCTGTCACATTAGCAGGGACATATTATCAATGAAATGTAAAATGTTTTATTTTATTTTTAAATTTGTTATTGGAAACCCCATGGATGAGGTTTCCTAAAGACTGCAAAGGCCGCTTGGCCTGCCCGTCAACCATAATAGGCCTTCTAATTGTCGGTGGACGTGTTGCCGATTCCTATGTGTGCCCGCCGACTGAACTATTGCGCGACTGCGCGTTGATGTCAAGACGCTCCCTGGCGTCATTGCGCATCATTTCACACTCGAGTGGGTCAGGCACTCGCCTGTCCATCAAGGTGAAAATTCTGCCCTATATGTTTCAAGAAGGTCACCACTCAGTCCTATAAACTCCAATGGGTATCGGCCCAACTTGTTCACCCTTTCTTCATAGGATAAACCCAGACAGGGTAAGGATGGTAGGTTTCCTTCTCTAAAGGACATAGGTGAAGCAGATGGGTCTATATAACAATCCGACAGCTTCCTGGTCACTGTTTTAGATTTCCAGATTAATTGAAAGAGAATTCAAATTCTTAAACTGGTGGGATTTTAACTCGTATTCTCAGGATCCGAGGTTCTCAACCGCTCCGAGGGCTCTGCGAGGAGCTTCCCAGGTGTCCAGCAAAGTCAGGAGCAGCTGCCCACAGAGAGGTTCCTTGGGCAGGTGGAATCTCTCTGCCGCTGACTAATTCTCTTCTGTGGGGTTACAATGGGCTGGACGTTCTGATGGCAACATGGGTTTCATCGCTGGGCCTGAAAGTGGGGGAAGGGGCTGTGGGGCCTCCGGTGGTCAGCAGGACATGGGGCTGCATCCATTGGCTCTGTTAAGGGTGGATGCCACCCCATAGAGTTGCCAACCAATCAGAGGGCCAGGAGCTCAGATGCCCCAGCAGCACCACGGGGAGTGGTGACCATTGATGGGACTGCAACTGGAGCAGGAGGGCCCAGTAATGACAGTGTGTCCAGAAGGGCTCTGTCCTTCTTATCTCTCAGCCCATCTTCAAAGGGGTGTTAAAATCCAGGCCACTGGATTGGTTCCTGGTCTCACAATCAGAGGACATGATGTGATATCTCAAGCCTGCGTGTTCCTGACTGGGAGAAGGGAGAAGAGGACTTGGAAAGGGAGAGTGAGATGACAGGGAGAATCCCGGAATGGTGAGAGTAGCAGTGGCAGTGACACAAGAAGCCAGCTTCCCACTCTGTCCAGTGCAATGGAACAGCCACATTATTAAGAGCATCAGCAATAGTCACACTCAGCATGAACTCCCCAAAAATAAATGGCAGACAGATTTCGGGAGCTGGTAATGATCAAGATAGAACCAAACCAGGCCAGGCAGACTGAGAGCAGGTTGGTAGTGACAGTGGAAATCAGTCACATTTAGTATTAGTTGTAGAGTTCTTTCCTTCCCTTCCCCGCATCTGCTCACCTGCTCCAGACAGTGAACCAAGGAAAATGCATAAATGTATGTGGCCCTGACTTTTGTACATAGGGATCACTAACACCACCCCACCCTCCCACCGCCCCTCCATCTCCCACCCCCCATCTCCCATTGCACCCCCAGGACCAGCAGGCAGGGAGCTAGGTGAACATGTGGAACCAGTCTGACAGCTGGTAACCTCGGTTGGGTATTCAAATGTGCAAACCAGTGGAGAGATTTCAGCATTGATTAATTGGTTAATTAATTAATTAATTGGTATATTCAGTGTATGTCAGACTGTTTGACTGAGGAGCAGGAATGAGGAAGATAAGACATCAAAAAGAGCAGGAGAGATCACATGAGGTAATTGTTTACCCAAACAATACATTCAAGAAGAAATTCGACAATAGTTTCTCCTTGTTGCATGAATGAAAATAATATACTGGATGAGAAAGCATTCGCTCCATGGCCTGAACGTTACAGAAGCTGTGTGGGTGCAGTCAGTGGAAGCGGGAGCGGGAGCGGGAGCACACTGTTATCTGCTCCCACCTGCGGTCACGAGCTGGACGCGATTACGAGCTGGCCGGCCAATGGGGGGCCGCACAGAGACTCTGTGGCCAGGATTTTATGTCCCGCGGGTGGGTGCACACCTGACCTGTCCGGCTGCCAATCAGCGCCAGATGGTGTTGAGCGAGTATCCAGACGTCAGGGCACACTGGCGTGATAGCTCATTTGGCGGGTGCGCGTGGCAGTCAATCTCGCAGAAGATCATTCCCATTCCCGGCACACGGGAAGCACGCCCACCAACAATTAAGCGATGGGCAATTAAGCCCATTCAGGAGGCAATTGAAAGCGATTTTTTCGTGGCCTGTCCAGTTTAATGGTTGGTGGACGGGCCAATCACCAGGCGGCCTTCACATTTTTGCCCAAACCTCGATCCAGGGTGGGATCAAATCTCCATCAGGAAATAAAATATGGAGAGATCTCTGGGGACTGGTTTTTTTATGAGGTTTGCTTTCAGGTGCTTGATTGTGCTGCATGGAGATATTTTGCAGCACTTTTGTTGTTTAGTTTATTCTGTGGAGGTTTGCAGCTCCATGGGGAAGATGTCTGCCTTCAGGGAGCTCTCTCGAAGTGCTCGCCAGCACCCGCGTTGACGTCAGTGCTCACCCTCTTCCCACCCCCACTGGCAGTGCTGAGCCTTTCTCAGGCCACATTTCACACTGGCTATCCGTTAATTGGCCAGACAGTGTGAAATCACGGCCGGGAGCTGATCGTGGTCAGGAGCCCATTTCCCATCCGCTCCCAGGCCCTCCAATTGCGCACACGCACACCCGACGAGCGAAAAATTCAGGCCTGTGCTGCTGGTGGCGACAGGAGCCTGTCAGGCACCGGGTCCAATGGAGACATGCCAGGGGCTTTAAACTGAAGGTCTCCAGGAGGTGCAAAGACCCTGAGAGAGCTGCCCCGGAAAGAGCTGAAGACTTTGATGTTGGAAGGTATCATGGCCTCAGCACCCGCAGGGCACAACAGGCAGAAGGGCAATGCCGATGGGCACTCCACCTTTCCGCCTCTCGGGCGAGTGCGTGCACACTCTAATGGAGGCAGTGAGTGCCAGCTGTGACATACTCATGCCACAGAACGACAAGAGGAGGTCACCACACCAGGCAAAGAAAGCTTGGACGGAAGTGGCAGCCCAGGTGAGCGGGCATGACATGCTGCAGGGCACATGGATCCAGTGCCGCACAAGGTTCAATGATCTTCTGCACTCCGCAAGAGTGAGTACCAACTTGGAACTGAGTATAGATGTCTTGGAGGGTGGCCTTTCATCGTGGTGCTCAGGGTGTAAGATTCAGAGTGCCAAATAATCTGCCCACTAGGGTTGGGTGCATAGAAGGTTGAGGTGTGATGATGTGATGAGCAGCTCAACCTGGTTCACCAGGGGTGGGGCGGAGGAAGCTGGTTTGGGGTTGCAGGTAGAGGGTGGAGGGGGTTGGCTAATGAATGCACTTTGTCTGTACAGGAGAAGAGAAGCCACAATGCCATGGAGCACACACGAGCGGGTGGCGAAGTGGCCAACCTGCTCATACTCAGCAAGTTCGAGATAGATGCCCTGGGCACGGAATGCAGGCGTGGAGTAAGGTCCACAGGTGATGGAGAGGCAGGGGTCTCGGAGGAAGGTTAGAGTCCAGTGGACAGGTGAGAGACTGGGGAAGTGTGTAAGAGCTGTCGGGTTGTGGCATCTCCAAGGAGAAGTTCAAATCAAGAGTCCCCATTGCTCGTCCAATCACAATGCCTCAGCAAGGCAGCTGTCCATGGTGTCAACATACTGTCTTGCATGCACAGTCACATTGTGATGATGATACCTACTGACATATTGTCTTCCTCGCTAAGAAGCGCCATGCTCAAGATGCAGCAGGGACCTCGAGGATCCTCCATTAACACCCGAGGAGCCGCCGCAGACAGAGGAACCTGCGTCACATCCTCTCTCAGAACACAGCACCAGCACAGATACAGGCATGTCGGTAGGCATTAGGGGGTTGGCTCCATTGGTATTGCACATTGGTGAGGGCACTATACACCCACATGAGGAGCTGGTGGGGTCAGAGAGTGCCCAAGGCGCCGGCAGTTGGAGGACTGCTGGAGACTAGGACTGTGCTGAGTCTGAGGCAGACAATGAACCTCTGGATTTGTCCATCAGGCGGCAGATACTGTATGTCCAGTGGGATGCACAGGAGGATCTGATGGATATCTCTGAGGGTCTTCATGCCATGGTTCCTGTTATAGGGGAGTCCATGTGGAGCGTGAGCACTTGGGTTGACCCTCATCGCCAAGCGCACTGCCTCCTCCATGGAGAGAGTGGCGACTCTCATGGAGAGGCAGCTCCAGGAACAGAATCAGGGATTTCTGGGGCTGTGCTTGTACCTACAAGCCCACACATTGGCAGCCCACACAGGTCACTGCCACTGTGAGAGATGGCTGAGGCACCAAGTCACTTTGCTAGGTGCCCGTCCATCAATGGTGAACAGGGAGGTGCAAACCAACCTCACGCTGGGAGACCAGCTGCATGTCGAATTTGCAGGCTCCTCTCTGGGTGTTCCAGACGAAGGCAGCAGCTCCTCTGTCAGAGCCCATGTCATCTGATGAGGCCGTGATGACTGAGGAGTGCCCAGCCATGGTGCTGGGCACTTCCTCCCAGGTGGTACCTGCACAGACTCTGCTGGCCAGAGGACATCTGCCAAGGTTATCATGGCCAACAGGACATCACAGACAACAAGCTGCCTCTAATGCCGCTGCCAGCGAGGTGGGGGTGAGGGGAGGATGCACAAGGACGCAGCACTCGCAAGCGGAAGTTTAAGGCACTATAAATTGTGTAAACACGACCACCATTTAGAAGTGTTATTAAGTGTCATGGCCTGACTGTGAGCATGGGACATGTGAAGCAGGTCATGAAAAGCTGAATTTATGTTTTTAGCTGAAAATACAATTTTCCTGTGCCTCTCCAACCCCACACCATTTTCATCTTCACAGGACAGGAAGGACTTGGGTGTAAAACACACACCAATCCTCTTCCAATGTCGGGGTCTACAGGGAAATTATATTTCCCCACAGACATTATTTTACTATGTTGGTGCCGGTTTTGGAAGCTCTAAAAAAATACTCCCATGGAGAGTTTGTGACCACTGGAGGAAGCCTGCTGAGGAGTTGGGACATTCTGTAACATAAGTACAAAATGTTTTGGCACCTTCAAAAGTGACTATTAGATGCAGCATGTAATGTAGACATATTTTTGATATAGAGATTGATCATAGGACTCTGTCCTGCAAAGATAAATCGACCACCACATTGACCAGCATTTTGTAAGTTTTGACATGCATTAGAGTACTTTCCCCCCCCCAGGAGAAAGTGCCATAATGCATTCAAAAATCTTGAAAAATGTGTTGGTAAACGCTTCTTGTCATGTTTGGTACTCTGATTGTGAACAAAACATCCCCTGCTTTTGAAAGTTTAAAAGAAAATCTGATCACCTGCTCACCACACTGACCACCTCTGCACTGACCATTCTTATGAAATCTTAATAATTTTCATAATATTATTGTGGGTTATTGTAAAGTAGGTTTATAGGGGTGAGTATGGGTGATTCTGTGTGTGTGATTTAATTGAATTGAAGTCAGCTTGACTGTCAGCTGGAAATTATCAAAAGGAGTTAGGTGTAGAAGGCTTCTTGAAATGCTAATGAGTAAACATGGATGAGGTCTTGGCATATAAAGTGCGAAGGAAATTTACATTTTTAGATAAGTGGAGTTGTTTGGATTTCAAATGGATGGTAGGATGTTTACAGCTGGGAAGATAAGCAAGGCCAAGCAGTATGTTTATTTTTCCCAAAAGGAAAGAGGTCTTATTGGCAACATGAAAGGTTTTCATATTATGGGAAAAGTAAATTTGCAAAGATATATGGAACAATGGAATTTACAGATTAAACAGAGAGAAGCATATATAAAGAGGAATGAAAGGCTATGTTGGGGGGCCATTTGAGATCTAACAGGAGTGTGTGAAACATCCTTGAAGAAGCCACTAACCATTTTTGCAAAAGTCTGCTGTGTCCAGTAACTAAGGTTGGAGAAAAGCCTTTGGGATTCCACTGTTGAGTGGGTGCTGTGGTAACTTGTGGGCTTACTTTTTAAATTTAAAATCTATTTTGGACTGTTACCTTAAAGGGGGTGTGTGGCTGGGAGTCAGGTTAATTAAGAATTTTGGTATTTGTTATAGTATTAAGTAACTGTAATCTTACATATGTGCTTGAAATCTTTTCTTTAGTTAATAAATATTTGAATTTAATTTTTAAAATTGCTAAAGGTCTTAGTGGACTCATTACTTCTGAATTCAATGCACACATCTCGTAATAAATACAAATTGTAAATCCATTGTGATAGCGTGGCCAATTTTCCCTTGTGGATTTGGTCCACCTGGCACATGTCATCTGCCACGTCATAACACCATCTCCACACTGACCACCTCCGCACTGACCACCTCCGCACCAACCACCTCCGCACTGTGGCTGTCTTTTCTGGAAACATGAATGTTCAGGATGATGAATTCTTCACCCATCACCCCTCTAGAGTGACTGGCAATTCCCTGATTGGTCTAGCACCATCCTTGAAGTGCAAGGAGGATTGGGCAATAGAATGAATAAAAAAGGGCATCATACAATTTACAACCCCCCCCAACAAATTTTGTTGAAAAGGTCAGAGGTCGTCACTCCAGTGAAATCATTGGGAAATTTTTGACCTTGGATAATAAATATGGACTGTGATGTGTAATGGCCAATGCAACACTGCAGTTTGTTGCACTGGGTTATGTTCACATCATCAAGATGTTATTCCATTGCACACTCATAATGACAAACTAACTTGTGACTGTCTCGGGATTGTGTGATTCCTGCCCATGCCTTCAAGCAGGACTAATAATCTTCAAATGGATTCACATTGAGTATGAGATCTAAGGGATTATAACAAATAATGGAATTTTAGCTTGTAATCTATATTTACTCACAATGAAATAGACATTTAAACATTGACATGATAATTAAATAGTATATGTCCATTGAGATACAGATTTAAACAGACTGTACTTGTACTCTTTATTTATAATCTTGTTACTCCGATGCCAGCACACAATTAAACAGAGCCAATGTTCTAATCATGTTGTAGAGTAAAAATTGGCAAATGCTGAGAATTTGAAATCAAACAGAAAATACAGAAAACTGGAGACGATACATCTGAGAACATTGGGAGTGCCATGTTGTAGTCTTTCTAAACTTCCAGAAAGCCTTTGAGAAAGTTCCACATGAAAGACTGCTGGTCAAGTGGAAGGTTGTGCGTAGACCAATCAGTTTGAGTTGGGAAGGAATTGGTTTAAAGGCACCAGGTTTGAATGCTGGACTGGGACCAGATAGTGAGTTAAGTATTTAGAGATTGGTGTCAGGGCCTTGCTGGTTTAGCTATATAAATGTCCTGAATTGAGAAACGCAATGAACTTTGATTAAAATCAAAGGATTTTTAAAAATTCATTCATGGGATGTGGAAGTCAACGGCTAGGCCAGCATTTATTGCCCATCCCTAATTGCCCTTGAGAAGGTGGTGCTAAGCTGCCTCCTTTAACCGCTGCAGTCCATGTGGTGTAGGCACACTGATAGTGCTGTTAGGGACGGGGTTCCAGGGTTTTGATCCAGCGACAGCAAAGGAACAGCAATATGTTTCCAAGTCAGGATGGTGAGTGGTTTGGTGGGGAACTTCCAGGTGGTGGTGTTTCCATGTGTCTGCTGCCCTTGTCCTTCTAGATGGTGGTGGTCATGGGTTTGGAAGCCTTGGTGAGTTCCTGCAGTGCATCTTGTAGATGCTACTGTGCATCAGTGGTGGAGGGAGTGAGTGTTTGTGAACGGGGTACCAATCAAGCGGGCTGCTTGTCCTGGATGGTGTCAAACTACTTGAGTGTCAAGTGGAGAATATACCATCACACTCCTGACTTGTGCTTTGTAGATGATGGACAGGCTTTGGGGAGTTAGCAGGTGAGTTACTCACCGCACGATTCCTAGCCTCTGACCTGTTCCTGTAGACACAGTATTTATATGGCTAGTCCAGTTCAGTTTCTGGGCAATGGATATTGACAGTGGGGGATTCAGTGATGGTAATGTCATTGAATGTCATGGGCCGATGATTAGATTCTCTTGTTCGAGATGGTCATTGCCTGGCACTTGCGTAGTGTGAATGTTACTTGCCATTTGTCAGCCCAAGCCTGGATATTGTCCAGCTCTTGCTGCATTTGGACATGAACTGCTTCAGTATCTGAGGAGTCATGAATGGTGCTGAATATTGTGCAATCATCAGTGAACATCCCCACTTATGATGGAAGGAAGATCATTGATGAAGCAACTGAAGATGGTTGGGCCGAGGACACTACCCTGAGGAACTCCTGCAGTGATGTCCTAGAACTGAGATGATTGACCTCCAATAACTATAACCATGTTCCTTTGTGCTAGGTATGATTCCAATCAGCAGAGAGTTTTCCCCTGATTCACATTGACTCTAGTTTTGTTAGAGCTCCTTGATGCCACACTTGGTCAAATGCTGCCTTGATGTCAAGGGCAGTCACTCTCACCTCACCTCAGGAGTTCAGCTCTTTTGTCCATGTTTGAACCAAGGCTGTAATGAGGTCAGGAGCTGAGTGGCCCTGGTGGAACCCAAACTGGGCGTCAGTGAGCAGGTTATTGCTAAGCAAGTGCTGCTTGATAGCACTGTTGATGACCCCTTCCATTACTTTACTGATGATCGAGAGTAGACTGATGGGGCGGTAATGGGTCGGGTTGGATTTGTCCTGCTTTTTGCGTACAGGACATAGCTGGACAATTTTCCACATAGCCGGGTAGATGCCAGTGTTGTAGCTGTACTGGACCAGCTTAGCTAGGGCCGTGGCAAGTTTGGGAGCACAAGTCTTCAGTACTATTGCCGGAATGTGACTAAAACTGGTGGAAAGGTGAATCGGTCATTGAGTTGAATGAAGACCTAAAGAAGGAATTAAGCAAATTTTGCATTTGAGTGGAATGTGGCAAATGAAATTGAATATATTACAAGGAGGATAAAATGTTGAGGGGGAGGGGGCTTTGCTCACACAATGAAAGGGGCTGAACCTGCAGGAAGTTATCATAGAATCAACTGTTACCGCATCAAATCATTGCAATCACCAAATGCAAATGTGCTGGGGAGCCAAACTGGCAAAAACGACTTGCATTTATATAGCGCCTTTAACATAGTAAAATGGCACATGGCGTTTTGCAGGTGAGCTATCAAACAGAATTTGCCACTGAGCCACATTAGGAGATATTAGGGCAGATTATCAAAAGCTTTGTCAAGGACGTAGATTTTACAGACCATCTGAATGGGGGAGGGGTAGAGAGGTGGAGAGATTTAGCCATGGAATTCAGGGCTTAAGGCCTAGGCAGCTGAAGGCAGGGCCACCAAGGGTGGAGCGAATAAGATCGGGGATGCTCAAGAAACCAGAATTGGAGCAGGTATCTCGGAGGTTTGTTAGGTGGGACCTGTACAAGAAGGACAGGTTGCATCTAAACTGGAGGGGCACCAATATCCTGGCTGCGAGGTTTGCTAGGGTCACTCGGGAGGGTTTAAACTAGTATGGCAGGGGGGTGGGAACCAGAGCAATGGGTCAGCAGGTGAAATAAATGACTGGCCAATAGGACTAAGAGGAAGAGCAGGCAGGGAGAAATTATTAAACACAGTGGGACTGGGTGTCTGAAATGCATTTGTTTCAATGTGAGAAGTATAACAGGCAAGGCAGATGAGCTTAGAGCTTGGATTAGTACTTGGGACTATGATGTTATTGCTATTACAGAGACTTGGTTGAAGGATGGACAGGATTGGCAGATAAACGTTCCAGGATTTAGATGTTTCAGGCAGGATAGAGAGGGATGTAGAAGAGGTGGGGGAGTTGCACTGCTGGCTAAGGAGAATATCACAGCTGTACGACAGGAGGACACCTCGGAGGGCTCATGCAGCGAGGCAATATGGGTAGAGCTCCGGAATAGGAAGGGTGCAGTCACAACATTGGGGGTTTACTGTAGGCCTCCCAATTGCCAGCGGGAGATTGAGGAACAGTTATGTAGGCAGATTTTGGAAAGATGTAAAAGCAATAGGGTTGTTGTGGTGGGTGATTTTAACTTTCCCTATATTGACTGGGAATCACTTAGTACTAGGGGTTTGGATGGTGCAGAATTTGTAAGGTGCATCTAGGAGGGCTTCCTGAGACAATATGTAGATAGTCCAACTAGGGAAGGGGCAATACTGGACCTGGTATTAGGGAATGAACCCGGCCAGGTGGTTGAAGTTTCAATAGGGGAGCATTTCGGGAAAAGTGACCATAATTCAGTAAGTCTCAAGGTACTGGTGGATAAGGATAACTGGAGTCCTCGGGTTAAGGTGCTTATTTGAGGGAAGGCTAATTATAACAATATTAGGCAGGAACTGAGGAATCCAGACTTGAGGCGGATGTTTGAGGGCAAATCAACAACTGACACGTGGGGGGCTTTCAAACACCAGTTGATAAGAATTCAGAACTGGCATGTGCCTGGTAGGATGAAGGATAAGTATGGCAAGTTTCAGGAACCTTGGATAACGAAGGATATTGTGAGATTAGTCAAAAAGAAAAGGGAAGCATTCATAAGGGCTAGAAGGCTGGGAACAGATGAAGCCCGTGGAGAATATAAAGAAAGTAGGAAGAAACTTAAGCAAGGAGTCAGGAGGGCTAGAAGGGGTCATGAAAAGTCATTGGCAACCAGGATTAAGGAAAATCCCAAGGCCTTTTATACATATGTAAAAAGCAAAAGGGTAGCCAGGGAAAGGGTTGGCCCACTCAGGGACAGAGGTGGGAACCTGTGTGTGGAGCCAGATGAAATGGGAGAGATACTAAATGAGTACTTCTCATCAGTATTCACCAAAGAGAAGGACTTAGCGGTTGATTTGTCTAGGGAAAAGTCTGTAGATAGCCTGGATCATGTTGAGATCAAAAAAGAGGAGGTGATAGGCATCTTGAAGAATATTAAGGTGGATAAGTCCCCAGGGCCAGATGGGATCTACCCCAGAGTACTGAGGGAGGCAAGGGAGGAGATTGCTGGGGCCTTGACAGAAATCTTTGTATCCTCACTGGCTACGGGTGAGGTCCCAGAGGACTGGAGAATGGCCAATGTTGTTCCATTGTTTAAGAAGGGTAGCAGGGGTAATCCAGGAAATTACAGGCCAGTGAGCCTTACGTCAGTGGTAGGGAAATTATTGGAGAAAATTCTACATGACAGGATTTACTACCATTTGGAAGCAAATGGGCGTATTAGTGAGAGGCGCATGGTTTTGTGAAGGGGAGGTCGTGTCTCATTAACTTGATCAAGTTTTTCGATGAAGTGACAAAGATGATCGATGATGGAAGGGCAGTGGATGTTATCTACATGGATTTCAGTAAGGCCTTTGACAAGGTCCCTCATGGCAGACTGGTAAAGTCGCACGGGATCAGAGGTGAGCTGGCAAGATGGATACAGAATTGGCTTGGTCATAGAAGACAGAGGGTAGCAATGGAAGGGTGCTTTTCTGAATGGAGAGCTGTGACTAGTGGTGTTCCGCAGGGATCAGTGCTGGGACCTTTGCTGTTTGTAGTATATGTAAATGATTTGGAAGAAAATGTAACTGGGCTAATTAGTAAGTTTGCAGATGACACTAAGGTTGGAGGAATTGCAGATAGTGAAGAGGATTGTCAAAGGATACAACGGGATCTAGATCGGTTGGAGACTTGGGCGGAGAAATGGCAGATAGAGTTTAATCTGGACAAATGCGAGGTAATGCATTTTGGAAGGTCTAATACAGGTAGGAATTAAACAGTAAATTGCAGAACCCTTAAGTGCATCGACAAGCAGAGGGATCTGGGTGTACAGGTCCACAGGTCACTGAAAGTGGCAACGCAGGTGGATAAGGTAGTCAGGAAGGCATATGGCATGCTTGCCTTCATCGGCAGGGGTATTGAGTATAAAAGCTGGTAAGTCATGCTGTATAGAACCTTGGTTAGGCCGCACTTGGAATATTGTGTGCAATTCTGGTCGCCACATTACCAGAAGGATATGGAGGCATTGGAGAGGGTGGAGAGGAGGTTTACCAGGATGCTGCCTGGTCTGGAGGTTATTAGCTATGAGGAGAGGTTGGAGAAACTCGGATTGTTCTCACTAGAGTGACGGAGATTGAGGGGCGACTTGATAGAAGTTTACAAAATTATGAGTGGCATGGACAGAGTAGATAGTCAGAAGCTTTTTCCCAGGGTGGAAGAGTCAATTACTAGGGGACATAGATTTAAGGTGAGGGAACAAAACTTTAGAGGAGATGTGCGGGGCAAGTTTTTTACGCAGAGGGTAGTAAGTGTCTGGAATTCGCTGCCAGAGGAGGTGGTGGAAGCAGGTACGATAGCGGTGTTTAAGAGGCAGCTTGACAAATACATGAATAGGATGGGAATAGAGGGATACGGACCTCGGAAATGCAAAATGTTTTAGTTTGACAGGCAATATGATCGGCGCAGGCTTGGAGGGCTGAAGGGCCTGTTCCTGTGCTGTACTTTTCTTTGTTCTTTGTTCTTTGTTTGTAGGGCTGGAGGATATTACAGAGATAGAGAGTGGCAAGGGAAGACATGTAGGGATTTCTAAACAAGGGTGAGAATTTTAAGAATGAAGTTTTTTTTAAACAGGAGCCAATGTAGATCCACAAACACAGGGCTGATAGGTGAATGGGATTTAGTGTGGGTTAGGATAAAGGCAGCAGAGTTTGGGATGAGTTTAAGTTTATGGAGGTGAAAGATAGGAGACCAACCAGGAGTGTTGGAATAGGCAAGTCTCGAGGTAACAAAGACATGGATGGGGGTTTCAGGAGCAGAAGCACTGAGGCAGGAGCTGAGTCAGAAGATGTTAAGGAGGTGGAAATAGGCAGTCTTAATGATGCAGCTTTATAAAGTGTAAGTGTGAGGCTGTACGGTGCCCCGGTCAGGTAACAACTTGAGTATAATGAGAGCAAAGGGAAGACAAAGGGAAACAAAGAAAAGGACCACAGTGTTAGAGGGCAGAATGAAGAGGAAAGGTCAGTAAAACTTATGTGTCTTCAGCCTTGAAAGGTTAGTGATAGAGAGGGGCCTTCTCGAAATATGAGATATTTGAGTGCGACGGAAACTAGGTGAATTGGATTCAATTTGAACTATGATTGTAGGAAAGGGAACATCAGTACTAATGGGGAAACGAGAAGATCAGGAATGAAGTCAAAAAGAGGTGTGAGCACCACAAGAACAGCAGCGGTACAAGCAAAAAACCCATCACCATCTTCAAGGACATCTACTGATGGATAATTCATGTCAGCTTTGCCAGCAATCCCCACATACTGAAAATGAATATTTAGAAACGTTAATATGTGGAATGGAGTCTGGTATTGGAGGTAAAAATTCAGGAATCATTCCAGAGGCTGTCGCTGGGATAGGGGGGTTTCTGTGGTTATGGGATCTCATTGAGTTGAATAGCTCCCCTCCACTTCTCTTCCACACACACACTCACAGAAACACACACACAGAAACACACACACAGAAACACACACACAGAAACACACACACACACAGAAACACACACACACAAACACACACACAGAAACACACACACAGAAACACACACACACACACAAACACAGAAACACACACACAGAAACACACACACACACACAGAAACACACACACACACACAGAAACACACACACACACACAGAAACACACACACAGAAACACACACACAGAAACACACACACAGAAACACACACACACACAGAAACACACACACAGAAACACACACACAGAAACATAAACACACAGATACACACAAACACATACAGAAACACACAAACACACATACATAGAAACACAAACACACATACAGAAACACAGATATACACACACACAGAAACACACATACAGAAACACACACACACACACAGAGAAACACACACACACACACACACACAGAAACACAAACACACAGATACACACATACAGAAACACACAAACACACAGAAACACACAAACACATATACAGAAACACAGATATACACACACAGAAACACACAAACGCACATACAGAAACACAGATATACACACACACAGAAACACACATACAGAACCACACATACAGAGACACACATACAGAGACACAGATATACACACACACAAACACAGAAACACACAAACACACAGATACACACTTATAGAAACACAAACACAGGAACAGAAACACACAGAAACACACACACGCACATACAAAGATGCAAACACGCACACACAGACAGGAACATGTGCGCATGCACATGCAGAAACATGTGCATGTGCACACACACACAGAAACATGCACACAAAATATGCTCACACAAGTACAGAAACACATATGCACACACACGCACAGAAACACACACAAACATGTGCAGACACACGCACAGAAACAAGTGCACACACACACAGAAACACGGAAACACACACAGAAATACACAGAAACACACACACGCAAAGAAACATGTGCACACACAGAAATAGGGGGTTTATATGGTAATGGGAGCTAACTGAGTTGAATAGCTTCCCTCCACTTGTCTCTTTTCAGATGCTGAGGGGGATCAGCTTCTTGCTGATATTTCTGATCGCACCGCAGTTTATTGTACAAGCTCATGCTTTTCGATGAAATTGATGGGCTGTGTGCTCAGTAAAGCAGATTCTATTCTGGTACTTGAGGTAACTTATGCTGTTCCATGTAGGGTTGTACTGCTTGCCACACCTGTGAACAGAAAACATTGCACATAGACAGTTAGACCACCATTGACAAATTAGTTAAGAATCACTTCACACTGCCTGTCTCTGGGATGGAGCTGAACCCAAATCCCTCAACAATTTGGAAAAACTCAGCAGGTCTGGCAGCCTCGGCGGAGAAGAAAAGAGTTGACGTTTTGAGTCCTCACGACCCTTCAACAGAACTGAGTATTATTAGGAGAGTAATATTCTCCTAATATTACTCAGTTCTGTTGAAACGTCAACTCTTTTCTTCTCCACCGATGCTGCCAGACCTGCTGAGTTTTTCCAGGTAATTCTGTTTTTGTTTTGTTTTGGATTTCCAGCATCCGCAGTAGTTTTTTGTTTTTATCCCTCAGCAATTTGTTGGGATGTTGCTCGATCATGGCTGCATATCCAGGAGATAATGTCGTGTGTCGCCAGGCGATCTAGCTGAAGGTTTCTCAGTATGGAGCTGTTATGGTCACAGCTGGAGTGATTCTCTATGGAATGTGACCTGATCTGTGGACCTACCCATTCTCTCAATGTAAATTATAATCTCCCTGCTACAGTGAATCCAGTCAATCCCAACTGCAGAATCCACAAACTACAGTGAAAGGCAGAATTAATAGGGGATTTTAACCCCTGTTAGTGATTCTGGGTAAGCCTTGTTTACATATTTTAAAAAATAAAAATTAGCTCTCAGTCATGGCATTAACTGCAGAATGATGGGCTGTGAAAATGCAAATAGAAAATAAAAACACACACGCAAAGAAACACGCACACGCACAGAAACACGCACACGCACAGAAACACGCACACGCACAGAAACACACACGCACACACGCACAGAAACACACACACACAGAAACACACACACACAGAAACACACACGCACAAACACACACGCACAAACACACACGCACAAACACACACACGCACGCACAGAAACACGCACGCAGAGAAACACGCACGCGCACAGAAACACGCACGCGCACAGAAACACACACGCGCACAGAAACACGCAGACGCACGCGCACAGAAACACGCACGCGCACAGAAACACGCACGCGCACAGAAACACGCATGCACAGAAACACGCACGCACAGAAACACACGCACGCGCAGAAACACACGCACACGCAGAGACACACACACACGCACAGAGACACACACACACGCACAGAGACACACACACGCACAGAAACACACATGCACAGAAACACGCACACGCACAGAAACACGCACACGCACAGAAACACGCACACGCACAGAAACACGCACGCACAGAAACACGCGCACGCACAGAAACACGCGCACGCACAGAAACACACGCACACACGCACAGAAACACACGCACACAGAAACACACAGACACAGAAACACACACGCACAGAAACACACACGCACAGAAACACACACGCACAGAAACACGCACACGCACAGAAACACACACGCACACAAACACACACGCACACAAACACACACGCACACAAACACACACGCACACAAACACACACACACACAGAAACACACACACACGCACAGAAACACACACGCACAGAAACACACACGCACAGAAACACACACACGCACAGAAACACACACACGCACAGAAACACACACACGCACAGCAACACACACACGCACAGAAACACACACACGCACACGCACAAAGAAACACACACGCACAGAAACACACACACGCACAGAAACACACACACACACGCACAGAAACACACACACACGCACGCACAGAAACACACACACACGCACAGAAACACACACACACGCACAGAAACACACACACACACACGCACAGAAACACACACACGCACAGAAACACACACACGCACACAAACACACACACGCACACAAACACACACACGCACACAAACACACACACGCACACAAACACACACACGCACAGAGAAACACACACACGCACAGAGAAACACACACGCACAGAAACACACACACGCACAGAAACACACACACGCACAGAAACACACACACGCACAGAAACACACACACGCACAGAAACACACACACGCACAGAAACAGAAACACACGCACAGAAACAGAAACACACGCACAGAAACACACAGAGAAATACACACAGAGAAACATACATACACATACACAGAAACATACACACAGAAACACACACAGAGAGAAAAACGCACACAGAAATATGCACCCAGAAACATTCACACATACAGAAACACAGAAATATACACACAAAAAACATACACACAGAAATACACACAAAAACACAGAACCACATACACCGAGAAACACGTGCACACACACGCAGAAACATGGAAACACACAGAGAAATACAACCACAGTAACACACACACACAGAAACACGTGCACGCATGCACATACACAAACACACACCCACACAGAAACATGTGCATACACACACACAGAAACACACACATGCACAGGAACATACACACAGAAACACACACAAACACTAAAACAGAAACACACACACATGCACAGACACAGAAACACACGTGCAGAAATACATGCAGGGAAACACTCACACACAGAAATATACATACAGAATTATGCACACAGAAACACATGCACAGAAACACACACACATAGAAACAGAAATATACACAAAATTATGCGCACAGAAACACAAACACACACAGAGAAACACATGCACACATAGAGAAACACGTGCACACACACGCAGAAACATGGAAACACACAGAAATACAACCACAGAAACACGCACACACAGAAACACACACATGCAAAGACACATGCACACACAGAGGCACATACACGAAACATACACACACATCAAAACATGTGCATACACACACAGAAACACACACACACGCACAGAAACACAAACAAGAAACACACAGACACAGAAACACACACAGACACAGAATCACACACAGAGAAACACACATACACGCACACGCAGAAACACACGGGCAGAAACACACGGGCAGAAACACACACGGGCAGAAACACACACATGCAGAAACACACACATGCAGAAACACATACATGAAGAGAAATACTCATACACAGAAATATGCACACAGAAACGCACACAGAAACACTTGCAGAGAAACACACGCAGAAACACACACACACACAGAAACACACACGCAGAGAAACACACGCAGAGAAACACACGCAGAGAAACACACGCAGAGAAACACACGCAGAGAAACACACGCAGAGAAACACACGCAGAGAAACACACGCAGAGAAACACTCATGCACAGAAACACACGCACAGAAACACACGCACAGAAACACACGCACAGAAACACTCACGCACAGAAACACTCACGCACAGAAATATGCGCACAGAAATATGCGCACAGAAATACACGCAGAGAAACACACTCAGAGAAACACACTCAGAGAAACACACTCAGAGAAACACACGCAGAGTAACACACGCAGAGCAACACACGCAGAGCAACACACGCAGAGCAACACACGCAGAGCAACACACTCAGAGCAACACACGCAGAGCAACACACGCAGAGTAACACACGCAGAGTAACACACGCAGAGTAACACACGCAGAGTAACACACTCAGAGTAACACACTCAGAGAAACACACGCAGAGTAACACACGCAGAGTAACACACGCAGAGTAACACACTCAGAGAAACACACTCAGAGTAACACACTCAGAGTAACACACTCAGAGTAACACACTCAGAGTAACACACGCAGAGTAACACACGCAGAGTAACACACGCAGAGTAACACACTCAGAGAAACACACGCAGAGTAACACACTCAGAGAAACACGCAGAGTAACACACGCAGAGAAACACACGCAGAGAAACACACGCGCACAGAAACACGTGCACACACACGCAGAAACACAGAAACACACACGGAAATACAACCATGGAAACACACACACACAGAAACATGTGTACACACAAAAACACGCACACACACATGCAGAGACACATGCGCACACAGAGGCATGTACGCAAAACACACACACATGCACAGAAACACATGCACAGAAACACACGCAGAGTAACACACGCAGAGTAACACACGCAGAGAAACACACGCAGAGAAACACACGCAGAGAAACACACGCAGAGCAACACACGCAGAGCAACACACGCAGAGCAACACACGCAGAGCAACACACGCAGAGCAACACACGCAGAGCAACACACGCAGAGCAACACACTCAGAGCAACACACTCAGAGCAACACACGCAGAGCAACACACGCAGAGTAACACACGCAGAGTAACACACTCAGAGAAACACACTCAGAGAAACACACGCAGAGAAACACACGCAGAGTAACACACGCAGAGTAACACACGCAGAGTAACACACGCAGAGTAACACACTCAGAGAAACACACTCAGAGAAACACACTCAGAGAAACACACTCAGAGAAACACACTCAGAGTAACACACTCAGAGAAACACACTCAGAGAAACACACTCAGAGTAACACACTCAGAGAAACACACTCAGAGAAACACACGCAGAGAAACACACGCAGAGAAACACATGCAGAGAAACACACGCGCACAGAAACACGTGCACACACACGCAGAAACACAGAAACACACACGGAAATACAACCATGGAAACACACACACACAGAAACATGTGTACACACAAAAACACGCACACACACACATGCAGAGACACATGCGCACACAGAGGCATGTACGCAAAACACACACACATGCACAGAAACACACGCAGAGAAACACACGCAGAGAAACACACGCAGAGAAACACACGCAGAGAAACACACGCAGAGAAACACACGCAGAGAAACACACACAGAGAAACACACGCAGAGAAACACACGCAGAGAAACACACGCAGAGAAACACACGCACACAGAAACACACGCACACAGAAACATACGCAGAGTAACACACGCAGAGTAACACACGCAGAGAAACACACGCAGAGAAACACACGCAGAGAAACATACACGCACAGAAACATACACGCACAGAAACATACACGCACAGAAACATACACGCACAGAAACATACACGCACACAGGCAGACAGAAACATACACACACAGAAACACACAAAAACACAGAATCACACACACAAACGCACAGAAACACGTGCACACACATGCAGAAACACAGAAACACACACAGAAATACAACCACAGAGGCACACACGCAAAACACACACACAGAAACAGAAACACACACACACAGAAACACGCACAGGCACAGAAACACACAGAGAAATACACACAGAGAAACACAGAAACTCACAGAGAAACACAGAAGCACACAGAGAAATATACACACACAGAAACACACACACACACACAGAAACACACACACACAGAAACACACACACAGAAATACACACAGAAACACAAAACTACACACAAACACACAGAAACACGTGCACACATGCACAGAAACATGGGAACAAACCGGGAAATACAAACACAAACACGTGCACACATGCACACACAGAAACACACGTATGCACGCACACACGCAGAGACACATACACACATGCAAAACACACTCTCACACACACACGACAGAAACATGTGCACAAACACATCAAACACATGCACACACGCACATAAACACACCCTTAAACACATAAAAACATACATATGCATACACACACACCCCGAAACACACACAGAAGCACATACGCACACACACACCCCAAAACACACACAGAAGCACAGACGCACACACACCCCCAAAACTCACACACACAGACACCCTGAAACATACACACCCCTGAAACACACATACACACACCCCAAAACACACACACACACACACACACACAGACACCCCGAAACACACACACACACAGACAGACACCCCGAAACACACACACCCCGAAGCGCACCCACACAAGCACATACGCACACCCACACAAGCACATACGCACACCCACACAAGCACATACGCACACCCACACAAGCACATACGCACACCCACGCCCACAGAAGCACATACGTGCACACAGAAGCACATACGTGCACACACACAGGAGCACATACGCGCACGCACACACCCCAAAACACACATACAGACACCCAGAAACACACATGCACACACACTAAAGCACACACAACCACATACTTACACACACACACAAACATACACGCGCACACACACAGAAACACATATAGACAAGCTCATACACTGGATGCTAGGGTTGTCTTGCCCTTTAGCCAGACAGAAAAGATGAAAGACTTGCATTTATATAGCACCTTTCACAACCTCAACACATCCAGCACATCTTGGGCAGAATTTTGCCCTTGATGGGTGGGTGGGGCCCTGGCTCGGCGGTGGGCGGGAAGCCGATCACCACTGCCGAAGTGGGCCCTGCCGCCATTTTGTGTGGGCGGGCCAATTAAGGCCCGCCCAACGGGAAATGCTACGCTCTCCCTGTGTGGGGGGAGGGATTCCCCAACTGTCAGAGTGCACTCTTTCACACACTAAGTGCTGTCTCAGGGAGATCGGTGAAAGGTTTGTAAACTTCAAAAATAGAAACATAAAAAAATTATTAACATGTCCCCCTCATGTGACAATGTTACACGAGATGGGACATGTTAATAAATATCATTTAAAGTTATTAAAGTTTCTTAAAACAGACATGAAACCTCATCCCGCCAGTGGATGAGGTTTCATGTATTATCAGAAGCCCGCCGGGGCTCCTGGTCTGCCCGCCAGCCTTAAGGTTGGACGGGCAGAGCCTTTAATTAATTTAACTACCCTGTCAATGGCCTCAATTGGCCATTGACAGGTCGGCGGGCGGACAGCTGATCTCGCTGTCTGCCCGCCTTCCTGAATATTTAAATGGGGCGGGATGACGTCAGGGGTTCCTCCCCCAAATCACCGATGGAAAAATTCTGCCCATAGAGTTAATGAAGTATTTATGAAGTGTTGTCACTGATGTAATGTGGGATAGCCAGCAGCTAATCTTTGCACACAGCAAACTCCCACAAACCGCAATGAGGGAACGACCAGATAATCTATTTTAATGTTATTAATTAAAGGTTAAATATTGTCCAAGACACCAGGGAGGGCACCCCTGCTCTTCTGCAAATAATGCTATGGGATCTTTTACATCCACCTGAAAGACAGACAGGGCCCCTCTTTAACATTGCATCTGAAAGACAGCACCTCTGACAGTGAAGCTCTCCCTCAGTACTGGACTGGACTGTCAGCCTGGATTATGGACTCAAATCACTTGAGCGGGGCTCTAATCCACAACCTGCTGGCTCAGAGGTGGCAGTGTAACCCACTGAGCTAGGGCTGGCACTGTAACATAAAGACCATTTCGCCAATGGACACTCCCACCAACCAATTGACAATCAGAACCTTGCCCTGATCTTCCATCCCCGAGCCTGTGTGGACCAGGTCAGCCTAGCAGCTGTGCAGGGTCACACACTTGGGAAATAATCCCTGTAAATGACGCCTTCTCCCATGGGCTCGACACCTTCCCATTAATGTGTATCCATCGGACAACCCAGCCGAAAATTGGCAGTTTGCCATCTGTGAAGGGTCATGTAAAAGTCAGGAATAGGCAGGAAAGGAACTCAAGTTTAAAGTATGATTTAAGTCACTGGTGGTATGAGCCAGTAGGCAGCCTGATGCTGCCTTAAGACACAAGGTGGGCTGTGACAATCAGCTATAGATTTCCAACTTGCCATCCAGATGTATAAATACGGAGCACACAGATTTGGAAATGAAATTTGGCTTCTTTCTATTGTAGGTGTTTGATCCACATGGTCAGTTACCAATATCTGGAGGTAAACTACCCCACTGTATTTAACCAGCATGACTAACTTGTCTATAAACCCTGGAAGTGTCTGCAGTTGTGATAACTTGCCTTTTCTTCAGTCAGCAGCTTCCGAGCAATTTCAAAGTCTGAGGTCATAAATCGATCTCTAACTAAGGGCCTGAAAAGGAGAAACAGTAAAAAATTAGGGCAAGTTAAAGTGAGGCCACACACTAGTGAAAACACAACCATCTCTTACTACTAACCTACGTATTTTTAAAATTCTTTCATGGGATGTGGGCTTCGTTGGCTGGGCCAGCATTTATTGCCTATCCCTGGTTGCCCTTGAGAAGGTGGTGGTGAGCTGCCTTCTTGAACCGCTGCAGTCCATGTGGTGTAGGTACACCCACAGTGCTGTTAGGGAGGGAGTTCCAGGTTTTTGACACAGCGACAGTGAAGGAACGGCGATATATTTCCAAGTCAGGATGGTGAGTGGCTTGGAGGGGAACTTCCAGGTGGTGGTGTTCCCATGTGGCTACTGCCCTTGTCCATCTAGATGGTAGTGACTGTAGGTTTGGAAGGTGCTGTCTAAGGAGGCTTGGTGAGTTCCTACAGTGCATCTTGTAGATGGTACACACTGCTGCTACTGTGCGTTGGTGGTGGAAGGAGTATATGCTTGTGGAAGGGGTGCCAATCAAACGGGTTGCTTTGTCTTGGATGGTGTCAAACTTATTGAGTGTTGTTAGAGCTGCACTCATCCAGGCAAGCGGAGAGTATTCCATCACACTCCTGACTTGTGCCTTGTAGATGGCAGACAAGCTTTGGGGAGTCAGGAGGTGAGTTACTTGTCACAGGATTCCCAGTGTCTGACCTGCTCTTGTAGCCACAGTATTTATATGACTAGTCCAGTTCAGTTTTTGGTCAATGGTAACCCCTAGGATGTTGATAGTGGGGGATTCAGCAATGGTATTGCCATTGAACATCAAGGGGCAATGGTTAGGTTATCTCTTGTTGGAGATGCTCATTGCTTGGCACTTGTGTGGTGTGAATGTTACTTGCTACTTGTCAGCCCAAGCTTGGATATTGTCCAGGTCTTGCTGCATTTGGACATGGACTGCTTCAGTATCTGAGGTGTTGCGAATGGTGCTGAACATTGCGCAATCATCAGCGAACATCCCCACTTCTGACCTTATGATGGAAGGAAGGTCATTGATGAAGCAGCTGAAGATGGTTGGGCCTAGGACACTACCCTGAGGAACACCTGCAGTGATGTCCTGGGACTGAGATGATTGACCTCCAACAACCACAACCATCTTCCTGTGTGCTAGGTATGAATCCAACCAGCGGAGAGTTTTCCCCCTGATTCCCATTGACTCCAGTTTTACCAGGGCTCCTTGATGCCACACTCGGTCAAATGCTGCCTTGATGTCAAGGGCAGTCACTCTCACCTCACCTGGATTTATTCCTGGATCTCAGCTTCACAAAAAGTTTCCTCAAATCCTCACTCCCAACAAACAAGCGGGTCTCCTTCCTTACCCAGATAGGCTTATTGGATCTATTACATAACCTCCTTAACTGTAGAAAGGCTGAAGAATAAACACTCCATCAGCCCAGTGAGTTTAACCTCTGAGGGGGCAAAGATACTGAGAGGCATCATTGGGGTGCACTGGATAGGGTTATAGAGCCTGGCATGAGTGGGTACAAGCTAACAAGGACGGAGTCCTGCTATTGATCACTGATAGTTGAAGGTTCAAATCCAGTGTCAGGAATTGGCAGTCAAAGTGAACAGGGCCCAGAATATTCAGTACAAAGCTAGGGCCACAATAATATTGTCAGCCACCCACTCATGTGTGCTCTGCCTGAAGGAGGGTTCTTGGCTTGTTATCTGCTGATGCCTCTTCCTGAGCCATTTTCTTGGCAGTTTTTATCAGTGGTGGTTTGCCATTGCCTTTCACTCTCAGGGACCTGATGACGAGGCAAGTCCCAAGTCTGCATAAGCTGGAACGGGAATTGAATCCGCAATGTGGTGATATTCCAACTATCGAAGTTAACCAGCCCCTGATCTGGTTATCAGGAAGCTTCTTTAGGAGTACTGTTTAAAATATCAGTATCTTCACCTCAAACAGAAAAATATACCTCAGCAAACAGCAACAATGATGAAAGGTCATTGAGCGAAGGAGATGGACTTCATGCCTTCAACTTGGGTTCACTGTGGAAACAGATACTTAAGGGGGATCTGATTCAAGTATATAAAATTATTAAAGAGATCATCAACAGACAAGGAGATAGATAGTTTGAGCTGATAGGGTCGGATAGAGCTCAGGAAGCCAGCAGTGCACTTCTCTCTGAGGAATAGGGTTTTGGGGTGTAACTGAGGACTGAAACTGTGCTCTTACATGGAGAACAAGGCAAGTGTGGTGCATGCAAGGTAAGACTCAATATTTTGGAGCATAATTAAAGGATTTGGGTTGTGTCTGATTATCTGAGAGAGGTTGAAGGGGAATTTTTGATGGAACTGGCTAGTGAGGTTTGTCTTTGTTTCTGGCATTTGCTGGGTCCAAGGATGGGTGTCTTCACAGACATGGGATCGACAAAAACTGGGGTGAACTTGTATGAGGCTGATGGCCATTCCTTGTCCCCGTTTGAGAAAACACAAAACTGTGCCTTGACTATTGTTGTGATCTCCATTGAGACCGATAACTTTTAAAAAGAGATTTTAACTTCCAGTTACTACCTGAAAGGATGAAATGACAAGGTTTCATGTTTTAGAACTTTAACTGTAATAAATGAGTGATAAAAACTATTGACCAAACACTATTTTCTTTTTGTAGGCAACTCTAACTCTAAACTACAGAAAGTGACGTCCCCCTTTTATACTGTTTTAATGATTCTTCTTCCCCCAGCCAAGCCAAGCCAAATCTCCTGAAATCTTTAGATGGCTGCAGGATGCATCTCTTTGACTAGAGACCATCTCTCTCTACATCTGGCTGTGATATCTTGCAAAAGCCAAATAGTCTTTGTGCTCTGCTGACCACACAAAACTGCTGCTTGTCTGATGGAATTTATTTGTAGGGAAGCCTGTAATCTGATCTCAAAAATGGCTTCCTCTGCCCTCTTTCCTACGGCAATGTGAAACACATTAGTCTTGTATCTTGGTAGAAATTCTTATTAGCTACTCTTGACCCCAACTCCCTTTTATCTTAGAAGTAAATGGATGGTTTAAAGCACAACTGTTTACAACCTGATACCTACAACACCTTTCTGGGACTTTGGGAGACTCAAGGTCAATTCATGGCAAATTCAGAGAATGCTGCCATTGTCTCCAAGCATAAATATCTTGCACCTTCTCCTCAGTAAAACAATCTAAGCCTTTCTTTGATCTCTAACAATTAGCTACCCAGGCTTACTGTCAGGCAGACTCAAGAACAGGTCACATGACCTCATTATGTGCCTTAATTTTAAAGCTAAAGCCCCAAAATGTGATAATTTAATAAGCCTTAGAATTCTAACACTTCAAACTAATAGACTGAGTTAAACAGTACCTGAATAAATAACCAACATTCAATATAAATAATAGATTTACAGCAATTATTGACTTTCTTTTTTTCCTTGGCATATTGAAACCAACAATGGCACTTCTCATAGTGTGAAACTGAACCTCAAAACACAGTCGCAGGTCACTCTTACATGGTAATTTGTTCTCAGAGGGCAAAATCATCCCAGATTTGCACTAAGTGCGGTAGTGGGAGGGCAAAAGGAAGTTTTACCCATCGGCCACAATGGCAGCTTTTCACACCATATTGCCCCAGTCCCTCCTCATTAATCATGCATTTCCGGGAAACACGCCGGTCCGATAATGGGTGGACTCTCATTTGCCCGCCACACCATCAGCTCGCCGCTTCCTCACGCCAGGCGCCATATTTAAAGTGCAGCCGCGCGCACACCCCTCAGTGCTTTCAACCTAGGACTGCTGCAGAAAACATGACCTTGAAAGGCAAGAAGACTGCAGCCCCCTTGTTTAGTGACGCGTCCCTAGAGCACCTTTTGGACGCCGTGAAGGCTCGCCGGGATGTCCTCTACCACCTGCTCTGGCCACAGGAGGGGCAACTACATTACCACTCCAGCTTGGTAGGCGATGGGAGTGGTGATCAGTGCCAATGCTGCACAGAAGAGGTTGGCCATCCAATGCAGATAGAGGATGAATGATCTCATCCGTGCTGTCAGGGTAAGGCAACCATCTCATCACCATAAACTCACAGACTCAAGCCCATCACACATTCACTGGCATCTCACTCACTGCCAGCTCAAGGGACATCACCACCCATTCTCACACACATCCCTATATGGCCTGATCTCCTCTGGAGACTGCCTCCTCAAGCCTCACCATCTTGAGGCCATTTGCACAGATCAACATATGCCCCCACACACACCCTGGGATACCCTCCTTCCCCAGTACAGCCCTCACCCTGCAGCCCTTTCCCTTGCCTGAGACCACTTCTCCCCCTTCCCCAAGCAAGTCCTAGCCCTGCAGCTATTGAAAAGTCACCCACATACGGCTGGTCTGGTGGGTAGAGACCTGCCCGTGAGCCCCCTAAAAGTGATGTGGTGCTGCCTGTGAAGCTTGGCGCTGATGACTGCGAGTGCTGCCTGAAGCAAGGAAGGCCATCAAACCTCAAAGTCCCGAGTGAAGTGCAGCTCGCCAGGTGCACGTTGCTTTTGAACAGGTGTGAAACACATCAGTGCTGGCCATATTATAATATGCAGATGTATTAAAATGAGGTTCTTGATGTCCGACAGCGAGAAACGCAGCCCGCCATTGACAACAGAGTGAACAGTCGCAAACTGGTTTCACAACGCCTAGAAACCGATTTTTGGCCTTCTCGCCATATCATCCACTCTCACCGCCAAGCGTGCCCAACACCGGCTCTGGTCTCTGACAGTTTGCTAATTGTGGAAAGTTGTTCAAGATACATTGTTCAAGATCATTTGAAGATTTACTGAAACACAGGGTATTAAAAATGTAGCTCTCTTGGCTACTGGTCAGGCATTGGCCAGATTGTAAGTGGTGCTTGTGCACAATACATCCAACAAACAACAACAGCCTAGGGCCAGGATTTTACAGCCTCTCCTGCCTGGCGGGATATTACCGTCCCACCCAATGGAGTGGAGATTTAAGTGGCTCGCCGCATCTGCCGGGGGGAGGGACACGCCGCGGGGGGGGGGGGGGGGGAGGGACACGCCGCGGGGGGGGGGGGAGGGACACGCCGTCGGGGGGGGGGGGGGAGGGACACGCCGCGGGGGGGGGGGGAGGGACACGCCGCGGGGGGGGGGGGGGAGGGACACGCCGCGGGGAGGGGGGGGAGGGACACGCCGCGGGGGGGGGAGGTGATTTTCTTTTGCACATTCTTAAATAATGTAACCTACTCTTTCTCCTTGCTACCTAATTCTGTGCGTGTTAGAGAGGCTCTTGTGTGCGTGTGTGCGTGTGAGTTGGAGATCTTTTTTTTATCTATCAGGTATTAAGGACAAAAAACAGTATTTCATTTTCTTTTAAAACTTACCGGCAAACCTGTCTATGTGTCTTTTACAGTCGCAGCATTTAAGCAGTTAAACACTCACTAAATTGACAAGCAAAACTTTGTAAAAATACCTTTTGTGATCATCTGAGAGGGGAGCAATGCTGCCACTTCTCACCTGACTGTAACAATGGGTTATCCATTTTCCTTGTGAACCAGGATTGTTAACTCTTTAGGGGCCACATGTTTTACACCGTGCCCGATTCTCTTTTTCATTTGTTCAAGACCACTTTCACTCCGTGTGTCGATTGTGATCAGCATGACAGAAAAGCTTCATTTTTGGCATACAGATAGCATGGATTCCTTATTCCTTTAAAGATTTTAGATTGAGCAGAATTTTTAACTTACTTCACCACTGTCCGAAGCAGCTCATAGACCCTTTCCAGCGGTTCCGTTGTGTGCAGTGGCCGCACAAACTCAAGGCCCTGACACGCTGCTAGGAGCTCGATAGCAAGCACTGGAAGAAAATGGTTCCCACAGGGAGTTAACTTTATAACTGTCAATCGAAGTATTAGCTAATCTAGTCTTGTATTTATACAGTGCCTTTAACTTTCCAAGAAATGGTAGCAAGAACATGCTGGCACTGAGCCTAAGGAGGAAACATTATAACAAATGGCCAAAAACTTAGTCAGAGAAGTAGGATTTAAAGAGCATCTTAAAGGAGGAAAGAGAGGTGGAGAGGTTGAGGAAGGGGATTCCAGAGTTTAGGTCCTTACAGCTAAAGGCACCGTTGTCATTGATGGAGTGAAGGAAATGGGGGATGTGCAACAGGCCGGAGCTGGGGGAACACAGAGATCTCAGAGGGTTGTAGGATTGGCGAAGGTTAGAGAGTTAGAGAAGGACAAGGTCATAAAGGAATTTAAACTCAAAGATGGGATGTGCTGCCTAGGAGGGTGGTGGAGGCGGGTTGCCTCACATCCTGGATGAGCACTTGGCATGTCATAACATTCAAGGCTATGGGCCAAGTGCTGGTAAATGGGATTAGGTAGGTAGGTCAGGTGTTTCTCACGTGTTGGTGCAGACTCGATGGGCCGAAGGGCCTCTTCTGCACTGTGAGGTTCTGTGATTCTGTGATGGGGTACTGCTGGACTGGGAATCACTCTTTTGTTTAATCTCAGGATGAGGGCAATGCATTTATTGCCCATCCCTAGTTGCCCTGAGAGGGCAGTGCTACAACTGAGGGCTTTGCTAGGCCACTTCAGAGAACTGTCAAGATTCAACCATGTTGGCATGGGTCTGAGTCACATATAGGCCAGACCAGGTAAGGACAGCGAGCTTCCTTCAATAAAGAACATTTGTTAACCAGTTGGGTTTTTACGACAGTGGTGACCTAAAAGATACCAGAGTTTTAAATTATCATTTCCAGATTTTTTTTAAAACCTGAATTCACATTCTCAACCTGTCATGATGGGATCTAATTACATGTTCAGTGGATTATTAGTCCAGACCTCTGAATTATAAATATCCCCAACATAACCTCTGGGGTGATCTTGTGGTGCAGTGGGTGGTGTCACTACCTCTGAGCCAGAAGCTCTGGGCTCAAGTCCCACTCCAGGATGACCATATAAGGTGTGTTCATGACACGGTCAAACAGGTCGATTATCAACCTCTAAATCCTTCCAACACACATTGATGGCAGGTGGTAAGCGTGGGAGAGATTCCTGGTTAGCCATATAATGGAAGGAAAGTTGGACAATCTACCATCACTATCCATAGCTCTAGCTCTAGACTACAACATGTGTTTAAAAAGTGCATGTTGCCACAGCAACTTGGGCTCCCTGAATGAGCAGTGATACGCCACCACCAACATAACCATTATGCTCGAGCATCCTAATATAGGTCAGTTATCTGCAGGGACTGGAGAAACTGGAATTGTTTTCTTTGGAGTGCAGTAGATTAAAGAGAGATTTAATCTTCAGGGAGAGATGGTGGTGTAGTGGTCATGTCACTGGATGAGTCATCCAGAGGACCGGGCTAATATTCTGGAGACATGGGTTCAAATCCCACCTGGCAGCTGGTGGAATTTAAACTCAATTAATAAAATCTGGAATTGAAAGCTAGTCTCAGTGATGGTGACCATGAAACTATTATTGATTATTGTAAAAATCCATCTGGGTCACTAATGTCCTTACCTGGTCTGGCCTATATGTGACTCCAGATCCACTGCAATATGGTTGACTCTTAACTGCCTTCTGAAATGGCCCAGCAAGCCACTCAGTTCAAGGGCAATTAGGGATGGGCAACAAATGCTGACCTTGCCAGTGATGCCCCCATACCATGGAAGAATAAAAACTAGAGGTGTTCAATGGTATGAAAGGTTTTGATGAAATAAATAAGGAGAAAGTGTTTTCACTGGAAGGAGGGTCAGTAACCAAATCATACGGTTTTAAAATAATTGGCTAAAGTACCAGACATCTGTACCAAATACAGTTGGTTAACGTTGGGATTGTGGTCCCAATAGAATTATAACACAGTAATTGATTGAAACTGGGTGTTATTATTACACAAACTGGTTGGATGGGACAGAGAAGCCTTTCTTCTTTCAGTACATCACATGGTCTAATATCTTCGGTTCGGTTTACCTTGTTCCACATGCTCAATAACTCTCAATGCTTTCCTGGCAGCCCATCCACCCATGGAGACATGGTCCTCAGCGGCAGCGCTGGTGGACAGGGAGTCAACCGAAGACGGATGGCACAGCACCTTGTTCTCAGAGACTGGAGGGATGGTAAATTATTGCCTGGTGACTGGATATTCTCAGTGTTTAACATCACAGTGTTTTATGTGAAATTGCTAAACAGCTCATCGTTACAACTATAAGTTATTCGGAAGAAAGGGGAAAAAAATGTATCATTATAGCACCTTTCACTGGTGAGACCACACCTGGAGCACAGTGTACAGTTTTGATCTCCTTATTTAAGGAGGGATGCATTTGCTTTGGAAGCAGTTCAGAGAAGGTTCACTCGGCTGATTCCTGGGATGAAGGGGGTTTGTCTTATGAGGAAAGGTTGAGCAGGTTGGGCCTGTAATCATTGGAGTTTAGAAGAATGAGAGGTGATCTTATTGAAATATATAAGATCCTGAGTGGGCTCGACAGGGTCAACGCTGAAAGGATGTTTCCCTTCATGAAGGAACCTAGAACTGGGGGCCACAGTTTCAAAACAAGGGGTCTCGCACTTAAGACGGAGATGAGGTAGAATTTCTTCTCTCGGAGGCTCATTTGTGTTTGGAATTCTCTTCCCCAGAGAGCAGTGGAGGCTGGGTCATTGAATATATTCAAGGCTGAATTAGACAGATTTGTAACTGACAAGGGAGTCAAAGGTTATGGAGACATGCAGGAAGGTGGAGTTAAAGCCATAATTATATCTGCCATTGAATTGTGGAGCTGGCTCGAGGGGCCAAGTGACCTACTCCTGCTCCTATTTCTTGTGTTCTTATGGTTTTTCATGACCTCAGGATATCCCAAAGCACCTCACAACCAATGCAGTACTTTTTTGAAGTGTGATTAATGTTGCAATGTAGGGAACGCAGCAGCCAATTTGCATACAGGAAGCTCCCACAAGCAGCAATATGATAACGACCCAGTAATCTGATATAATGATGTTGGTTGAGGAATAAATATTGACCAGGGCAACTGGAGGAACCACCATCCCCCCACCGACCCCCATCACTGGCTCTTCTTTGAAATAGGGCCATGGGGTCCTCTACACCCACTGTAGAGAGCAGACAGGTTTAACATCTCATCCGAAAAACGACACATCTGTCTCAGTACTACACTGAAGTGTCAGCCTAGACTAAGCCTGTGTTAACTGGGAATATATACAAAATTGTACACCAACGAGTGCAAAATACTGAAGATTCTGGAAACACTCACAGGCCAGGCAGCATCCACAGGGAGCAGAAGGTCGGGCTACTGCTTCTGACAGAACAATGCCCACCTGAAATTTTAACCTTTCCTTCTTTATCCCCACATACTGCCTGACCTGCTGGATGTTTGTGGCACTTTCTGCTTTTATCTCAGATCAATGCATTTCAGAGAAAACATTGTCTTTTGCTTTACTTTGTCCATGTTCCCATTAGCTGACGATACCAGGGCTAGTGGACACCAATGTAAGGTTTTAGGGTAAGGTATGCTGAGTGGGGAGGGGTATGAGGAGGAACCATTTTGACACAGTGAGGAGTAATGCCTGCAACTGATTGCTTATGAGGATGGTGGAAGGAGGGATGATTAATGATTTCTAAAGGGATCGGATAAGCACCTGAGGGAAATAAATGGGGACACAACAAGGGAATGGGACTGACTGGAGAGCTGGCATGGGATCAATGGGATGAATGGTTTCCTTCTGTGCTTTAATGACTCTGTGGGTAGGATTTTCCCAACCCCAGAGTGGAAGGCAGGGGAAATAGCAGGGGGGCCACGTCAGGGTGGTTCCCACCTCATTCTCACTTCCTGGGACAGGCAGCAATGAGGAGTGGGCTGCCCACTGCCCGATAGCCAATCTGCATAAATAAGGCCTCAATTAAAGGTCATTTAGAGCATTCACTGGCATTTTTCCAACAGAGCAGAGGCTGCCAGCTTAATTCAGATGCCCTGCCTATGACAGTCCAGAGGGCCTTCAATGCCAGAGAATTCATTCCCCAAGGAGAAGGGTGGCAGCAGCAAACGCAGCTCAAAACACTGCTGATGGTCTGGCTTCTCCTCTAAAGATGTCATTACTCCCTTGGGCACCTATTTCGAGGCATTCTCCTGCCTGCCTCAGCAGTGCTCAGTTCTCTCAGTGGGGCTGCTGAGCTTCTTAGGCTGTCAGCTATTTGATTGGGCCATCAGTAATAGTCCTTAATTGGAGAGCAAGCATGGAGGCAGTCCCTCTGGGCAAACAGCTGCCCCTGCTCTGGCTCCCAGCAAGCGCAAGCTCAGAACGCTCATTGGATCCTGTCATTGGGGTCTGGAAGCCCACTAAAGAATTCTGTCCTATGGCTCTCTCAATCTATGACATTCATTTAAAGCAATTGAAATAAATTATTCCTGTGTTTGCACAATCTACTATTGTTCTATTTGACTGGATTAATTAGATATTTTTGAGTTAGCGCCTGTCAAAATTCCAGAATCACGGAATTGTTCCGGCACAGAAGGAGGCCACTCAGCCCCTCATGTCTGCACCAGATCTCCAAATGAGCATCACGACTTAGTGCCATTCTCCTGCTTTTCCCCCGTAACCCTGCGCATTGTTTCTATTCAAATTGTCATCTATTGCCCTTGTGGATGCCTCAATTGAAGAGTAAATAAATGTTTGTACCTAATGCGGCTGCTGTACATTGAGCCATCATAAAACCACAGTTCAGGCCCCCATCATTGACAAGGAAGGCAGGCAGTTCACTCAGGGATGGATTACACAGTCTTTCAATTCTCCTCTCACTGATCGATGCGAGTTCATGAACACCAATCGCCAGATAGTCAAGGGCCTGCAGGAGTTACAAGGAGACAAGCCACAAGTGTCAGTCTGTCAATTGTAGATGTGATCACAATTAGATTACAAACACTTCATGATTATTGGAAGCCATCTCTTCTGCTGATTAGATCACCTCCAAAACATTGGTCTACAAATGACTGTCAACAACATTATTGGTGTTTAAGAGGGGTTTTTAGTTAGTGAAACACACAGTCTGCCTACCCAGGAGTCTGTGTGTCAGACTGGCTGGTACTAACTCCAGGTGCAGGTGCTCATTCCCATCCCATCAGCTGGCTGACCACCAAAACTGCTCCCAGGCCAAGGCTGGGTTTCCATCGGCATTGACGAAAGTTGTGGGAGGTGGGGGCGCAGAGGGGGAGAGGGGGGTGGTTCAGCAGGGTCACCCAGGTGGCAAGGAGTGATAGGCGGCGGGGGTGGGGAAGCAGAGCCCAAAATTTCCCGGGCAGCCCATTGAAGATCCCATTTCTCCACACCCCGAGGGTGTTACTGAGCAGGAAATCTGCCGTGATCACCCCACTTAGTATCTGAATGCCAGTAGGGTCCTACATGTACCACTGGACCCAAATATCATATGTTAATGAGACTGCTTCCTGTGCTAGGCTGGACACCTCAGCCACCAGCAATAAACAGCTCAGTTAAACCCACTGTGTGGGAACAGGGTGGGGGGGAATGGTCCCACTCAATTTCAACTCCCAATCTGACTGGGAGATGGTGGAGGACACTAAAAAGCCCTTTGATGCATTTTCCTCTGTCTCAGCTATCTTAATACAGGTTAATATTTTTGCGACAATGATAGGCTACAAATTGCCATGTGAATGAGTTAAGTGTTTGATGGCTAATATTACTACAATCATTTCTTGGTTCTCATTTCTGAAATTTAAAAGCTTGCACACTGGGAAGATGGTTGTGGTTGTTGAAGGTCAATCATCTCCGTTCCAGGACATCGCTGCAGGAGTTCCTCAGGGGAGTGTCCTAGGCCCAGCCATCTTCAGCTTGTCGCTCCACTTAGTATTTGAGTGCCAGTACCTTCCTTCCATCATAAGGTCAGAAGTGGGGATGCTCGCTGATGATTGCATTATGTTCAGCACCATTTGCAACTCCTCAGATACTGAAGCAGTCCATGTTCAAATGTAGCAAGACCTGGACAATATCCAGGCTTGAGCTGACAAGTGGTAAGTAACATTCCCACCACAGAAGTATCAGGCAATGACCATCTCCAAGAAGAGAGAATTCAACCATCGCCCCTTGACGTTCAGTGGCATTACCATCGCTGAATCCCCCACTATCATCAGCCTGGGGGTTACCATTGACCAGAAACTGAACTGGACTAGCCATATAAATACTGTGGCTACAAGAGCAGGTCATAGGCTAGGAATCCTCTGGTGAGTAACCCACCTCCTGGCTTCCCAAAGCCTGTCCACCATCTACAAGGCACAAGTCAGAAGTGTGATGGGATGCTGCCCACTTGCCTGGATGAGTGCAGCTCCCACAACACTCAAGAAGCATGGCACCATCCAAGAGAAAGCTGACTGCTTGATAGGCACCCCATCCACCACCCTAAACATCCACTCCCTCCACCATTGACACACAGTAGCAGCAGTGTGCACCATCTACAAGATGCACTGCAGCTACTCTCCAACCAGCCTCTTTCGACGGCACCTTTCAAACCTACGACCACTACCATCTAGAAGGACAAGGGCAGCGGATAGATGGAAACACCACCACCTGGAAGTTCCCCTCCAAGCCATTCACCATCCTGACTTGGAAATATATTACAGTTTCTTCACTGTCGCTGGGTCAAAATCCTGGAACTCCCTCTCTAACAGCACAGTGGGTGTACCTACACCACATGGACTGCTTAAGGACAATTAGGGAGAGGCAACAAATGCCGGCCTAGTCAGCGACACCCACATCCCATGAAATTTTTTTTTTAAGTATTCTTTAAACTTGGAAATTAGTTGCATATTCCTTCTTAACATATAATCAGAGAATGATTATTACAAAGAGATGAAGATATAAAAGTCTTTAAATGAGTGAAGAACAATTAATCAATCGAGCTTGATATTTTCGTGACTCCGTCACTTGCATCTTTTTTGATGCTGGCATTCTCACTCACTTAGAGTTGTTTTAAACCAGGACACTTCTGGGCTAAATCATAAAATGTCCTTTGCAGACTGAACACTTACTTTAGCAGGGTATTCACCATGGAAATTCCCACCGGAAATAATTTCTCCCCTCTCTGCAAACACAATCTGAAAACTAATTAAGGGAAAAACGTGTTCTGGTTTTGAAGAATGCAAACAGGTTCACGTTATAAATAAAGCTGGGTTAGGATACCAATATTAAAAAAACTTCTTCCAACTGATTGGTTGACTGAAGGTTAGCCAGATGTGACAGTTCAGAGATCATTTTCCTTTTTTTGCCCTGTGAAACTAAACATCTTCAAAATAGTTTGTCAGGTTTTGTCTGATAATTATAATCTGAAATTAAAGATGCTCATCATTTAACTGTTAACTATCACATCGGAATGATTTGATTGCCTATCAGACAGTATCACAATCGGACTAAACCCAGCCTTTGGAACCCAATCAGGGAAATCATCAGTGAATCCTCAACTTGTTAGAATTTCAAAGCAGAAAATGCTTGAGTTTCTATCCTTCTAATCACCCAATCACTGTAATATTTACAACTAAATCTTTTAGATGCTTGTCAGTCTAAGTGTCCAATTTTAAATGGAAACAGAAAATGCTGGAAAAACTCAACAGGTCTGACAGCATCTGTGGAGAGAGAAACAGAGTTAACGTTTCGAGTCCATATGACCCCTCTACAGGTTCAAAACTTTAACTCTGTTTCTCTCTCCACAGATGCTGTCAGACCTGTTGAGTTTTTCCGGCATTTTCTGTTTCCATTTCAGATTTCCAGCATCCGCAATATTTCGTTTTTATCTCAGTGTCCAATTTTAAAATCTTCCTCAACTAATATGTCTAAAATAAATAGCGGAAAGCAAAACTGGCATTTATATAGTGCCTTTCATGACCTCAGAATGTCTCAAAATACTTTACCGCAAGTGAACTACTTTTAAACATAATCAGTGTTGTAATGTAGAAAAACTGGCAGCCAATTTGCATACAGCTAAATCCCTAACATCAAGAGATCATTAGATAATCTGTTCTTGTGATGTTGGTTAAGGGATAAATATTTGTCAGGATACTGGGAGAATTCTCCTGCTCTTCTTCCAGTGGTGTCAAGGGTTTTTTTTTTAGTCCACCTTAGAGGCCTTGCTTTAATGTCTCATCCAAAAGATGTATCTCTGACAATGCAGCATTCCCTCAGTGCTGCACCACAGCGTCAGCCTGGATTTTGCACTCCAGTCTCAGGAGTGGGTCTTGAACCCATGACCTTCAGTGATTCAGAAGTAAAAGTGCTATCAGCTGCCACAGCTGACGCCTAAATAAACACTGGGGACATAAATGAATGGCGCACTTGCTGCCTTTATGTTACTGTTAATTAATTTTATTGTTTATTCGCTGAATATGCTGAGATCATTCTGAGGGTGCAGCAGGCCTGTTATTGCACTGAAGTTAGCCTCACAAAAGGATACTGGGTTATCAGTAACACTGTTCATTTCAGTCACCAAAATGGTCTTCACAAATGCAATTGTGTCATTGACCACACCATGGACCTGGAAGAGAGAAAACTCATATCAGGAGAAATGTGCAATATATCAAAATCTGGACATTCGGCCACTTGGTTTACAGTGATTAGACTAGAATAAAGAATAAATACAAATCTCTCGTAATGTTAGTGCTTTGTGATACCTACCTGTGGGCAGCAGCATAGGGTGTAGGGATCCTGAACGTGCTCACAGAGCCTGTGGCTTCCTGTGAAAGTTTCACACGGTTACAAGGTTAGAGTCCCACAGACCTTTCAAACAGCGGGTAAATTGTTACAAGACCAATGCTTTACCTGCAATTTCAGACGGATGAATATCAGAATGCAAGAGTGACCGCAAACGAGCGGCTACTTTTACCTGGCCCGGATGGGGACGGAGGTCGTGGATATCTGTTTAATGTACAAGGTAACAGCACTGTGTTAACCATCAGTCAATAGCTCAAAGGAACATAGGAGCAGGAGAAGGCCATTCAGCCCATTGAGCCTGCTCTGCCATTCAATACAATCATGGCTGATAATCCCCTTCAATGCCTTTCTCCCCCACGCGATGTTCAAGCCCCTTGAGCTGATCATTCAAATAGAGTTGTAATGTGTGACTAAATGTATTCCTGGAGGTTTCATCACATGACTTGCCCCCCACACTCCAGCCATTAGTTGGCCAACACATCCATCATTGTGACATACTGCCTTCCTATGTCAATTGGAAAGCAAAAAGACTCATTACCCAATTGGATGATACTTGACTGTCAGCCAAACAGCCCTTCCCCCCCAAACCATTTTCAATATTTTTATATCTTGTGAGGAGAAAAGTTCAAAGAAAATGACAAAAATAAAAACAACCTCAGACGCTAAGATTGTCTCAATGATTTTTCTCCAGGGTTGCACACAGCAGTGTCCTGGAGATTGATCTTCAACTCCTGGAGGCTCCAGGCCAATCCTGGAGGGTTGGCAACCCTACATTTAGAGCATCAGGAGGAGGGAGACCTTCACTTCAGTAGAACAGTCTGTATAGAGACCGTATACCATGTTACTCACCGCTGTCAAAGGCTCTGGTTGTGCCTTTCAGAACCTCCAGTGTAAGAGCTGCTATAATGTCTGCCTGCCGGGCTATCACTGTTGCTCTCTCCACTGCCTCAGCCCCCAGCGATGTGATCATCTGAGTCCCATTGATCAGGGCAAGTCCCTAAACATGAATCACCAATTGAATTAGATGGAAAATCATTTCAATAAACATCTAACAGAATAACTGAGTCATAACCCCACACTTAAAACACAAATCTGTAGGAATGATCACTTGGCCCTGAGATATCTGTAAACGTTTCCAAATGCTATTTATGGAGAGAGCAGTGGGCAGAGTGCAACCCTCGTTGACCAGCTTGTACAGCTAAACAGATGAGATAACCAATACGTGCCATAAACTATCAATTCATTCAGTAAATAAAGTGATTTGGTAACTATAGTAACCTACAATATGTCCAATCGCAGAAAAGAAAGCAATTTGCACTTTTAAGCTTTAAATCAACATCAAATAATTTGGCGAGACTCGTCATTACTTTAAACAGGGAGAACTCTTACAGAGCTGCAGTATGTGCTGGCTCTTATACATCTCTTCAACAAATCATATGACAGTGAACAACCAGCCTTTAAGCAAAAATAATGATTGAAAATAAAGAACTGTCAGAGGTACAGTAAGTAGATCATGCTTTTGCTTCTTGAGATATGAGTTAATAATACCTAGAAATTTATTCACATGTTGTTTAAATCCCGTTTTATAGAGAAAAACAATGTACTGCTTTATTACCTCTTTAGCTTTGAGTGAAATCGGCTGGAGACCATAAGCTTGCAAAACCTGATGAAGTGAGTTAGAGTTACTTGTCTGGACAGTATCACCATCAAATTGTACAGAATCAGAGAATCACATCTTCTTCAGTTTGCTGCCAAAAGGCAGGTCTGACCCACAGTGCCACCATGGGTAGGTGAGTCAGATCCCTAATCCACCCCAGCCAGAGCAGGGATCAAACCCTGTATCATTGGTAACATTCTGACCCACACCACCTGTCCTCCCAAGGAGGAGGAGTTGCTGTGGCAACATACACTTATACATGTATGTTGTAGTCTGGATCTATGAACTGTGATGGTAGAGGCTCCAATGTTATTCCCATCACACGGCTGACCAGGAATCTCTGCCACTCTTACCGTCTGCATGTGTTGGAAGGATTTGCAGGTTGACACTCAACCAGTTTGACCACGTTATGAATGTACCTTCCTTGGCCATCAAGTCCCGGAGAGGAACTTGAACCCAGAGCTTCTGCTTCAGAGGCAGCGACACTACCCACTGTGCCACAAGACCTTCACTTTAGGATCACATAGAATCATATAACAACAACACTTTGAATTTACATAGAACCTTTAAGGTAATAAAACAGCCCAATGCAATTCACAAAGGCATTCTAAAACACAATAAGACACTGGGCCACATAAGGAGAACTAGGTCAAATGACCAAAAGTTTGATCAAAGAAGTAGGTTTTAAGTAATGTCTTGGTGAGGAACAGAGGCAGAGTGTCTTTGGGAGGGAATTCCAGAGCTTAGGGCCTAGGCAACTAAAGGCATCGTGACCAAGGGTGGAGTACAGATAATTAAAATCAGGAACACTCAAGAGGCCAGGATCAGAGGAAGGCAGATATCTCAAAGGGTTGTGGGGCTGGAGGAGATTACAGAGATAGGGAAGGAATGAGGTCATGGAGGGATTTGAAAACAAGGACAAAACCTTTAAAATTGAGGTGCTGTTTAACTGGGAGTCAGTATGGGTCAGTGAGTACAGTGGGCATGGGTGAACAGCATTTGACATGAGTTAGGACATGGGCAGCAGAGTTTTGGATGACCTCAAGTTTATGGAGGGCAGAATATGAGTGACCAGCCAGGAATGTGTTGGGCGAGTTGTGTCTGGAGGTAAGGAAGCCATGGATGAGGGTTACAGCAGGAGAGGCAGGGCGGTGTCCGGTGGTGGAAATAGGCGGTATCAGTGAGAGTGCAGATACGTGGTTGAAAGCTCATTTCAAGGTCAAATATGACACCCAAGTTGTACACAGTCAGGAACACCCTCAGACAGTTGTCAGGGAGAGGATGGAGTTGATGGTGGGGGACCATAGACAATGGCTTCAGTTCAATGTTTAATTGGAGGAATCCTTTTCTCATCCAGTACTGGATGTCAGATAAGCAGCCTGACAATTTTGAGCCAGTGGAGGGGTCGAGAGATCTGGGTGTTGTCAGCGTAAATGTAGAAATCAATGACATTTTTTCAGATTTTGTCATTGAGAGGCAACGTGTAGATGAGAACTAGGAGGGTCTAAGGCTAGATATCCCTGGGGAACACCAGAGGTAACTGCAGGGATGGGAAAAGAAGTCATTGATGGCAATTCTCTGGCTATGATTAGATAAGAATAGAACCAGGTGAGTGCAGTCCCATCCAGCTGGATGACAGTGGAGAGAAGTTAGAGCAGGATGGTGTGGTCAACTGTGCCAAAGGCTGCAGACAGGTCGAGAAGGAAAGGGGGGCAAGTTTACCTTTGTCACAGTCAAGTAGGCTGTCATTTGTGACTTTAACGAGAGACATATTGGTAATGTGGCAGGGGCAGGAGTCTGATCTGAGAAATTCAAGCAAGGAGTTCAGGGAAAGATAGGTACAGATTTGGGAAACAACAACATGTTCAAGGACTTTGGAGATGAAAGGGAGGTTGGAGTTGGGGCAGTAATTTGTAAGGACGGAGAGGTCAAGGGTTGGTTTTTTATAGGATAATCACATAGAACCAGAGAATCACATAAGATAATACACCATACAGGATCACAGACCATACAGGATCACAGGCCTTACAGCACAGAAAGCAGCCATTCAGCCCACTGTGTCTGTTCAATAAAAAACAGTTTTAATTGGTTGAAATCCTCATAAAAAAGTGATCAGGAATTACAGGCAACTTACATATTTGGCATCAGTCCAGCCACTTTTTGGTGACCACATTTTGCCTTCACCCATCAGTCCCAGGGCAAGATGAGCAAGCGGGGCAAGATCTCCACTCGCCCCAATTGTTCCCTTCTCTGGGACGTAGGAGAGGCAGGAAGCTACAGGAGGGAATGTAGAGTAAAGGTTAATGGATATGTTAATTAGACAACAATGTTAGCAGTGATGTAAGCATGATATCAGAGTCAAATGACCAAGAGACTCCAAGGGAGCAAGACGCAGAACAGCCTGTGTCCAGAGAGTAATGTACTTACCACAAGGTTTTGTAATTGTTGTAAATAAATAGTTTTAAGAAAAACCTAATATAGGCAATGTCCAAGTCACTCATAGAGAAAGAGAAGCCTCATCAAGCCAGAAGACAACACAGATAAAGGGAAACAAGTCAAGCCAGGGAAAGAGAGAGAGAGAGACAGAGAGAGAAAGCGGAGCAGGATCACAGATTGATACAACATAGGGCAGAATTTTAATGGGTCCCAGGGTGGCAGGAATGGAGGTAGGAACCACACTCAGATGTCTTCCAGATTCAGTCCCAATAATGGGGATGTTTCCAATGGCAGGAACAATGGAAGCTTGGCTGCCATGGAAATGGGCAGTAATTTCAATGATTAATGATCCAATTAAGGGCCATTTTCCTGAGCCGTTGGCATTTTTCCAATGTTGGAGTGGCCCCTTCTGCTCCATGGAGAGCCCACCAGCTGCATGGAGGGAGGAGGGGCATCAGAGCTAGAGGCTCCTGGCACAGGGTGGGGGCCACCAGCAAATGACACCCTGCAACCCCAGAACTGCCAAGGGAGGTCTGTTCTCTTAGCGGGTTTGGCCCACCTAAGGATATATTTAATGCTCACTTTCCAAGGACCTCTCAAATGTGCCCCCCGATCTCCTCGCTGCCTCAGCAGCGCCCACCTCTCTTAGTGACACTGCCAAGTCTCCAGTGCTCCTGCCCTCTGATTGGCCATGAAAGGCCTGCCTGCTCTCCTTAATTGCACCCACCTCCCTGGCAATATTGCAGAGTAAAGTCCTGCCTCCTGCCTGAGTGTGACAGCCACTCAGAAACCACCTCAATGGTAGGACCTCCACCATTTTGGCAAAATTTTACCCATATCCTTTTACTAAATCAATAATATTTGAAATATATCTTGCATATAGAACACAGTAAGGTACAAAGTAAGGTGGCATTACCATTAAATGCCTGGATCATTTGACTGAAGGTCTCTAAGGAGATTCCGCTGTAACCCTTGGCAAGAACATTGATCCTGAGGGCCAGCAGCATACGAGACCTCTCTGGTGACAAGGGATCCCCAACACCTGCAGGAGAAACATCAGGCAAAAAACACAGATTCATCTTCTAGTTCTTAAACAAGTTCATAGGAACATAGGGCTTAGAAACAGGAGTAGGCCATTTGGCCCGTTGGGCCTGCTCTGCCATTCAATAAGAACATGACTGAGCTGATTCTGGCCTCAATGCCACTTTCCTGTCTGCTGCCTCATTATGTGCTCTTGGCTGAGAGCCCAGACATCCATCAAAGTTTGAAAATACCTGAGCTCCAGAGAAAACTTTGTTTTTTTTAAACACATATAGGGTTCATTGGTTCTATACAGTTCATAGTGGGTGATTGGACATGGAAGTGCTATAGTTGGCATGGGGAGCATGAGGGGCATAGGGGTGGGCAGGGGGCATACCTTGGCATGGGAGGCATGAGAAGGACCTTTTGAACTTATCTTTTCATAGGTTCCCTCGTGCAGACACTTCTGAGGGGCCATAAACCATGACTCATTGAAAACCTGGTCTGACTCCATGAGTCAAGAGGACAAGGACATACCTATCCCTGCAATGGAGCCATTCAGGTCGGGAACGCAGGGTGTGAGCTCCTGACCTGAACCAGCCCGTGCCCTTTAATGGCACTCCCGAAAATCAGGCAGCCCAGGAATGGGGTCATCCTGACTTGGTAAAAACCCAGGCCCTTGACATTGGATTGGTTACAGACTAATTGGCAGAGATTGATTGGTGTGATTATCAACAACTCCATTTGTATTACCAGGCTGCCAGGAGTGGTGGCAGAGGAGCTAGATGGAATTTGGTCTTTCTCATCTAGAAATTCCAATGTTTGAATTTAATAGTCATTATTTGCTTTGTAACCCTCCATTTAAATAAGACGGACAGATTTTGCTTTTAACAGAGCTATTTTAACTAAATGTTCACCATGTCACTTGACAGCTTTCAGTTTCTTTGTTAATAATATGTTGAAGCAGTGAGGGAAAAGCCAAATTTGGATGCAAAGAAAAGGACAGCTCTCAAGTGCAGTGGTTAGCAAAGTGCTGGATAATGAAAATAGCAAAAGGCATTATTTCTCTCACCTACTGCTGTGGAGCGTACAACATTCTCCTGCAGCTCCCTGTGAAAACAAAAGGCTTCATAATCAAGGGGGCAATGGAAAGTAATATCAAACAGAAAGACATCAGAGTGTACTCACTTGAGCTTATCACGAGGGATAACTGTCCTGGCAAATTTCCCAAAACCTGTGTTTATGCCATACACCACTGTAAAACATAATATCATGGTGATGGTATCCATCAGACAGACATGTTGGTTTTAAAGTTGCTTCATTAAATTTGTTAATTATATGACAATTCTGCACACTGGGTTGTAGAATATGAATTCAAATTCAAATAAAGCTCCTGCATTTATTGCGCACAGATTTTTAGATGAAATAACGTGTGACCTTGGTTTTCATTGATGACTTTTTCCACGAGGTCCCTTGATTTGTTGACCCTCCTTTCAGCTTCTGGGGTAAGCTAAAAAAAATCACAGGGACTTGCGTAATGTCACACTGTTGTATGTTTTTGCACAATTGTATATCACTTGAAATGGGAGTGGATATCTCTCTCACCTTGATTTTGTAGGTTCCATTACCAAGCCGGAGGAGCTGTTCTGTTGTTAAGCTATTTCCATCCAAGTAAATGTACTATATAAGGGAGGAAATATCACTCAGAAGATGAGCTAGAATATGTTGTTGTAGACAATTTATTATTTTTCCAGATTTGTCTTCATTAGAATTATCCATTCACAATTATTTAATCTAAATTAACAGTCATTTATGAAATATCACTGTTTCAATCACAAAAAGACACATACTTAAAGGGAGAATTCGAATTCCCAACCTCCCCTCTCTCACCTGCTGAGCCTCTTGACGTTTTCTGTATTTAATTATTAAGAATGTATATGATAAAATTATTGCTGTAGCTATTTACAATCTATATTAATGACTTAGACAGAGACCAAGAGTACTGTGTCTAAGTACAAAGCTGTAGAGGAGGAAACAAGAGTCTGCAAAGGTTAAGTGAATAGACAACAAGATGGCAGATGGGATATAATGGGGGAAGTGTGACGTTATTCATTTTGTTAGTAAGGATAGAAAAAGTAGAATATTATTTAAAAGCATGGAACTTGTAAATGTTGATGTTCAGAGAGTCTTGGGTGTACTGGTACAAGGAACACTGAAAGTTAACATGCAGGTACAGCAAGCAATTAGGAAGGCAAATGGCATGTTAGCCTTTATTGCAAGGGGATTGGAGCACATGAATAAGGAAGTCTTGCTACAGTTGCACAGGGTTTTGCTAAGACCAAACATGGAATACTGTGTGCAGTTTTAGCCTTCGCATCAATGCTTGCATTGGAAGAGATACAGTGAAGGTTCAACAGACTGATTCCTGGGATGAGAGGGATTTCCTCCGATGTGCATTTGTTCCATTCTCTCTAGAGTTCACAAGAATGAGAGGTGATCTCATGGAAACATACAAGATTCTGAAGGGAAACAAAAAATGCTGGAAAAACTCAGCAGGTCTGGCAGCTTCTGTGGAGAGAGAAACAGAGTTAACATTTTGAGTCCAATATGACTCTTCTTTAGAACTGAAGAAAGGCAGAAATGTAATGGGTTTTATACTGTTGAAAAAGGGGCAGGTAGAACAAAAATGGGAACCCTTCTGAGAGGGAAGGGTTCCCACACTTCTGCCTTCACCCCTTCCCCTCTCACCGTCCCAGAACCTTAATAGGGTTCCCGTTCCATACCACCAGCCTCCACATTCAAAGGATCATCCTCCGCCATTTCTGCCAACTCCAGTGTGATGCCACCACCAAACACATCTTCCCCTCCTCTCCCCTGTCAGCATTCCCTCCGTGACACCCTGGTCCACTCCTCTATCACCCCCAACACCTCATCCCCTTCGCACGGCACCTCCCCATGCAATTAATTGCAGGAGGTGTAATACCTGCCCCTTTACCTCCTCCCTCCTCACCGTCCAAGGCCCCAAACACTCCTTTCAGGTGAAGCAGCGATTCACTCGCATCTCCTTCAATTTGGTCTACTGCATTCGCTGCTCCCAGTGCGGTTTCCTCTACATTGGAGAGACCAAACGCAGACTGAGTGACCGTACCCTCATTCAGTCCACAAGCATGATCCTGATCTTCCTGTCACTTGCCATTTCAATTTACCACCCTGCTCTCATACCCACATGTCTGTCCTCAGGCTGCTACAATGTTCCAGTGAAGCCCAACGCAAACTGGAGGAACAGCACTTCATCTTCCGATTATCTTCCAGGCTTAACATTGAGTTTAACAACTTCAGACCTTGAACTCTGTCCTCCATTTTGATTTTCTTTTTGCCAAGTGCCAGTCTGTATCGTGCTTTCATGTTTTGTTTTCTCACAGAGCTGTCCTTCATTCTGCCATTAATACTTACTCTGACCAATGCTTTGTTTCTTTACAACAACTGTTCCCATTCCCTTTGCCTTTTGTTCCATGACATTTTTGTCATTTAACCTACCCCACCCTGTAACCCATCCCTGACCTTCCCTTTTGTTCGACACGACCCACCTCTTTCACAGCAGAAAACCCATCACATTTTTACCTCTCTTTAGTTCTGAAGAAGAGTCATAGGGACTCGAAGCGTTAATTGTTTCACTCTATTGCTGCTGCCAGACCTGCTGAGTTTTTCCAGCACTTTCTGTTTTTATTTCAGATTTCCAACATCTGCAGTATTTTGCTTTTATTTTATTAAGATTCTGAAAGGGCTTGACAGGGTAGACATACTGAGAGGCTTTTACCTCTGGCTAGGGAATCTAGAACATGGGAGCACAGTTTCAGGTTATGGGGCTAATCATTTAGGACTGAGGTGAGGAGAAATTTCTTAACTTGGGAATCTTTGGAATTCTCTAGCCCAGAGGTTGTGGATGCTCCGTCACTGAATGTATTTAAGGCTGCGATAGGCAGATTTTTGATCTCTCAGGGAATCGAGGAATATGGAGGGCAGGAAAATGGAGTTAAAACAGAAGGGTCAGCCATGATTGTGTTGAATGTTGGAGCAGGCTCAAAATTATGTATCATTTGCAACTACATGTTAATCAAATTTGGAAGGGTTGCAAAAACGAATGCATGGAATTGGACCAAAGGTCAGACTGCTGGAGGTAGAGGATCATCTTCCGAGTTTGATGTTATGGGCGAGAATTTTCTCCCCATCGGGGGGGGGGGCTGAGCGGGAGCGGGCATGGGTGGGTGCGCAGCTGATCGCCGCCCGTGATCGGCTGCGTGCCGCCATTTTACGTGGGCGGTCCAATTAAGGCCTACCCAGCATGACATGCGCCCGGAAGTGCTCAGCGCTCCCTGTATGGGAGGGGGTAGGAGGCTGAGTCAAGGCCTGTGTGTGCAAAAAAAGCGCAGAAATCTCCCTGAGGCACGGAGCTGCCTCAAGGAGTTTAACTTCATTATTAAAAATTTAAATAAAGAAAAAAAACATTTCAGACATGTCCCCCCATGTGACAGTGTCACGTGAGCTGGGACACGTCAATGAATTTTAATGAAAAAATTGATTTGATTTATAAATCTTTCATGAAACCTCATCCCGCCCGTGGATGAGGTTTCATGATAAATGCGAAGGCCGCCTGGGCTCTTCGCCTGCCCCCCAACCTTATGGCTGGATGGGCAGCTCTGTTAATCCTTTTAATTAGTTTTTAAATGGCCTCAATAGGCTTTTGACAGTTCAGCGGGCGCGCAGCCGACTCCACTGCACGCCCGCTGAACTGAGAATCAGAATGACGCATGGTGTCATCAGGAAGCACGGCCAACATCACCACGTGTCATATTACACGTCAGCAAGTGGGGCCCACCCCCACACACTGACCCGAAGATTCTGGCCATGACATATTACTGCAGTGCAAACTGTGCTCATCCTGATTGAGGAGACCCCGGGTTGTCTTTTACCTCAATGAACATAGTAACCAGTGTTACAAACTTACACAAGTACCTTTAACAGTGGCAAGACAGGTTGAAAATGCTGTTAAAAGAGCATATGTGATCCTTGGCATTATTAATAGAGGAACAGAGGCGATGGCGTAATGATATTGTTGCTGGGCTAGTAATCCAGATAATGCTCTGGGGGCCCAGGTTCAAATTTTGCCACGGCAGATGGTGGAATTTGAATTCAATAAAAATGTGGAATTAAAAGTCTAATGATAAACCCATCGTCGATTGACAACCATTGAAAAAACCCACCTGGTTCACAAATGGGAAACAAGGAAAGGTCTGGCCTGGTCTGGTTGTGACTCAGACTCTGAAATGCCCTTTTCAAACTGCTACAAAGCCTTAAAAAAGGAATGAAACCATACCACCTGGCATAGACCTAGGCACTGGAAACAACAACAGTAAACTCAGCCCTGTCGACCTTGCATCTGGGGGCTAGTGCCAAAATTGGGAGAGCTGTCTCACAGACTAGTCAAGCAATAGACTGACACAGTCATCCACATGCAATCATATCTGACAGATAATGTCCCAGACACCACCATCACCATCCCTGGGTATGTCTATCCCACTGGCAGGACAGGCCCAGCAGAGGTGGTGGCACACTGTGGTATACAGTCAGGAGGGAGTTGCCCTGTGAGTCCTCAAATTGACTCCAGACCCCATAAGTCTCATGGCATCAGGTCAAACACGGGCAAGGAAACCTCCTGCTGATTACCACATACCACCCCGCCTCAGCTGATGAATCAGCGCTCCTCCATGTTGAACAGAATGTACTCTGTTGGGGGACTTAAATGTCCATCACCAGGAGCGGCTCGGTAGCGCCACTACTGACCAAGCTGGCTGAGTCTTAAAGGACATAGCTGCTAGACTGGGTCTGCGGCAGGTGTTGAGGGAACCAACAAGAGGGAAAAACATACTTGACCTCATCCTCATCAACCAGCCTGCCGCAGGTCCATAACAATATCAGTAGGAGTGACCAAGGCACAGTCGTTGTGGAGACGAAGTCCTGCCTTCACATTGAGGATACTCTCCATGTGTTGTGTCCATGAATTGCTCAGGTATGTCCTGTACATTGCACTAAAAGGGATAGATTTCGAATAGATCTAGCAACTCAAGACTGGGCATCCATGAAGCACTGTGGGCCATCAGCAGCAGCAGAATTGTACTCAAACGCAATCTGTAATCTCATGGCCCGGCATATCCCCCACTCTACCATTACCATCAAGCCAGGGGATCAATCCTGGTTCAATGAAGAGTGCAGGAAGGCATGCCAGGAGCAGCGCCAGGCATACCTAAAAATGAGGTGTCACCCTGGTGAAGCTATAACACAGGACTACTTGTGTGCCAAACAGCATTAGCAGCAAGTGATAGAGCTAAGTGATCCCACAACCAACGGATCATACCTAAGCTCTGCAGCGCTGCCACATCCAGTCGTGAATGGTGGTGGACAATTAAACACCTTTCTGGAAGAAGAGGCTCTACAAATATCCCCATCCTCAATGATGGAGGAGCCCAGCACATCAGTGCAATAAATAAGGCTAAAGCATTTGCAACAATCTTCAGCTAGAAGCGATGAATGGATGATCCATCTCAGCCTCCTCTGGAGGTCCCCAGCATCACAGATGCCAGTCTTCAGCCAATTTGATTCACTCCACGTGATGTCAAGAAACAGCTGAGAGCACTTGATGCTGCAAAGGCTGTGGGCCCTGACAATATTCCGGCAATAGTACTGAAGACTTGTGCTCCAGAACTTGCCGCGCCCCTAGCCAAGCTGTATATAGGTACAACGCTGGCATCTACCCAGCTATGTGGAAAATTGCCCAGGTATCTCCTGTACATAAAAAGCAGGACAAATCCAATCCGGCCAATTATCACCCATCAGTCTGGTCTCCATCATCAATAAAGTAATGGAAGGTGCCAGCAACGTGCTACCAAGCAACACTTGCTTAGCACTATATTGCACACTAACGCCCAGTTAGGGTTCCACCAGGGCCACTCAGCTCCTGACTTCATTACAGCCTTGGTTCAAACATGGACAAAAGAGCTGAACTCTTGAGGTGAAGTGAGAGTGACTGCCCTTGGCATCAAGGCTGCATTTGATTGAGTGTGGCATCAAGGAGCCCTAGCAAAACTGGAGTCAATGGGAATCAGGGGGAAACCTCGCCACTGGTTGGAGTCATACTTAGCATGAAGGAAGATGGTTGTGGTTGTTGGGGGTCAGTCATCTCAGTTCCAGGACATCACTGCAGGAGTTCCTCAGGGTAATGTCCTCAGACCAACCATCTTCAGCTGCTTCATCAGTGACCTTCCTTCCATCATAAGATCAGAAGTGGGGATGTTCGCTGATAATTGCACAATGTTCAGCACCATTCGCGACTCCTCAGATACAGATGCAGTCCATGTCCAAATGCAGCAAGACCTGGACAATATCCAGGCTTGAGCTGGCAAGTGGCAAGTAACATTCACGCCACACAAGTGTCAGGCACTCACCATCTCCAATAAAAGAGAATCTAACCATCGACCCTTGATGTTCAATGGCATTACCATCACTGAATCCCCCACTATCAACACCTTTGGGGTTACCATTACCCAGAAACTTAACTGGGCTAGCCATGTAAATACAATGGCTACAATAGCAGGTCAGAGCCTAGGAATCCTGCGACGAGTAACTCGCCTCCTGACTCCCCAAAGCCTGTCCACCATCTACAAGGTACAAGTCACGAGTGTGATGGAATACTCCCCACTTGCCTGGATGAGTGCAGCTCCCACAACACTCAAGAAGCTTGACACCATCCAGGACAAAGCAGCCCGCTTGATTGGCACCAGATGTATATGATTATGAGAATTGCAATAACATTAGAAAAATGAATTCATTAAAAATGAACACACTTAGCAAAAACAGAATTCTGTAGCAATCAATGTGAAATGCAACTTCTGAAAAACAAGAGCAAAGAAAAGCAAGTTGACCTAGTGTGGAATCAAGGAGCTCAACTGTGAAACATCTGGAGGAGTTCCCTGACTGTTCGTGATAAACCCAATAGAAAGGATACAGAGAGGCCATGTCAGATTCCAGTGGCTCAAGTTTTACTTCTTCCCCTTGGATAACTATAACAGAGAAGTTCAGAATACCACAATTAATGTTACTAAACCTCTTTGATTGGGAGAAAAGCTGTAGTTGCTTTTTATCTGAGAAAATAAATGGAATTTGCAAATGTCAAAACTGATCTTTATCCTGAGCTGGTGACTGAAAGCAAAACATTGACTTTTATTGTGTCTGGTAATTTCTAACCAATCTGGATAAAATAATTGTTTTCCAGGACATCCCTGATCTAATAGACCCAGTCCCTGACACCGTCTCACTGAGAACTTAATGTCACCTACACAATCCAGGTCACCACTGCATACTTCATTCCTCAGGTAGCGTCTCAGAACTTCCTGTCCCAACCATTGAATATTAAAGGAAGGGTCTTTACAGGGAATAGTCAGCCATTCCTCCCTCACACGCACAGTGAAACAAAGAATTTCTAAAAAGATAGTCAGAGTCCCTGGAAAGGATCTCCAAGCATTTCCCTTCTTCAACTAGAATTTATAAATCTGCTGTCAGTGAGTAGATATAGTCCATTAAAAATTACCAGTCTTTGCTGTAAAATCTAAATCTTTGTTCATTCACTTCAAATATCCATTCCCACTTAACCTGCCACCAGCTGTTGGAACAAATCAGTGAAGGAATTAGTTTGGTTTTAATAAATTAACACCTAATGTATTATATTTTGGGTGTCATTGAAAATGGTCACAGCTGACACAGCTTCAGATGAAACAACAACAATGAAGAATCTGAAAACTTACCTAAGAGGGAGGGACACTGGAAAGCAGTAGCAATGTCGGCACAAGGTGAACAGCCCCCGTCACTGCCCGGCCTGTTCAAAAATCCCCAGACTCACTTTCTATAGGACCAACACTCACGATGTTCATTTAAAAAAATATATCTATAGAAACTCTTACTATCTGTCTTTATGGGGAGATTTTTCGGGTCGGCGAGTGGGGGCAGGGCCCGCTCGCCGAGACGTAAGATGACACATGGTGACGTCAGGTGTGCATCCCAACGTCACCGCGCGTCATTTTGATTTTCAGTTTGGCAGGTGCGCACCCAAGTCGGCTGTGTGCCTGCCGAACTGTCAAAGGCTTGTTAAGGCCATTAATTAACTAATTAAGGCTATTGAGAAAGCTGCCCGTCCAACCGTAAGGTTGGCGGGCAGGCGAAGAGCCCAGACGGCCTTCGCATTTTTCATGGAACCTCATCCACGGGCGGGATGAGGTTTCATGAAGGGTTTATAAATTAAATAAATTTTTTCATTAAAGTTCATTGACATGTCCCAACTCATGTGACACTGTCACATGAGGGGACATGTATTAAATATTTTTTGTTTCTTTATTAAAATTTTTAAAACTTAAAATTTATCTCCCTGAAGTACCTCTGTGCCTCAGGGAGATTTCTGAGCTTTTTCACGTGCACATGCGCGAAAGAGCGCACTCCTGACTCAGGGAACCCCTCCCCCACCCGCACAGGGAGCGCACAGCGCTTCCAGGCGCACATCATTCTGGGTTGGCCTTAATTGGCCAGCCCATGTAAAATGACGGCGCGGGCCCTAATCAAGGGCGCCAATCGGGTCCACGCCTGCCCCTGCCCAACCCCCCCCAATGGGGGGAGGATTTTCTCCGAGATTTCTAGCTAGCTTTCTCTCATACTCTATTTTCTCCTTCCTTATCAATCTTTTGGTTATTCTTTGCTGTTTTTTTAATATTCTGTCCAATCATCTGTCCTGCCACTCATCTTTGCGCAATTATATGCTTTTTCTTTAAATTTGATACTATCTTTATTTTTTTTGGTAACCACGGATGGTGGGTCCTCCCATTGGAATTTTTCTTTCTCGTTGGAATGCATCTATTCTGTGTATTCTGAAATATCCCTTTAAGTATCTGCCTCTGCATCTCTTAACCTTATCCCTTAACTTAATTTGCCAGTTCACTTTAGCTAGCTGTGTTTTCATACCTTCATAATTGCCCTTATTTAAGTTTAAAATACTAGGCCGGTATTTTCCAGCCCTGCCGAAAGTCAATGTACTTTTGGTTGGCCCGCCGTGTCTCCTGCCACGGTGGGGCTGGAAAATCCCAGCTCTCGTCTTGGGCCCACTCTTCTCTCCCTCAAAGTGAAAGTCAAATTCAATCATATTATGACCATTGCTACCTAGGGGCACTTTCAATATGAGATAATTAATTAATCCTATCTTGTTGCAAAATATCAGGTCTAGTATAGCCTGCACTCTGGTTGGCTCCAGAACGTGCTGGTCTAAGAAACTATCCTGAAAACATTTTATGAACTCCTCATCTAGGCCACCTTTGCCCATCTGATTTTTCCAGTCTATATGCAGATTAAAATCCCCCTTGATTATTGCCGTACCTTTCTGACAAGCTCCTATTATTCTTCCTTTATAAGCTGTCCTACTGCATGGGTTACTGTTAGGGGACCTGTACACCACTCCCACAAGTGATTTCTTGCCGTTATCATTTCTCATCTCTACCCAAACCATTTCTACATCTTGGTTTTCTGCATTTAGGTCAGCCCTCTCTAATCTGCTAAAACCATCATTCATTAACAAAGCCACTCCTCCACCTTTTCCTAGCTTCCTGCCCTTTCTAAATGTCATGTATCCTTCAATGTTCAGGTCCCAATCTATGTCATCCTGCAGCCATGTCTCTGTAATGGCTATCAGATTGTACTTATTTGTTTTGAATGCTAATTGCATTCAGATACAGAGCCTTAAGTTTTGTCCTGTTATTATTTTTGTATCCTCTTGCCTTATCTGTTGGTTTACTCTTAGACTTGTACTCGCTGTCCCTTCCTGTCATGGTCTGTTTATCATTTCCTACATTAATACCTTCTTCTCTTACCCTGTCCCTACTCTTTGATATACCGCACCTTCCCACATTTGATCTCTTGCCCCACTATTTAGTTTAAAACCTTTTCTACTTCCCTAATTTTGCGATTCGCAAGAACGCTGGTTCCAGCATGGTTCAGGTGTAGACCATCCCAATGGTACAGCCCCCCTTTCCCTAGTACTGGTTTCAATGCCCCACAAACAGGAACCCACTTGTACCACACCAGTCGTTCAGGCCTGCATTCATGTCTCTAGTCTTATTTGTCCTATGCTGATTTTCACAGGGCTCAGGCAATAATCCAGAGATTATTACCTTTGAGGTTGTGCTTCTTAATTCGGTGCCTAGCTCATCATAGTGACTATGCAGAGCCTCTTTCCTTGTTCTACCTATGTCATTGGTACCTACATGGATCACGACGACTGGATCCTCCCCATCCCACTGCATGTGCCTCTCCAGCCCTGAGCAGGTGTCCCAAACTCCGGCACCAGGCACGAAACACAGCCTTCTGGACTCTCGCTCTTTGCTGCAGAGAACAGTGTCAATCACCCTTACTATACTGTCCCCTTCTACCACTACATTCCTGTTTGCTCCACCAGCTTGAACAGCTTCCTTTACCATGGTACCATGGCCAGTCTGTTTGTCCACCTTGCAGACCTCGCTTTCATCCACAGAGGCTGCAAGCACCTTGTACCTGTTTGACAATTGTAAAGTCTAAGGCTTCTCTGCTTCTGTCTGTTCAGTTCCTTTACCTGCCTCACTCACAGAACAAAGTGTCCAGGCATTTCTCACCCTCACTTATGTTGTGCTGTGTCTGCAGTTTGGCTTCCAGATCAATAATCCTGATCCAGAATTTGCCTAGCTGCTTACATTTTCAGCAGGTGTTTGTGTCCTGAATCGCCTTGGTGTCCAAATTAACCCACATTCCACAGCTGCAACATAACACCTGTCTTGCCATTGTTTTCATCTTGTTTAGTTAATTTAATTTAATTACTTTCTTAATTAACTTAGAGTAATTCCTATGTATGCTACAATTTACTGTGCTTATTAAATGCTAGATGATTAAAAGTTATGCGTTTCTTAACGACACAGGTATGTGTTTTAGGTGTTTATTTTAATTATTTTATTTGAATTTGAAAGTTTTAGCTTTTTTATTTCACAGAATCACAGTGCAGAAGAGGCCTTTCGGCCCATTGAGTCTGCACCGACATGTGAGAAACACCTGACCTACCTACCTAATCCCATTTACCAGCACTTGGCCCATAGCCTTGAATGTTATGACGTGCCAAGTGCTCATCCAGGTACTTTTTAAAGGATGTGAGGCAACCCGCCTCCACCACCCTCCCAGACAGTGCATTCCAGACCGTCACCACCCTCTGGGTAAAAAAGTTTTTCCTCAAATCCCCCCTAAACCTTCTGCCCCTCACCTTGAACTTATGTCCCCTCGTGACTGATCCTTCAACTAAGGGGAACAGCTGCTCCCCATCCACCCTGTCTATGCCCCTCATAATCTTGTACACCTCGATCAGGTCGCCCCTCAGTCTACCCTGCTCCAACAAAAACAACCCAAGTCTATCCAACCTCTCTTCATAACTTAAATGTTTCATCCCAGGCAACATGCTGGTGAATCTCCTCTGCACCCCCTCCAGTGCAATCACATCCTTCCTATAATGTGGCGACCAGAACTGCACACAGTACTCCAGCTGTGGCCTCACCAGGGTTCTATACAACTCCAACATGACCTCCCTACTTTTGTAATCTATGCCTTGATTGATAAAGGCAAGTGTCTCATATGCCTTTTTCATCACCCCACTAACATGCCCCTCCGCCTTCAGAGACCTATGGACACACACGCTAAGGTCCCTTTGTTCCTCAGAACTTCCTAGTGCCCCATGCCGTTCATTGAATACTTCCTTGTCAAATTACTCCTTCCAAAGTGTATCACCTCACACTTTTCAGGGTTAAATTCCATCTGCCACTTATTTGCCCATTTGACCATCTCGTCTATATCTTCCTGTAGCCCAAGCCACTCACCTCACTGTTAACCACCCAGCCAATCTTTGTGTCACCTGCAAACTTACTAATCCTACCTCCCACATAGTCATGTATGTCGTTTATATAAATGACAAATAATAGGGGATCGAGCACAGATCCCTGTGGTCCAGTCACCCTCTGTCTCCTACAACTAAGCCAATTTTGAATCCACCTTATCAAATTACCCTGTATCCCATGTGCATTTGCCTTCTTTATAAGTCTCCCATGTGGGACCTTGTCCAAGACTTTGCTGAAATCCATAAAAACTACATCAACTGCACTACCCTCATCTACACACCTGGTCACCTCCTCAAAAAATTCAAACAAATTTGTTAGACATGACCTCCCTCTGACAAAGGCATGCTGACTATCCCTGATCAAACCTTGCCTCTCCAAGTGGAGAAAGATTCTCTCCTTCAGAATTTTCTCCAGTAGTTTCCCTACCACTGACATGAGACTCACTGGCATGTAGTTCCCTGGCTTATCTCTACAACCCTTCTTAAATAGCAGAACCACATTAGCTGTTCTCCAGTCCTCTGGCACCTCCCCCGTGGCCAGAGAGGAGTTAAAAATTTGGGTCAGAGCCCCTGCGATCTCCTCCCTAGCCTCCTTCAGCAGCCTGGGACACAAATCATCTGGACCTGGAGATTTGTCCACTTTTAAGCCTGCCAACACCTCCAATTCCTTGTAACTCCCGATATCAAGTGGCTTAAGAACCTAAAACAAAAACAGAATTACCTGGAAAAGCTCAGCAGGTCTGGCAGCATCGGCGGAGAAGAAAAGAGTTGACGTTTCGAGTCCTCATGACCCTTCAAAAAGGAAATGGGGAGGGTACAGGCTCAACATGTTCCCTCTAGGGTGATAGGAAGGAGTAACAAGCTCGCAGGCTTAAGAACCTTGCAGTTTCTCTCCTAGAGTTCAAAACCTTCATCCTCATCCTCCTGGGTGAAGACGGATATGAAATATTCATTCAACACTCTAGCGATGTCCTCTGGCTCCACCCATAGATTGTCCCCTTGGTCCCTTATGGGCCCTACACTTTCCCTGGTTATCCTCTTCCCATTGATATACTTATAGAATATCTTGGGATTTTCCCTACTTTTACCAGCCAGAGCTTTCTCATATCCCCTCTTTGCTCTCCTAATTGCTTTCTTAAACTCCACCCTGCACTTTCTGTACTCCATTAATGCCTCCGCTGATTTTCTTCCCTTGTACCTGCTAAAAGCCTCTCTTTTCCTTCTCATCATAACCTGAATATCTCTGGTCATCCATGGTTCTCTGGGCTTGTTACTCCTTCCTATCACCCTAGAGGGAACATGTTGAGCCTGTACCCTCCCCATTTCCTTTTTGAACACCCCCCACTTTTCCTCTGTAGATTTCCCCACAAGTAGCTGTTCCCAGTCCACCTTGGCCAGATCCTGCCTTATTTTACTAAAATCCACTCTCCCCCAATCCAAAGCATTTTGTAACTTGTCTATTTCTTTGTCCATAACAAACTTAAACTGAACCATGTTGTGGTCGCTATCGCTAAAATGCTCGCCCACCACCACCTCAGCCACCTGTCCGGCTTCATTCCCCAGAATTAGGTCCAGCAATGCACCGTCCCTTGTTGTACCCCCTACATATTGACCTAAAAAGTTCTCCTGTACACATTTCAAGAAATCCACTCCATCCAAGCCCTTAACACGATGTCTATCCCAATCAATGTTGGGAAAGTGGAAATCACTTAATATAATTACCCTATTGTTATTGTTTTTACACACCTCCGCAAATTGTGCACATATTTGCTCCTCAATTTCCTGCTGACTATCTGGGGGTCTATAATAAACACTTAACAATGTGGCTGCCCCTTTTTTATTCCTAAGCTCTACCCACAAAGCTTCATTCGATGCCCCCTCCAAGATATCATCTCTCCTTACTGCAGTAACTGACTCTTTAACTAATAATGCAATGCCTCCTCCACTTTTACCCCCTCCCCTGTCCCACCTGAAGATTCTATATCCCGGAATGTTGAGCTGCCAATCCTGCCCCTCCCTCAACCACGTCTCAGTGACGGCTACTATATCACAATTCCCCATGTCAATCCTCACCCTTAACTCATCCATTTTCCCTGTAATACTTCTGGCATTAAAGTAGAGGCCATCCAGCCTTGCCTTACTCCCTTGAAACTTAATGCAGCTGTACTCCCTCTGACTTGATTGTTTTACTGTATTATGATGTGTCCCTATTCTGCTAACATTGTGTCCCATCCCCCTGCCGAACTAGTTTAAACTCCTCCCAACAGCACTAGCAAACCCGCCCGCAAGGATGTTAGTCCTGCTCTGGTTCAGATGTAGACTGTCCCGCTTGTACAGGTCCCACCTTCCCCAGAAACAGTCCTAGTTATCCAGGAATCTAAAACCCTCCCTCCTGCACCAACTCTTAAGCCACATATTCATCTGCGCTATTCTCCTATTTCTGAGCTCGCTAGCACGTGGCACTGGGAGTAATCCAGAGATTACAACCTGAGAGGTCTTGCTTTTTAGTCTACTGCCTAACTCCCTGAATTCTTGATGCAAGACCTCATCCCTCTTTCTACCCATGTCATTGGTACCAACATGTACCATGACCTCTGCCTTATCACCCTCCCCCTTCAGGATGCCCTGCAGCCATTCAGTGACATCCCAGACCCTGGCACCGGGGTGGCAACATACCATCCTGGAGTCACATTGACGGCCACAGTAGTGCCTATCTGTTCCCCTGACTATAGTATCCCCTATTACTATTGCTCTTCCTCTCTTCCTCCCCTCCTGTACAGACAGGCTGCTTTTGGTGTCAGAAGCTTGGCTCTGTCCAGAACCAGCCTCCAAAATGGAATACCGATTTGCGAGCGGGACCCCAGGGGACTCCTGCCTGTTTTTCTTGGACTGCCTGGTGACCACCTATTCCCTTCCTTCCTCAAGTCCCTTCAGCTGCGGTGTGACCACCTCTCTAAACGTGCTATCCACGATGCTCTCAGACTCGCAGATGCTCCACAGTGTCCCTAGCCGCTGTTCCAGCTCTGAAACCTGAGCTTCCAGGAGCTGCAGCTGGACACACTTCCTGCACACATGCTGGTCCTGGGCATTGGAAATGTCCCCGGCTTCCCACATGGAGCACGAGGAGCACGCCACAGATTTGAGCGCTCCTGTCATGACTTATCCCTTTAAATTAAACCTTTTAAATCAATTACTCTAGGGCCTTTCTTTCCTGATCTTCATTACTATAGAATATACAAACTATAAACCACAAAAATATCTTAAACTATAAGCGATTAAAATAATAAATACTTACCCGACCTGACCCACTACTTACCATTCATTCCTTTCCCTTGTAGCTTCTACTGCTGCAGCAGGGGAAGACCAGTGTCTGAAGTTTAAGAAGTTGGATCGCAAAGAAAAAATGCAAAGAGCACCTCTTCCCCTATGCACCGAATTCCCACTGTGCACCAAATTGCCAATACCCTCACTTACTCTGGCTGTATCTCACTCAGGAGGAGCTCTCTCCCCTGTTTGTGTGCAAGCACACTGTAGTATGCTTCTAAATAGTCCCTTTCTTAAATAGAGCTGAGTTGACTCACACTTGTTAAGCTTCATATAGATCTACCTGAACTCGTGCCCTAAGCTGGCTATTAACACCCTGTCTCTAACACCAAGCACTTACCGACCAATCAACTTACTGGCAACTTACAAAAGTACAGTTCCTAGAACATTTTAAATCTATGAATAAAATAAACTTTAACCACTTCCTAGAAACTCACCAAATACTCATTAAACAGCTAACTTTTTCTCCAATCAAATTACTTCTTTGTTGTGACGTCACTATTTGTTTTCTCATACCAATTTCAATCTCCCGACTGACTCTCCTCTCGCGCTGTTTTCAATTTCCCGACTCTCTCTCCTCTCGCGCTGTTTTCAATCTCCCGATTGACTCTCCTCTCGCGCTGTTTTCCATCTCCCGACTGATTCTCCTCTCGCGCTGTTTTCCATCTCCCGACTGACTCTCCTCTCGCGCTGTTTTCAATCTCCCGACTCTCTCCTCTCGTGCTGTTTTCAATCCCCCAACTCTCTCTCCTCTCGCGCTGTTTTCAATCTCCCGACTCTCTCTCCTCTCGCGCTGTTTTCAATCCCCCGACTCTCTCTCCTCTCGCGCTGTTTTCAATCTCCCGACTGACTCTCCTCTCGCGCTGTTTTCAATCCCCCGACTCTCTCTCCTCTCGCGCTGTTTTCAATCTCCCGGCTCTCTCTCTCCACTTGCGCTGTTTTCAATCTCCCGACTCTCTCTCCTCTCGCGCTGTTTTCAATCCCCCAACTCTCTCTCCTCTCGCGCTGTTTTCAATCCCCCGACTATCTCTCCTCTCGCGCTGTTTTCAATCTCCCGGCTCTCTCTCTCCACTTGCGCTGTTTTCAATCTCCCGACTCTCTCTCCTCTCGCCCTGTTTTCAATCTCCCGACTCTCTCTCCTCTCGCGCTGTTTTCAATCTCCCGACTCTCTCTCCACTCGCGCTGTTTTCAATCTCCCGACTCTCTCCACTCGCCCTGTTTTCAATCTCCCGACTCTCTCTCCTCTCGCGCTGTTTTCAATCTCCCGACTCTCTCCACTTGCCCTGTTTTCAATCTCCCGACTCTCTCTCCACTCGCCCTGTGTTCAATCTCCCGACTGACTCTCTCTCCACTCGCCCTGTTTTCAATCTCCACTCGCACTGTTTTCAATCTCAATGCTCCCTATGCAGTACCTCTTTCCTAGTTGTAGTTGGTACCTACATGGACCTCAATGACTAGATCCTCCCCCTCCCATTGCAAATTCCTCTCCAGCTCTGAACAGACGTCCCAAACCCAGGCACTGGGCAGACAACACAGCTGTCAGGACTCTGGCTTTATGCTGCAGAGAACAGTGTCAATCTTCCTCGTTATACTGTCCTCTACTACCACTGCATTCCTTTTTCCACCCCCCACTTGAATGGCTTCCTGTACCACGGCACCATGGTCAGTTTGCTCATCCATCCTGCAGCCCCCGCCCTCATCCAAACAAGCTGAGAACCTCAAACCTGTTGGACAATTGCAAGGGCTGAGGTTCCTGCATTCCTGCCCTCTCGGTCCCCTTACCTGCCTCACTTGCAGTCGCACTCTCCCTTCACTGACCACTGACCAAATCAGAAGTCCCTATACTAAGTGGTGTGACTGCCTCCTGGTATAAAGCATCCAGGTAACTTTCCCCCTCCCTGATGTGTCACAGAGTCTGCAGCTCAGCCTCCAGTTCATTGACTCTGAGCCAAAGTTCCTCGAGCCACAAACACTTACTGCAGACGTGTTTGCCCTGGATCACAATGTTATCCAGGAGCTCCCACATGCTGCAGCCTTGACACATCACCTGTCCTGCCATCCTTAATGTATTTTAATTAATTTTCCTTTTTTAACATATTATTAACTTTACCACCAGTTCATGTACTATTTCAAACCTTGGGACTGGAACAGTCCTTAACCACTGACCAGATACTCACCAAACAGTTAGCTCCTTTCCCTGTCGTAGAGTAAGAACCAATTCTATACTGAACTGTTGGAGGTTAAGGAAGGTGAGTGAAAGCCACCTAGCAGGTAGTGTCACTCATGGAAGATGGGTTCAACTGGAGCATAGGATCCAAATGTTCCACTGCCAAAGGAGGTCATCAACTCAATGCTCCAGCACCTAACTGCTTATTTATTATTCATTCTTGGGATGAGAGAGAGCCTGGCAAGCCAGCATTTATTGCCCATCCATGATTGTCCTCCAGAAAGTGATGGGTCATTTTCTTGAACTGCTGCAGTTCATGCAGTGAAGGTGGCTAAATGCCAACACACTGATATTACCTCCTACCTACTCCTGGCCCAAGACTACATCACTGAACATCAAGCCATTGTTTCCAGGGCTGTCACTGATCTCCTCTCCTATGGAGATCTTCACCCCACAGCCTCCAACCACAGAGACCCCCAACCCTGAACATCCCTCTTCAACCACCTTCCTAACTTCCACAGCCAGGACTGCCCTGGTAGAACCATCATTTCACCCTGTTCCTGCCAGAGTGAATGGATTTCTTCCTGTCTCATTTTTACCCCTTGTCTAGAGTCTTTATACTTACATTTGCAACTCCTCTGCTGCCCACCATCACATTAAAAGTTTCCAATTTCCTGGCCCTAACCATCTTCTCCTCACCAGGGGTGTCCATTTCATCTCTCTCTCCCCCATCAGGATGGTTTGGGAGCTCTACACTACATCATGGAACAGAGGCTTAACCAGTCTCAATCTACCACCACCATCCTCCTCCTGACTGAACCTGTTCTTACATTGAACAACTTATTCTTCAATAACTCTCACTCCTCCAAATACAAGTTGTTGCTACGGGTAGCTGCACGGGTTCTAGTTATACCCGCCTTTTTGTGGGGCACATGAAATGTTACTTGTTCCAGTCCTACTCAGCAACCCCCCCCCACTCCCAAACATCTATTTTCTGGTACATTGATGATTGAGGTGCTGTTTCCTACCCTGAAATTGGAAAGTTTCGTCAACTTTGTTTCCAGTTTCCATCCTTCTCTCAACTTCACATGCTCCAGCTCTGACTCTTTCCCTTCCCTAACTCCATTTCTGGGGATAGGCTATCTACTAATATCCATTATAAGCTCACTGACTCCCACAGCTACACTTTCTCCCACCCAGCTTTCTGTAAGGATTCTATTCCATTTCCCCCCCATTATTGTTCTGATGATGCAACCTTGCCGACCTGTGCTTCTGATACGTCTTCCTTTTTCCTCACCATCGTGATTGACAGGGTCCCTTCCATTTCCCGTACTTTCGCTCTCACGCCTTCCCTCCATCCCAGAACCATGATTGAGTTCCCCTTGTTCTCATCTTCCAACTCACCAATCTCAATGTTCAATAGAACATCCTCCACCACCAGCGTGATGCCACCACCAAACTATTCTTCCTTATCCCTCCCCTTTCAGCATTCTGAAGGGACCATTCCCTCCACAACACCCTGGTCCACTCCTCAGTCACCTCAACACCACTTCCCACAGCTGATTCCTGTGCAAGAGCAGATGTGCAATTCTTGCCCTTTTATCTCCTCCATTCCCACTGTCCAAGGCCCCAAACACCTCTTTCAGATAAAACAGAGATTCACTCATACTCCTTGAATTTAACACTTTACATTCACTACTCATGGATGTGGTTTCCTCTATGCTGGGGAGAGCAAAGGTACACCAGGTGACTGCTTAGAGGAACACGTCCGTTCAGTCCACAAGCATGACCCTGAGCTTCCTGTTGCCTATCATTTTTATTCTCCACCCCACTCCCTCCAGCCTCGGCCTCCTGCAGTGTTCCAATGGAAATCAACATAAGCTCAAGGAACAGCACCTCATCTTTCAAATGGGGACTTCCAGGCTCAACACCAAGTTCAAAAATTTTTGGCTCCACTTTTTATTTTCTGTGTTTTGTTTATTTGTTTTTGTACAGCAAGTGCTGGTGGTGATTCTGCTTTTCCTGTTTCCACCTCCTCTAGGCCCATCTCCTCTCCCATCTTCTGTCTTGCACAATCATTCTGTCATTTCATCTCTGCCTTGCACTTGCCTGTTTCCCTGTCTCTGCTGTTGTTTAAAACCCATCACATTTCTAAATTTTCTCAGTTCAGATGAAGGTCACTGACCTGAAACGTTAACTCTTTGTTACTCTCTCCAAAGATGCCACCTGACCTGCTGAGTTTGGGCACTTCAGCACTGTTCCTGAGGTGTTTGAGCAGCGAGAATGAGGACCTCAAATCCTGAGATGGCTGTCTGAAGTACGTGAAGGGCAATGGGGAAGATGTGTCGGTGTTGAGGGTGAGGAAAACTGAAGATATGGTCAGATTTCACCCAGATCTTTTATAAGCCGTTAGTAGAGTGGGAGCCTAAGCCTCTTGCAGTCGTCAGAATAACCAGCTGCGAGCAATAGTGCTTACACAAGCTACTTTTACTAACATTAAAGGACATAATGTTCTATTACACAATTTGCTGATCGCAAAGCTTCAAAGGCTCTTCCACTATGCAAACTATGATATCTTTTTAGACATCTCTACAGTCCCAGCAGTGCTTGAATATTGGACAGCAGAGATAACAAGCCTTAACATTAAACAGTGGTGAATAATGTGACTTCGTGGCAGACTGATTGCCAAGTGGTGAAAGACCACAATCTAGAAGCACCTGTCCTCAAAAGAAAACATGGTTTAAATTTGCCACCTCAATCCAGTAGCAACACACCTTGGGTGATATAGTCAACAAATATCAACAAGCTGAATATTGTATATCCTGGAGTGATTAGGGAACTGCATGTGCTGAGGCCTTCATGAATGCTGCCTAACCAGTCTTTGGACTATAGATATGAATCAAGAACTTAAATTGATACATTTTTCAAATTATCTTAACACCACAAGGCTTTGTTGAAAGGCTAGAGGATGTCATTTTCTCTTTGGAGCAAGGGTGCAACAGGGAGAAAGGTAAAACCGCACAGGAACCAGTTCAATATTGAATGTGGAATGTTCCGGGATTAGACTTGGATCCAGGGAGCAAAAGGGAAAAAAGAGATGGGCACCAAGAAGACAGTAACACCCCTAAATTCAAAAGAAAAATACAGCCCTTTAACATATTAAAACCTCCCAAGGCATTTCACAGGGGCATTAAAAATAAGATATGACAGAGTCAAATAGGGAGATATTAAGGCAGGTAACCAAAAGATTGATCAAAGAGGTTTAAGGAACATCTTAAAGGAGGAAAGGGAGGTAGAGAAGCAGAGAGGTGTAGAGGAAATACCAGAACTTAGGCTCTAGGCAACTGAAAGCGCAGACACAATTGTATAGTAAACAACACGGAACATTCAAGAAATCAAAATGAGAGATACCTGTGTTCTGAGAGTTATGGAGGTAAAGGAGATTACAGAGGTAGGGAGGAGTGAGGCATGAAAGGATTTGAAAACAAGGGTGAGAATTCTAAAATGGCGACTTTGCTTAACAGGAGCGAATATAAAGTCAATGAGCACAGGAGTGATGGGTGAATAGTGCAAGTTAGGACACAGGGTGTTTTGGGTGACCTCAAATTTGTGCAGAGTAGAACCTGGAAGTTTAGCCAGGAATAGTGAAGTCTGGAAGTAAAAAGGCATGTGGGTTTCAGCAGCAGATTAAGCTAAGATGGGCAGAGTTGGGCAACACTAGAGGTGAAATAAAAACAGCAAATGCTGGAAAAACTCAGCAGGTCTGACAGCATCTGTGGAGAGAGAAAAAAACAAAGTTAACGTTTCAAGTCCTTATGACCCTTCTTTAGTGCTGAGAAGTGGAATAGTGATTAAATTTATACTGTTTAAGGTGGTGGGGGTGGGGCAGATGGAGCTGGATAGAAGGCCAGTGATAGGCAGGGACATGGAGGGGTTGACAAAGATACCATGAACAAGAAGAGAAAGGGAGTGTTAATGGTGGTGGTTGGTGCTAATAGTGGCGTAAAGGTAAGAAAGCAAAATGTGATTGTAGTAGAACAAGTGTGAAAACATTGTGTGAAAGAACACGGAACAACTGACAGATGGCCCTGAAGGGGTTGCAGGGAAATAAAGGATAAAAGATGTGGAAAAAAGGGGGTAAACTGCAGATAAATGAATAATAAAACAAGTGGGTAAAAAATGAATGTAGAAGAAAGGGGATGAAAAAAGTGGATGAGGATGGAGGAGAGTGTTCATGGTCTGAAGTTGTTGAACTCAATGTTAAGCCCAGAAGGCTGTAAAGTGCCTAGTTGGAAGATGAGGTGCTGTTCCTCCAGTTTGCGTTGGGCTTCACTGGAACATTTCTGCAGGCTAAGGACGGACATGTGGGCATGAGAGCAGGATGGGGTGTTGAAATGGCGACAGGAAGGTCTGGTCATGCTTGCGGATAGCCCGAAGGTGTTCTGCAAAGCGGTCACCCAGTCTGCATTTGTTCTCTCCAATGTAGAGGAGACTGCATTGGGAGCAGCAAATGCAGTCGACCAAATTGAAGGAGGTGCAAGTGAAGCGCTGCTTCACCTGAAAGGAATGCTTGGGCCCTTGGATGGTGAGGAGGGAGGTGGTAAAGGGGCAGGTGTTGCACCTTCTGCGATTGCATGGGAAGGTGACGTGGGAAGGGAATGAGGTGTTGGGGGTGATGGAGGAGTGGACCAGGGTGTCCCGGTGGGCACGGTCCCTATGGAATGCTGACGGGGGGGGGATGGAGGGGAAGATGTGTTTGGTGGTGGCATAATGCTGGAGTTGGCAGAAATGGCGGAGGGTGATCCTTTGAATGCGGAGGCTGTGGGGTGAAAAGTGAGGACACAATTAGCACCGTTTTTAGCACTAACCACTACCATTACCAATCCCTTTGTCCTCTTGTTCATGACATCTTTGTCCCCACCTATCGCTGGCGTTCTATCCAGCTTCACCTGCCCCACTCCCCTTAAACAGTATAAACTTCATCACATTTCCACTTCTCCTCAGCTCTGAAGGGTCATACGAACTTGAAACGAACTTCTGTTTTTTTTTCTTTCTTCTAGCATTTTCTGTTTTTGTTTCAGATTTCCAGCATCCGCAGTATTTTGCTTTTACTACAGAGGTGAAACTAGGCAATCTTAATGAGGGTTTGAATATGTAGTCAGAAGCTCATCTTGGAGTCAAATACAGCACCAAGATTGTATAGAGTTTGCAGAGGGGTGGAGTAATTGGGTAGGGAGCAGAGTTGCAGCAGGGGCTGAAGACAATAGCTTTGGTATTCCCAATATTTAATTGGAGGTTTCTGCTCATCTAATACTGTATGCTTGACACCAGTCTGACAATTTAGAAAGCACGGAGGCAGCAAGAAAGCGGGCTGAGGATAGAACTAGATGTCATCAGAGTACACGTGGAAAACGATATTTTCCTTTTGGATGATGTCACTGAGCATGGAGCTGAATAATGGAAGGAGGCAAAGGATAGATCCTTGGGGGGCACCAGAGATAACTGTGTAGGAACAGCAAGAGAAGCCATTACAGGGTTTCTCTGGCTATGATTAGGTAGATAAGAATGGAAACAGGGAAGTGCAGTCCTACCCGGCAGGATGTAGGTACAAAGGCATTGGAGAAGAATGGCATGATCAAAGGTGTCAAGAGGCTTCAGTGAGGTTGAAAAAGACACAGAGGGATACTTTACCTTTGTCACAGTCACACTGGATGTAATTTGAGATTTCGATAAGAGCTGTTTCAGTACTGTGCCAGGGGCAGAAATCGGATTGGAGGGGTTCAAATATAGAGATCAGGAAAAGCAAGCACGAATTTGGGAGGTGGTAATATGTTCAAGGACTTGGAGGAAAGGGGGTTTGGAGATGATATGTAGTTTGCAAGGATGGAGGGGTCAAGGGTTAGTTTTTTTTGGACATATTGGTGATGATGGCATATTCAAAGGGGGACGGGATAGTGCCCAAGAGAAAACAGTTAACAATATCAACTAACATAGGAGCTAGGAAATGAAGTTGGGTGGTCAGTGGTTTAGTGGGAATCAGGTCAAAAAAGCTGATAGGTCTTGTGGACAAGACAATTTTGGAAAGAGCATGCAGAGAGATAGGAGAGAAACTAGAGGAAGATATAAATTTAGAGCTAGGGCTGTACAAAACCTTAAAGGAAGTTTGGCCCAATAAGCTCGGGAAAGGAGGGAAACTGGCAGAGGCAGCCGACCCATTGATCTCAATCTTTGCGACAATGAAATCCACGAGTTCCCTGCACTTGTTCAAGATATGGTTGAAGGAGACAGGGCAGATGGGTTTAAGACTTGTGCACCAGATAAAAGAAGCTGGGGCTATCTTTGCATTCCAGGGTGATCCTGAAAGTGAGCAGTTTTTCACAGACAAAGCAGGACCGATAATACTTTATATGATCAAACCATACCTGGGAGTGAATGGCTAAACCAGTTGTCTGCCACAGTCTTTCAAGCCTGTGTCCCTTGGACTTGAGGAAAGACAAAAACCAAGCAGAAACAACTTGAAGATCACAAATTTTATTTCAAACAATGCCCTTACTGATTTCATGGAGCAATACAATCCATTCAAAGTTTCGATTAGTATAATTCTATTTCAGTATTGCTGAAAAGAGACATGTTGGCGGAGCTTTTTGTCTTGCACTCATCAGGACAGTTCACAAGGACACCAATAGTAAAGGGAACAACAATTTATACTGCATAAGAGAGTGCTGCTTGGTTGGCAAGTGTACTCTGATTGGTAGAGGTGTTGCCATGGAGAATGCATCAGGGAACAGTTAACTGCCAAGCTTTTGCTCAATTTCAAACCAGGCAGGTCAACTCTGATTGGTCAAGGTATTGCTATGGAGAATGAACCAGGAAATGGCTATCCCCCAAGCATTTGTTACACATTTGAGCAAAAGATGCAGCAGCAACACGAGTGGTATTCTCCACTAACAGGATGCTACCATCAAGCCAAAAAGATGTTCTGCCTATCACACAAATTAGTAATGTGGTATATGAATTTCAGTTCCAGTGTGATGCTAGGTATGCAGGCCATATGTCCCAAAGGCTGGCAGATCGTATGAAACTGCACATCCCTTTGGCTGATCGTAACAGGCAAGAACAGGCCGTACCCAATCAGCCCATGCTTGCAAAACCCAAAATGATGCTCAACACTTGCTAAACAACCCTGATTGTGCTAAAAATTACACTGAAAACCAATTTAAGATCATCAGCTGGGCTCATAGCGTTGGTCACTTATGCATACTAGAGGCTACATATATTCACATACAGGGCCCTGTTCTTTGCAGACAGAAGGAACATGTCTATGCATTGTGCCTTTTTCAATTAAACAAAAGCTTGGGGAACATCCATTCCCTGGTTCATTCCCCATGGCAATGCCTTGACCGGAGTCGACCTGCCTGTTCTGAATTTGAACAAAAACTTGGCAGTTAACTGCTCCCTGGCTTCTCCATGGCAACACCTCTACCAATCAGAGTCCACCTGTCAACCATGCAGCACTCACCTCTCATGCAGTATAAGTTGTTGTTCCCTTTACTATTGGTATTCTTATGAACTGTCCTGATGAGTGCAAGACAAAAAGCTTCGCCAACATGTCTCTTTTTTCAGCAATACTCAAGATCTACACTATCAAACGATTAATTCTGTTTCACTGTAAACTGCTGAAAATGAATGAACAAACTATTAGTTGATTCCAATCTGTTGAGAATGTGCCACTGTTACCAAAGTGCTTCATTCTGCACTGTTAATTGAAAAGAGTGCTGCTGCAGTAATGGTCAATTATTAGACAAGGTGGAGGTCCTTGGCAACCAGTGCAGCTGTGATTGGGTGCATGGAGGGCTTGTTCTTCGTAAAGGTTTCGATTGCTTGTGGACGAGCTTTTTCAAAGTTGTACAGGTCTCTGTAACATACATTTAAAAACAAACATGATGTAGTTGTGACTTACACAGCATTAATGAACAGTCTTTACAGTCTTTGATTCAGGCATCTCAGTTTTAACTTAGTTTCCATATAAATATTTACACATGTTCATAAGAGGGAAAATGAGTGATCTGCATTCTCCCCCAAACATTGTCACACGTTTAATGCCACCGAGATTAAGGAGAGATAGTAGACATGGGCAAGACAAGTAGCAATGAGCTACAAAAACAATACTACGATCACGGACTAAAATATCTCAGCTTTGAAGCTGGTTTTTTTTTTGCAATTTTGCAATTGAGTTGCAACACATATGTACACAGCAAAGTCGGCTAAATAAACTGATGACAAATTTCAAACTATACAAGGAAAGTTATGATCCAACAATTTCTAGAAAATCAGGGAGTGTTCTTACAGGGTGAAATAGTGATACTGCAGTCACTAACAGCTTAGGGTGCTGTACTTGCTTGTTTGCATTGATCAACTCCCCTCCCCAGAAAATGTTTCAAACTGCTACGTGGGTAAACATTTAGCAGCTAAACAGTCAATTCGGGCACCAGCCAATATTAATGCAATCCTACAAACTGTCTTTCATGGTCTCACCCCCCTCCCTATTTCTGTAATCTCTTCACAACCCTCAGACATCTGCACTCTTCTAATGCTGGCCTCTTGAGCATCCCTGAATTTAGTCACTCCACCTTCGATGGCCACACCTTCAGTTGCCAAGATCCTAAAGCTCTGGGAACATTAATTGGGATAGACATAGTGTTAAGGGCTTAGACGGAGTGGATTTCTTGAAATGTGTACAGGAGAACTTTTTAGGTCAATATGCAGACGGCCCAACAAGGGACGGGGCATTGCTGGACCTAATTCTGGGGAATGAAGCCGGACAGGGGGCTGAGGTGGTGGTGGGGCAGCATTTTAGCAATAGTGACTGTTGCAAAAAAATGTTTTGGATTGGGGGAGAGTGGATTTTAGTAAAATAAGGCAGGATCTGGCAAGGTAGACTGGGAACAGTTACTTGTGGGGAAATCTACAGAGGAAAAGTGGGGGGTGTTCAAAAAGGAAATGGGGAGGGTACAGGCTCAGTTCAGGTACAGTTCCTTCTAGGGTGATAGGAAGGAGTAACAAGCCCAGGGAACCTTGGATGACCAGAGATATTTAGCTTACGATCAGAAGGAAAAGAGGGGCTTTTAGCAGGTACAAGGGAAGAAAATCAGCAGAGGCATTAGTGGAGTACAGAAAGTGCAGGGTGGAGCTTAGGAAAGCAATTAGGAGAACGAAGAAGGGATATGAGAAAGCTCTGGCTGGTAAAAGTAGGGAAAATCCCAAGATATTCTATAAGTATATCAATGGGAAGAGGATAACCAGGGAAAGAGTAGGGCCCATAAGGGACCAAGGGGGCAATCTATGGGTGGAGCCAGATGACATCGCTAGAGTGTTGAATGAATACTTCACGTCTGTCTTCACCCAAGAGAATGAGGATGAAGGTATCAAACTCTGGAATAGAAGCTGCGAGATTCTTATGCAAATTGATATAGGGAGTGACAAGGTATTGGAGGTGCTGGCAGGCTTAAAAGTGGACAAATCTCCAGGTCCGGATGATTTGTGTCCCAGACTGCTGAGGGAGGCAAGGAAGGAGATCGCAGGGGCTCTGACCCAAATATTTAATTCCTCTCTGGCCACGGGGGAGGTGTCAGGGGACTGGAGAACAGCTAATGTGGTTCCGCTATTTAAGAAGGGTTGTAGAGATAAGCCAGGGAACTACAGGCCAGTGAGTATCACGTCAGTGGTAGGGAAACTACTGGAGAAAATTCTGAAGGAGAGAATCTATCTCCACTTGGAGAGGCAAGGTTTGATCAGTGATAGTCAGTATGGCTTTGTCAGAGGGAGGTCATGCCTAACAAATTTGATTGAATTTTTTGAGGTGACCAGGTGTGTAGATGAAGGTAGTGCAGTTGATGTAGTTTATATGGATTTCAGCAAAGCCTTTGACAAGGTCCCACATGGGAGACTTATAAAGAAGGCAAATGCACATGGGATACAGGGTAATTTGATAAGGTGGATTCAAAATTGGCTTAGTTGTAGGAGGCAGAGGGTGATGACAGAAGGATGCTTTAGTGACTGGAAGCCAGTGTCCAGTGGCGTGCCACAGGGATCTGTGCTCGGTCCCCTATTATTTGTCATTTATATAAACGACATACTAATCCTACCCCCTACATTGTCATGTAAGTTTGCGGATGACACAAAGATTGGCTGGGTGGTTAACAGTGAGGTTGAGTGCCTTGGGCTACAGGAAGATATAGACGGGATGGTCAAATGGGCAGATAAGTGGCAGATGGAATTTAACCCTGAAAAGTGTGAAGTGATACACTTTGGAAGGAGTAATTTGACAAGGAAGTATTCAATGAACGGCATGGGGCACTAGGAAGTTCTGAGGAACAAAGGGACCTTAGCGTGTGTGTCAATAGATCTCTGAAGGTGGAGGGGCACATTGGTGGGGTGGTGAAAAAGGCATATGGGACACTTGCCTTTATCAGTTGAGGCATAGATTACAAAAGTAGGGAGGTCATGTTGGAGTCGTATAGAACCTTGGTGAGGCCACAGCTGGAGTACTGTGTGCAGTTCTGGTCGCCACATTACAGGAAGGATGTGATTGCACTGGAGGGGGTACAGAGGAGATGCACCAGGATGTTGCCTGGGATGGAACATTTAAGTTATGAAGAGAGGTTGGATAGACTTGGGTTGTTTTCGTTGGAGCAGAAAAGACTGAGGGGCGACCTGATCGAGGTGTACAAGATTATGAGGGTAATGGACAGGGTGGATGGGGAGCAGCTGTTCCCCTTAGTTGAAGGGTCAGTCACCAGGGGGCATAAGTTCAAGGTGAGGGGCAGGAGGTTTAGGGGAGAATGAGGAAAAACTTTTTTACCCAGAGGGTGGTGACGGTCTGGACTACACTGCCTGGGAGGGTGGTGGAGGCGGGTTGCCTCACATCCTTTAAAAAGTACCTGGATGAGCACTTGGCATGTCATAACATTCAAGGCTAAGGGCCAAGTGCTGGTAAATGGGATTAGGTAGGTAGGTCAGGTGTTTCTCATGTGTCGGTGCAGACTCGATGGGCCGAAGAGCCTCTTCTGCACTGTGATTCTATGATGCTGTCCCTACACCTCTCTGCCTCGTTTTCCTCCTTTAAGACATTCCTTAAAACCTACCACTTTAACCAAGCTCATCTGACCTAATCTCCTTATGTGAATCAGTGTCATATTTTGTTTCATAATGCTCTTGAAGCACCTTGGGACGTTTTATTATGTTAAAGACACTATTAAAAGTTGTGGTTGAAGAAAGTTACTTTTTTTTTAAAAACTCATTGCTTCATTTCTCTGTAACACAGTTTGTTCAATAAATCGTAGAAAATTAGACTATTAAACTTCAAAAGTTAAATATTTTTCAATACATAACAACAACTAATCATGGTCATCTGTGTCTGTTACCTCTGGACCCAACTATTCCACAGCATTACAGGTCGGCCTCTCACAATTCTACCTCTATGAACTTGGTCATCCAAAAACCACTGTTGTCTGTATCTTTACTTGCAACAAGCTCCATTCACCCAGCAGCCCTGTGCTCACTGATCTAAAATGCTTCCTGGTTAAGCAACAATAGTATTTTAAATTCTCATCCTCGTTTTCAAATCCTTCCACGACCTTGCTCCATCCTATCTCTGTAACCTCCAGCCTTACAACCCACAGAGATATCTGAGCTCCTCTAATTCTGTTCTCTTTATCATCCCTGATTTTAATTGCTCCACCATTCAGTGGTCATGCCTTCAACTGTCTAAGCTCCAAGCTCTGGAATTTCCTCCCTAAACTTCTCCCCCTCTTTTTCCTCGAATGTGTTTGTAAAAACCTACTTTTTTGACCAAATTTTTGGCCATCTACCCTTATGTGGCCTTGGTATCAATTGTTGCTTTATAAGCTCCTGGGATATTTTAATATGTTGAAGGTGCTATATAAGCTGTTGGTTTAAAATATTGCTAAACTTCAACACCAACCCGATTTGGTTTAATCACAGTAATTAATAAGCTGCATAATTAAAAGCGGCTAGGATTTTTATATTTAAAAACGCTAAGCAGCCTTCTATTTTGATCATTTGCCTTTCTAACCTATATCTTACTCATTACCATAAGGACATAAAGTCCAGTGATGGCCAGTTCAATTTAATGAAGACGACACAGCAATTATTCAATTTTAAATTGAAATGATACCTGTAAAGAGGACGAGTGAACTTCATTCTACCCTGCACAGTAACCATTTCCAAAGCAAGAGGAATAGCTTTTTCCCACTGAGCTCGGAGGCACAAACGCAGCCATCTTGAGTGGAAAGAAAAAGATCTTGAGTTTTCAAACAAAGAAAACTGAGGCAATTTTACTTAAGTTTCTATCAGTAGATTCAAACACAGTAATTAAATGACAAGGGATACAGTCTATAGCACAGTCTATAGGGAGGCCACAGGCCAATGGTATTGGTTTTGGGCTGCTCAGCACAATATGATGGAGCAAATTGCCTCTGTGCTGTAAATTTTATGGTTTTATTGCTCTTGATGAAGCTGCTGAATTCAATTGTCTTAATTCCCATATTGTTGTGCTGTTGACATTGCTTAATTTAAATTATTGGATTATTCAAATTTTAAGCGCAAAAACTCTGAATTACCAGGAGTAGACTTTATGCTCTTGCATGATGCCCTTAATTTATAAATCACCTCAATTTGTTTTCAAAACGACAGAGCCATAACCGATATATTTTGCAGCATTTCGTCCGTTAATGTTTTTAATCTCTGTTGACTATATTTCTCTACTGAAATACTCATTTCGGGATGTCATTCCAGTATTAACCCTAGAGTAGCTCACTCAAGTAGTCATTCATCATGTGCAAGCCTCTGTACCCAGAGTGGGCAGGCTGTTTGAACGTGGGATGATGGGGCTACTGCCAATGGGCAAATTCCCATTTTCCCAGAATTTCCACACATTTCTCATCAGGGATTCAATTGAATAGTGATGAAGGCAAGAAGCCCTGGTTGATTTTCCTATCCCTAGCCCATGTACACAAAAGCTGGCAGCAGCACCCCATCAGTTTAATGATTTTCACCAAATTATACCTGAATTTTATCTCTGCATTTTTGACATCATTGAATTTGTAAACGTCCTGCATTCGTTTCACATTGTTGAGACGCAGCGGAGGCTAAAGGCCAAAAAGACAAGTGGTTACTGCAATAAAGAACAGCACTACATATTTATTTAACATTAACTGAAGCAGTGGTCCTGTTCAAGATCATTTTCTTACTCTTTGCATAAACCACTCCCTTTATTTGTGGGGGAAATTATGAAATAAAATTCCTCTTAAATTCAGCCACATTAGAATCATTTACATCATCTTTTCTAATCCAGCCCTAAGTATTAGTTAGGCAACAGAATAATCCAATAGAAAGTGTTAATGATGTGCCTAAAGATTCTATTCACTGCACAGCATCCATCAATTCATTATGAAGTGTAGTACTTTAAAATCCTTCAAGGGGTGAAATCAAAGATACAAACTCGATGTTGAATTTAAACAGGTTTTCAGGGAAGGGGGACATCAGTTAAATTAAAATAATCTGTAACATTGACACAATTTAATCCAAAATCCTACAGACAAAAACTCCATTGCAGTTCTAAATACAAATTTCCTCTTTTGAACATGTTCACCTTTAAAATGAATATCTAATCAGAAAATAGAAACCTAAACATATATTACTAAGCAATTTTCTAAGATCACATTTTAATATGGTTTTTCAGTGAAGTTCATAAAAGGGGCAGCCAATGCTATTTAATCCATGCTTAATTGAAGATTATACTTAATTCTTTGCAAGATGCAGAAATTAGTAAACATTTATTATCTCCACTTCAATAAGCCAATCTAAGTAGTCATTTTCCTGGCACACTGCACTTCAGTCCACTGAAATCCATAACCTACCTGCAATAACAAAAGAGCAAGAAATTCAATTTTTTGCTGTGATGTCATTAGCTTCAGATCCGTGTCAGTAAAGCAGTCCAACTCGACATCTGTGGCCTGAAAACAATGATTCAGTTCAATATACACGTGTATTGTTTTTTTAAAAAATGAACTTCACATTTACAAGCCAGCCTCAGTATTGGCATCAAATCTGTTTTAATTGATATATGTAAATTAATGGTCAAGATAGTCATCAATAAAATATCTGAGTTTACAAATTTCAAACTAGAAGGTAAAATCAGTGTAACCAGATTCAGGACAATATAGGTCTTTTAAACAACTGGGCCAATAGGTGGTGGAGTCAGTTCAATCACACACAAATTAAAGCAACAAACCAAAGCAGTCTTTACTTTAAAAAAATCAAATTCATGGAAAATTCAACCTTCTTGCATTAATTCCTATTTTGCTGCATTACGCTGCTTAATGGACATATATATATATATATAATTATTTTTTTTTAAAAACACTTCAGATTATCAGGAGCAAACTGCATCTGTTAAATGGATCAGTATTACAGTGTGCTGTTCAGGGAAAGAGATTGAAGGTTTCAGATATAATTATCAAAGTACCAACCCAGTACTTGCCTGCATTGAAAGCAAGGCAGATAAGGTACTGGGATGCATAAGAAGGATGATGCACCAGTCAAATGTGGAAGCAAGGTCATGCACCATCATAACTATTGTGGTAGTTTAGGTTGCCCAGTCACAGGGAATATATTATTTAAAAAAAACCAAATCCCTCAGTGGGCAGTGGATTATGAATGGAATAAATTAAGTTTTCAATTTGTACCATTTTTAAGATTACATTTTAGTTTGTAAATGGTCAATGAATAATTCTAATTTCCAGGAAGAAATGCTACAGCAATTGTACAGTGGTGCAATATGATAACAGAAATATACAGTCAGAAGTGGGTCATTGCAATAGGTTTAGCAACAGGGTATAACAGAATCACGCTAATGCCAGGTGGAAATATACAATTCAGCCAGCACCTGTAAAAGCAAGACAAGACATTTTGGACTTTTATGCATCATCAGAATCAAATGTCTCAAAACGTTAATAACTGGAGACTGGCTGACTGACGTGTATCTCTGGAATTTGTAGCTTTTTAAAAAATTTAAACAGAATAATTTTACTCACTATGCTCCATCGTGTACAAAGAGATATGCAGGCAGCATTCATAGAGGTGTCGTACCTGTAAAACAAATGCCATGATACTCATTAGTTTTGTCCCAAGAGTTAAGCCTAAAAGATCAAAGAGAATTGATTCAACAACAAGCTGTGCAATGACGACAGCATTTTCCAGAAAGTAACCATCCATAGTTCAACTTTGGGCACTTTCGTTTGATACAGGTTTGAAATGCATTGTTTGTGACAAATGAAATCTGTACTGCACTATTATTCTAACAATCTATGGTTTCTATGGTTATAGGTTCCAACAACAACAAGGTCAATGGAAGAAAGCACACTCACTCATCCATCGAACAATTCTGATTTAAGTCTTAGACAAAATGTGTTTAACAGTTTTCTAAAATGGACCAACAGGGCAGCTTTTCAGTTGCACATTTTGTACTACGCCTACATTTTGAGAGGTGCATGAGTTTAATGCAATGATTAATTACATAAAATTTAATTTGGAAGGTATTTGTAGGAGAGAGCACAGGATTAGTTTATCAAAGTGAATAAGGCCTTATTTCTAAAAGCCATTCAAGTCCTTTTAAAATCAAAATAGATTTGGTCAAATTAAGTAACATATCAATACTTGTGGCACAAGCATATATAGATATGGTTCCAGATTGTCAGGTATTGTGGTGAAAGGAATTATGTGAAAGGAGACCAGCGCCTCATCTATTCCATAAAACCTTATAAAATTTAAATAAAAAGATAAGCAAATTAACGCACGGTGAAAGAATGTTTAAATGTATGAACCAAAACAGAAATAGCTCATAGCGTTCTTGTTCCCAAAAATTACAGGAAAAATTACTTGTGCAATTTAGTGAAAAATCTCCCCAAACTGGAATATGAAATTGAGGTGACATACTGCAATTACACGTGCGTACACGGCTTCAAAAGGAGAAGGTGCGGATTAAAGCCACATCAAATGATTTTTCAAGTTTACTTCTCCAGAACAGAACACCAAGCCACTTCTAGTTGAGATGGCAATAATTAAAAATGATATGCACCACAGTCTTCAAGTGAAAGTGATAAAGTAACATGCACATTGAATAAATTAAGTAAAGTGTGATTGATCTTCCTCTCAGGTAGAGACAACCCCATCAGTATGCATCATTTTACATATATACGCTTCTACATATAAAATAATATATTGTGTGAATTAGTTCACTTGGATTCAAAAATAATTTCTTAAATTCACGTGATCAAAGGTTTTCAGCCCAATGTAGGAAATTTTAAAAACTGCTAAATTATGGAATTCCAAATTGCTTTTTGTGTGGACCACCTGTTCACTTGCTAAACAGTGTTGTCGTTTTCCTTACTCTCTGACATATTTAGTACTGAAGCATTAGGTGAATGTTAAGTGATCTTATGCTGAAATTTCACTCAATTTTAGAAGTGTTAACCTATTTATATGCCATTGTTTAATTTCAGAAGCCGTACTGTAATAAGGGAGAGGAGACTCACTGTGGTGTGAATGGTGGCATTCCAGGAGAATGGAACCAGGCATTCCAGTCAACCTGATTCAAAATCTCAGTCTAGTGAAAAGTAAAAATATTAATGAAATAGTGCGGTATATCATGCATATTGATCAAAGTCCCAACTTCTAATGCAAAAACATGCTCTTATGTAATGAAATAGAATAAATTTAAGGTTGCAGCTTCAAGTCGCGCCCTCTCAACATGTATAGGCACAGGTTACAAATTTGAGTCCGTCGTAGGTACCTTCACGGATACTGTTAAGTGTGAGTCACTCTCTAATCAGATCCCATGCCCATCACATTCAGAAACTACTCTCACTACTCAATATCTATATATTACTAAACCTAAGGGATATCACAAATCATGTCTTTACATTCAAATTGGATATTATGGCCCCCAATATTTACTAGGACGGGCTTTTTAAGCTTCCCAAACACCATGCAGCTTTAGCTCCATGGCAACAGACTTGGATGTCTGGAGGGAACAGTGGAAAAGGCTGTAGCCCAGGATAAGACAAATTGTAGTAGTGAAATAAGAGCATAAGAAATAGGAGGTGGCCATTTGGCCCCTCAAGCCTGCCCTGCCATTCAATAAGGTCATGGCTGATCTGCCCCAGGCCTCAACTCTTCTTTCATGTCAGCTCCTCATAGCCCTCAACTCCCTGATATTTCAAAAATCTATCTAACTCCTCTTTAAATACTTTGTGATCTAGTCTCCACAACTCTCTGGGGTAGAAAATTCCAGACATTCACGACCCTCAGAGAAATTGTTCCTTCACATCTAAGTTTTAAATGCGTGCCCCCTTATTCTGTAATTATGTCCCCTAGTTTGAGATTTCCCCACCAGTGGAAACATCTTCCCAACATCGACCCTGTCAAGCCCCCACAGAATCTTGTACGTTTCAATAAGATCACCCCTCATTCTTCTAAATAGAGGCCTAACCTGTTTAGCCGTTCTTGATAAGTCAACCCCTTCATCCCAGGAATCAGCCTAGTGAATCTCTTTTGAACTGTCTCCAATGCCAGTATATCTTTTCTTAAATACGGGGACCAAAACTGTACACAGTACTCCAGGTGCGGCCTCACCAACACCCTGCACAGTTGTAACAAGACTTTCCTATTTTTAAACTCCAACGGCAGGGGGATCAACTGAAGAGCAGACATTAGGAAAGAAATCAGGGTGGGGAAGGTTTGGAGATGGTGGCTGAGAAATCCGAGAAAGATCAGCAGGCATCAGGGATGTCTGTGTCGTGAGGAGTGGTGGAATTGAGGAGTTGGGGGTATTTATAGGTTACTTTTTTCGGACTGGAGGGAACTAATTCCTCCTGGTCCACAAGCTTACCTGAAGGCACTTACCTGATGGATCCAGTCCTTCTCACTCCTTTTTACTTGTTGGATTTCCCAAGGCCTAGGGAATCCAGCCAACATGTTAAAAATAGAAACCCCATAAAAATGGAAGGACTCAGCTAGCTTAAAAGCTTTCAACAACCAAACTGCCTCAGAGTGGATTGGTTACTTGCCTTGTCCCACCTCCATTAATGCCAGGAGTCAGCAGGTTGAATTTCCGTTTCAGGTTTTTAATCTCACACCTGACCCAAAATCTCAAGTTTTTGGAAGTTAAAATTATCCTGCATCTTTCACTTGCCCCAATTGAGCTTCTTCAATCCTTCAGCAGTTCAATTGTTCACACTTCTGTGAAGTGCGGCCAGAAAAAACATTTAGCCATTTTATTTCCAAATGAGCACAACAGTTATGATCAGACTCACTCAATTCAAATCAGTATAACATTATTCATGTGGTAATGGAATACAATGGACACTCTACCCTTGCCTAGTCAATGAGTTCTTTGCAAAACAATCTCCTACATTCTATCCTCAAATCTAACAAACACACACTCTAGCAGCTTTCTGTTCAAAAACCCAATTGACTTGCGTTCCTGAGTCTTTTATTTCCATGTCCACAATCAGAGGGAAGGACCCATGTCAGACATGATGGCATAGAAAGTACCCAGGTCAAGGAACCCCAAAACACAATGAATGAAAGGTGTCTATTGATTACCTAGACCAGCTAACAAATTGCTCACTGCATTTGTTCTGTGAGTGAACAACTTAAACATCAAACCAATGAACGATTTAGCTACCTTTTGTCTTATAGTTTTAATATGGAGCCGGAAGCTTATAAAAACTCAATGTTTTGGTGGCAGACTGCAGCAGCCCCATTAAGGACTGCTAGCTAGGGACCATGTAGACCTGGTTCTATTGAACATCGTTTTTTTTGCCTTTATCAATATGGCAGATGGTGCATTTCTAGCTCGTAATGTCCTACTATATTGGAGGCTTTGTTGCTGTTTTGTGTTTGAAAAATGGGCAAAGTGCCATTGCATTTCTAGGACCTGTTCTCAAATGGTTAACCCAAGAATCTTAAGGAAATGTTTCTGGTGAGCATGGAAGGCTTACCAATGTTAGGATCGCACATGCGAGGATAGAGACGCTGCATTTAACATGGTCAATAATAATAATAATGTAACCAGTGTTATAGAAACTAAATTAAACTTAGGCTACTAATTCTTGCAGTGTCATGTGGTTGTTAGGCATGGTGGCTGGCCCATTCCATGGTGTAAGGCTACTCTTCAGCTAGCAAGTGGAAGGTGGGGAGAGGCGTGGATTCCAAATGTTCCCTCTGAGGCACCATTGTTACTGTTTTTCTATGAATGAAGTTAACAGTGAAAACTGCAAAACCAAAACTTAAAGACCTGCATCTACAAGCTAATAATTTTCAGATTTTTATTTTTCTGGAATTACTGACATTTAAAGAGATGCAGAGAAAGTCCAAACTAAAATAATGACAAAAAAATACTTTATTTCACATACTGATTTAAAGGTACGCACCTTATCACTAAAATATGAATACAAGCAATTCTTCCAGTCTTCCGTGGTTACACTGCTGTAGGCAAATATCTGAATATACGCCTTGAGGAACCCCATGAAGACGTCTAGGAAAAGTTCAGAAAAATAGATTTCTTAAGTTTGACAGATCTATAGAAATTCAAATCAGTATGTCCACTTACAAAGCTGAATATTAATTTCTAACATGTAACATTTACCTGGTCCTCCAAGTAGCTCCTCCAAATGATAGAGTAAAGCAAATCCCTTTTCATATGGAACTGATGAGAATGCATCATCAGGATCAGTATCACAGAGCCCGGGGACCAGGCTGGTCAGAGGATTAGTAGCACCAAATGTCTCAATCTAACAGAAAACATGAATTTTAATTACCTATCAATTTCTGAAAAGATACCACATATTAATGAGATCATAAGGACCTATTAACAGTTTAAAGTTTATGCTTCATCCTTGTGCACAGAAAATCAAACCAAAATTAGTACAAAAGCAACATATTGCAGATCTGAAACAAAAAGAGGATAATACAAATTGTCAGATCAGGCAGCATCTGTGGAGAACACCAAAATTAAAATTAGTTCCTTTTTTAAAAATCAACTCAGAGGCCAGGGGTTAATTTATTTTTATCCCCCTCTGCAGGCTTACTGATGTCTTTAAAATAGTTACTAAAATTCAATTTTTTCAAATGCCAGGGCTGTAATGCTATAAATTAAAGAAAATCATTTATACAATTGGTTTTATTTTCAACAGCAGTGTCCCATAGAAGTGAAATGCACATTATTAGTGATTCGGCTGTTGGAAATTGAGAGGTAATATTTGATGTAGGACTCAATGTTGCTATAAAAGAACAAACTACCACATTCTGCCCAAACAACACTCAAAACAATGGTTCTCGTTTGTCACTTCCGTTAGGTGTAGTAAACATCTTCCCATGATAATACTGTTACAGTTCAGGCTTCCGGCCAACAATTTTGCCTTGTGATAAAGGCAAAATGATGGTATTGACTAGCAAATACAGTCTATGAACCAAAATGGTGTCCTTCTAGGTACTGCAAATGCATGAGCTTGCCCAGAGTTAACAATTAACCTCTAATTGCAGAATCGCTGGAGATCACATGAGATCATTAAACTCTCCTGTTATTTTTGAATGTCCAGGAAATGGAGACCACAAAACTAAAGCTAGGTTATGTATTTATAATTGGTGCTGATTGTCAAAAAAATAGGTTGAATGCCACAGAAGCTGTGAAACAGAAAATAGAGCAATTTGCTTAAAAACAAAAGATGAAATTAGTCTTTATTGGATCAAGAAATCTTTGGAGGAAATATTTCTTACAGCTTCATTAGAGAGGATATCTGGACAGAATAATCTTTTGTAGACCCGTCACTGAACGTGGACAATGCAAATCTCAATGCGTCTCCAGATTTAATACCTCTAGCAAAAGGAAAGACTAATTTCCTAGTATTTAAATCAGCAGAAGACAAAACTACACATCATAATTGAAGATACAATGGTGCAAACTGGTTCATTTAATATTGAGCAGGTGCTCTCACACTGTCTAATTTCTGAGCACCTATTAATTTCGTGGCCACGTACAAATTAATTAGCAAAAGGAACAAAGTCTCCATACCCTGACTAATTTCCAGATCAATTATCTGGTCTGGTCTTAAAGACCAAGCATTTTCAACCTTAATTGGTATTTTAGGAAGGTAGCTTTTTAAACTCTAGCTTTTCAGGAAAGTACAAGATAGAATACAGGAATTTCTCATTGGAACTGAATCTTTGTACACGTGTAATTGAAACCCTGCTGAAAATGACCTTACTTCATCTTTTATTGTCAAAGCAAGAAACATTACCAGTAAATTCAGCTCGACAGATAACACAAATATCTTGAAATTAAAAGGATTTTAAAATAGCCAAGTGCAAGTTATAATGCCTCGACACATAGGAGACACAACTGCATAACTTAGGCCACTGGAACTCACTTAACAATTAAAGGATCAGTGACTTGCTTTTTAAAAGAACAATGCAGAAACAAATCTATTAGATGTATTCAGTTATATTTGCACATATAATTACAAACAGTATGAGAAAGAGGAAACAATGCTGTCAACTCAAGGAAAGGCAAAAATACTTCACTTCTGTTTAAAATTAGGTTAATTCCAAGAATTCCACACAAAATTTGTGATTAGAAAGTTATAAAATTTAAACAAGGCAACAGCTCCATCCACTGGAAGAAAGATGCTGCATGAATAAACTAAAGACAGACAGGTTTTAAAAGCTGCCACTTACACACATCTCAAAAACCTCTTTTGGTAATTAATATCTATCTATTAGTCTTTTGTGCATCACCCCACCCCCCCCACCAAGCTCTGTATTCTTTCCCTAAATGTCTACAACCCTCTCTCCTCCTTTAAGATGCTCCTTAAAACCTAACTCTTTAGCAAAGCTTTTGGTCATCTATCCCAAGGTCTTTTACTTTGGCTCAGCGTCAATTTTGTTTTACACTCCAGTGAAGCACCTTTTGACATTTTACTACAAAAGAAGTGCTATATAAATGCAAGTTGTTGTTGTGGTCATTGCCACTGCTGTCCATGTCATAGGGAATGCTGCTGTCAATGTCAGGCCAATCCCTTGTCCAGTCTCCCGCTGCTTAGCTTGAGCCTCAGCCCTGGCTTCCACTCCTGCTGTGTTCATAACTAAACAGCGAAATAAGAAAAATGCTGTAATCACAGGCTCAAAATGGTAATTAAACTGGCAGAAAGAGGGAGCTAACTGAGCTGCTGTGGTCAATCTTCATCTCACACAACAACTTCTCCCAATCTCTCTCCAATTACTTGAAGAGGAGTATAACATTGCACTAAGTATCTAAATGGTCTAATTATTTATTCTTAAAATAAAGTACAAGACACTGTAATCGGAAAGAGCATTAACCATAACGTGTACACCAATCCATAATTATTAGGATTACCATAACAATTAATTAACTCACCGCTTGGAGCAGATCCTTCCAGCCTCCAATAGCTGCAAATTGCCTGTATTTCTCGTCAAACATGGAACGGCCTATCATACGCTCCAAATACACTGTATGGCCCTCATTTAACCTAATGTCATTAAAGAAATACATCAATATTCACTCCAAGTGTGATCAAAAGCTCCGCAAGGTAATGAATGGGGTCAACAAATTATTTTATGAATGGAAAATATATTCTACATGCCATGCCTGACTGGAAGAGCAGCCAGGCACACACTGTCAGCATAAGGGAGCACACAAATGGTGCAGTGAGCTTTCTGTGGCACTGTCAATAATGGTAGAATTAGAAACTAACTTAAAGCCAGAAAAATGATCTTAAAATTGGTTGGCACAATGAAGTTATGTATAAAAACATAACAGCATTAAGCAAGTCTCTTAACTATGTCCAAACAAAGTTGGCACATGGTCCTCCCATCTCAGAAACAACTAGTCCAAATCTTGATGGCAAAATGCAGTCACCACTGAAGTAAATGTAATGAGGTATGGATAAGGTGCAGCAGTTCAGCAAACAAGCTGTTGGGTCAAAGAGCAGCGTTAAGTGCTTGATAATTCCAAATAAGGAAGACCATTCAGCCCATTGATCCAGAACGACCTTAATTACCATCACTGCAGCATCTAAATTTATCTTTAATTATTCTGATTTGACAGGCACTTACAGCTACTATGAAGGAGTCACAGGACAATGGTCAGATACCATAGGAACAGGAGTAGACCATATAGCTGTAGCATAACTTCCACACCCTTGTATTCTAGTCCTCTAGCTATATGTATTCAGGATTCAATTAGTTTTTAAAAAATTATTTTCCGTACTGTCCATGGCATTTTAACAATGGACCACCCCCCATGTCTCTTTGGGCCGTCAATGTTTCTAGTTATTCATTATTTAAAAAGTGCTCTGCTCTATCCATCTTGGGTTCAAAGTGGACAACCTCAAAAGTCACTAGAACTCTGGAGTAAGCTGAAGTCAGAAAGTTATCATTTCACTTGCTGGGTGAAAGCGTTTCCGAAACAAAATTGCACCACAGATACAGCTTCTAGGATACTGGCAGAAGTGATACCACAGTGGGAAGTTCTCCTGCAGATAGACTCTGACCAAAGAACCCATTTTACAAGCAAGGTTATGAAGACTGCATGCAGACTCCTGGGAGTCAAACAAGGTTTCACATACCCTACCATCCTCCCAGAGCTGAGGGCTGGTGGAACATATGAATTGAACTTTAAAAACTGCTATTTCAAAAGCAACTTCATGCACAGCGAAAAATTGGGTGGATAGTGGAGTATTGATGAAGCTACAGGCAACTCCTAATTGAACAACAGGACTGACCCCTTTTGAGCTAATGACTGGAAGGGCTATGAGACTCCACAAAGGAGTCATAGCTGGCAATAGTGAATCAGGACCCCAGAAGGACAGAATTACACGCTGCATGACGGAACTGTGCAAGCAGACGTGAAGCAGCAGTAGGAAACCAGTGACAGGGATAGACTGGGACCCGAGCTTAAACCTCCTTGAGCTCCCAGAGTTAAGGGGCAGAGTAATGGTAAAGGTAATGCCATCTAAACCTGGACTGACGCCCCACTGGACAGGGCCCTACACAGTCCTGATGACCAGCAACACAGAATCTCTGAATCTTTAGAGTGCAGAAGGAGGCCATTCATCCCTCGAAGTGTGCACTGGCTCTCTGAAAGAGCATTCTACCATGTCCCACTCCCCTGCACAGATACAATGGAATACCAGATAATACTCATTACAGTGCAGTAACATCCCAGATTTGTTGGAAGCATGTCTATATACTGCCTCGCTATGGCAACTGCTAAATGAACAGGGCATCTCTTCTCAAAGAAGAAAAATAAATGGCTCAGTAGGTGTACCAACTGTTGCTTTTCTCTTTAAACTTTCAGGATCAGTAATGCAGCACAATTAAACTGAACTTCCTACTGTTAGATATGAAACAGCCTGCCAATGAACTACACATGAAGTAGGAGTAGGAGGCCACTCAGCCCTTTGAGCCTGCTCCACCATTCAATAAGATCATGGCTGATCTAATGTAACCTCCTGTCTACCCCAGATATCCTTTCAGCCCTTTGTTTATCAAGGGACTATCTACCTCTTCCTTGAAACCGTTCAAAGACTCTGCCTCCAATGCCTTTTGAGGAAGAGTTCCAAAGATTCACTACCCTCCGAAAAAATTTATTCTCATCTCTGTCTTAAATGGGCGACCCTTTATTTTTAAACAGTGACCCCTAGTTCTAGATTCTTCCACAAGAGGAAACATCCTCTCCATATCTACCCAGTCAAGACCCCTCAGGATCTTATACGTTCCAATAAAGTCGCTTTGTATTCCTCTAAACTCCAGCTAATACAAGCCTAACCTGTCCAATCTTTTCTCATAAGTTAACCTGCCCATTCCTGGTATTAGTTTAGTAAACCTTCTCAGAACTGCTTCTAATGTATTTACATCCTCCCTTAAATAAGGAGGCCAATACTGTACACAGTACTCCAGATGTGTTCTCACCAGTGCCCTATACAACTGAAGCATAACCTCCCTAATTTTTTGTTCAATTCCCCTTACAATAAACAATAACATTTTAGTAACTTTCCTAATTAATTGCTGAACTTGCATACTAGCCTTTTACAATTCATGCACTAGGACACCCAGATCCCTCTGAACCTCAGAGCTCTGCAATCTCTCACCATTTAGATAATATTCTTTATTAATACTCTTTTATTCTTCCTGCCAAAATGGACAATTTCACATTTGCCCACATTATACGCCATTTGCTAGCTCTTTGCCCACTCATTAACCTATGTCTCTTTGTAGCCTCCTTACGCCCTCTTTGCAACTTACTTTCCTACCTGTTTGTATCATCAGCAAATTTAGCATAACATTTAGTCCCTTCAGCCAAGTCATTTCTATAAATTGTAAAAAGTTGGGCCCCAGCACTGATCCCTATGGCACGCCACTCGTTACATCCTGCCAACCAGAAAAAGACCCATTTATGGCTACCCTCTGTTTCCCGTTATCTAGCCAATCCTCTATCAATGCCAATATGTTACCCCCTACACCATGAGCTTTTATTTTCCGCAATAACCTCTTATGTGCACCTTATCAAAACCTTCTAGAAATCCAAGTACAGTACATCCACTGATTCCCCTTTATCCACAGCACATGTGACTCCTTCAAAGAACTCCAATAAATTGGTTAACCAGGATTTTCCCTTCACAAAACCATGTTGACTCTGCCTGATTGTCTTGAATTTTTCTAAGTGCCCTGTCATAACATCTTTAATAATAGCTTCCAACATTTTCCCTATGAGAGATGATAGGCTAACTGGCCTATACTGTAGTTTCCTGCTTTCTGTCTCCCTCATTTTTGAATAAAGGAGTTACATTTGCTATTTTCCAACCTAATGGCAGCTTCCCCAAATCCACGGAATTTTGGAAAATTAAAAACAACACATCAACTATCTCACTAGCCACTTCTTTTAAGTCCCGAGGATGAAGTCCATCAGGACCTGGGGATTTGTCAGCCCAACAGTTTGCTAAGTACCACTGCCCTGGTGATTGTAATTTTCCTGAGTTCCTCTCTCCCTTCCAGTTCCTGATTTACAGCTATTTCTTGGATGTTACTTGGATCCTCTTTAGTGAAGACCGACACAAAATGCCTGTTTAATTCATCTGCCATCTCTTTACATTCCATTATTAATTCCCCAGGATCACTTTCCACAGGACCAACACTCACTTTATTAACTTTTTTTCTTATTTATCTATAGAAACTCTTATCCTTTGACTTTATATTTCTAGCTAGCTTTTTCTCATACTCGAATTTTTCCCTCATTAATCTTGTCATTCTTTGGTGTCCTTCATATTCTGCCCAACCTTCTGACCTGCCACCCAGCTTTGCGCAATTTTATGCTTTTTCTTTAAGTTTTCTGTGTATGTTTAGATATACTGGGGGAGGGGAGGAGGAAGTAGATGGAAACACTAATCTCAGGTGAAGTTACACCACTCACATTCTGTTGCTGCCAACAGGAGGGCCAGCAGCAGATCTCAAATTATTTTTTCAGGTAAAGCACCGGAACAATGGCAGGCTGGTGGGCGAGAATGACGATTACCCTCCCGACAACCACGACAGCATGGGAGGCGAAAACCGTGCACATTAACAATGACACTTGTACGCATCCCGGGCAGTATATGCAGTGCCCAAAAGGGGGAAGGGAGAATGTAAAAGAACCAGGGCGGATGGGGGCCATGCATGGATAAGCAATGGGTTGGCAGAATCTGACAAAACCAAGGTACTGAAAATAAATGAATCCTGGACCGTGCCAAAAACTGTCCTACCGATTAACTAATCCGGAATGCTCACAGGGCCTGCCAGATCGCTGTTAATAAAAAAACCACCCCGAATAGGTGACTTTTTACCCCGCAAGGTGATGACTACATAGAGGCCCTTGAGAAGGATTTGGGCTCATACTCTCACCTAAAGGCTAGCAATGATACGAAGGGCGACCTGGCTGCGGCGAGTGTGGGGGAAGGACACCATGGCAGGTGAATGGGATTTCATCTGTTTGTGAGGACAAACTTTGACTCTGAGTAACAGGAAGAACTTGTGTATGATAAGGACGCCAGAGGAAGCATAAAAATCTCCTCAGGATGGGCCAATTTGCCCCCGTTCATCTGGTAGCCAGGAGTTGAGGGACAATATTGTCAAGGATTGTATGCTGATATTATTAACTGGTTAGGACATACTGATGCAAGATGCTTTAATCTGCCATCATGCGGTTAGCAGAAGCTGACACAATGTCCAGTCACTATGTCACCTCCTGAGGGCAGCATGATAAAGATAGGAAACCCAAAAATGTTATTACATGATGTTACTATGATCTCTTTAGAAGTGACCTATAATTTGAGTAGTGCAAGACCCACATTGGAGGCCAACTGCAGTAGCCATCCTGACTCAATTGGCTGAACAGAGAGCAAATCGCGGCAGCTGATCAGTGATTATAAGAATCAGATAGCCCCTGGAACAAAGAAGAAACAGAGCATACTTGGGGACATAGGGGGCCTGTTCGGCAGTACTAACTCAGTTCTAAATTCATGGGGTATTTTGAACAATGATCACACCTCATGGGTGGCACAGGAATGCACTAAATGCTTGCAATTTGTGGCCCAAGGAACAGAATATGTACTTACAGCCGCAGATTTGCAAGGAACAGGTTTAATAAAAGGGTTAACTCTGTTGGGATATATTGAAGTCAATTGAGTCACAGTCCAAGCAATGGGCCTGTGATGTACTTGTTCGAGACTTAATTGGCAATATAGAATTGTATATTGAGGATATTCGATTCAGCCCCATGCCCAGACACGCACGCAGGAAGGTTGGTGGCCTGAGTTTGATTAATTTGGAACCAGAAGAACTACTAGTAACCCAAACAACTAGTGGCAGTAGGGAAAACACACTCAAGTTTTTGTTGATAATGCCACAAGGCACCAAGAACAGTACACATTCAGGGGGGGGTTTAGAACAGAAATCGCAGAGTGGTTAAGGGTGAATTGGTATATAGGATGGCGTCATGTGGATATGTGACAAAAGACACTAACACTTGCTCTTGACCATGGACGAGAGCTGTATCGAATCACATTACATCGTGTGCACATGTAACAATGAGACCTATAGATGGCACATGTAGTGGTTACGATTGAGTCCCATACAGGTGGCTCTCAGGCATCCCCAACCCCGTGGTGTTTCCTGCCTGACGAGAAGAGTTACCTTTATGAAGGATTGGTTTGTGAAAATAATCATACATTTTGTTTTCAAGTTGCAGACTCATTCACCTTGGGAGGTTTTCACCTGGCAGGAAAGAACCTGACAGGTATGGTCTTCGGCCCTTGGCATGGTGATAAGCTGAATGTAGAGGAAGTACCCAGAAAGGCAGGCCGAGAAGCATTCAAAAGGGCTTTGGCTACAGTTGTAGATCATATTGATTGGAGTTGGCAGGTCATCACACAGGGAAGGGTGCAGGTGAACTTAACCAAGGGGGCCGCTAAGGTATTGGGGAACTTGGCCAGCAACAGTGCTGCGGCTAGCCATATGCAATACAATTGGTGGGAAATAGGCAGAATGGCTGCCACTGTTGCTTTGGGACTCGTCCTGATCATCAGCATATGTATTCGCTGTTACCAAAAATGGATGATTTTGCATGCTGTGCAGATGGTAATGATGTCCAGCCGGGAGTGTGACCCAGTATCAATCTTCCTGAAACCAGCTCCAGAGAAGGGGAACCAAGACAACATTTATAATGTATAATTTGAACCACCACATTCCAAGCCTAGCCAGACATCACTAGGACGGCCAACAAAGCTGTAAAAGAATTCCAAATGTTTAAGGGTTTGATGGCCACAGGAGTCCAGTGGGATCCCTAGATGACCCTGTTGGCTGAAAATTCTACTAGTAGGTTGTGCTCACTTGGATCAGATACAATCTGTCAAGGGGCCAACAGGAGGGACTGATTTGGAAAGTGAAGGGTTACCAGAGTTCATAGTATTAAAGCTGTTTTTTTCCTCTCTCTCTGTACCTTTCCATCATGAGCTCTGGGTGTGTTTATCGGTGTGTACTGGGCAAAGGTGATTATACAAAGGGACACTTCCTGATAAACTGCTGCTTGAATAGTTCTGCTGTAACTGATGATTTTTGAGAGACTTCTGTCTGAAGGCTCTCCCCTGTATGCCTGTAATAGACTTTGACTTCAGCTTACTCCAGCCTCCTGGTGGCTTTTGTTCCACACCACTCACCTTTGCTAGTTTTACCTATTTGCTTAATCAATACCTTTTTGTAATTTTGCTTCCATCCACACCATTTACAATGCTACCTATTTGTCATTGGCAAGTTTGGATATATGGTTTTATATCCCATCATCTAAAACATGAATAAATCTGGTGAATAGTTAAACCAGAACACAGGTTCCTGCAGAGCCACTAATTCCATTTACTGGACTTGCCCATTATCTCTTACTGCTCAGCCAATTTCTTAGCCTGGTCAATAATTTGTCTACAATTCCATGAGCTTCCACTATAGCTAACAGTCTCTTTTGAGGGACTATGTCAAATGTTTCTGGCAGCCCATATAAATAACACCAGTGACATTGCCCTGTCCACTACTATAGCCGCCTCTTCAAAAATTTAAATCTGGTTCATCAGGCACAACCTACCCTTTACAAAGCTATGCTGGTTGTCTCTGATCAGCTGAAATTCTCAAGGTCACGCTATCCTTAACTTAGTCTTTAGTAACTTCCAAAAACAGATGTTAGGCTAACTGTTCTATAAATTCCCTAGTTGCCCTGCCTCACTTTTTCTGAATCAAATGGCATGTGTAATTTTCTAACATGAAGAGATTTTCTGAATCAAGACAACTTTTGAAGATTCCAGTTAGGGCATCGGCAATGTTCCCACCTCTTTTTAAAAACGCTGGGATGGAAAACCACTGGTCCAGGGGATTTATCACTCTTTGGTGCAATTATTTTCATTACTGTATTTTGCTTACATTAATTCTGATGAGTTCTACCTCTGATTCAACAGAAGTTTCTTAGGAATTTCCAGCCTGCCATCCCCCTCCTCCACTATAAATACTGAGAGTAACTCTGCCATTTCCTTATTTTTATTTGCAATATTATTTATCAATTTTTATGGGGCCCTGACTACCCTCTTTTCCCTAAAAATTATTTGCCAATTTTGATGCATTTCCTTTCATACTCCCTTTATCCGTTGAGATGACTCTTACTATCCCGTTTTGTCATCTTTTGTTGTTCTTTCTATCGCTCCCAGTTCCAGATCTTGTACTAGTATTTCCATTTTTGTATGCTTTTTCTTTTAGTTTTGTGTTGTCTCATCTCTTTAGTCAGCCACGGCACTTTGTCAAATAAACCTCTTTTCCTTAAGGGTATAAACTAGCTCTGTATTATATTAAATTATCTTTTGAACAGCTTCCACTGATTGTCTGTCCTTTTAACTATTAACCGGTTTACTCAAGTTTATTATACAGTCTCTGTCTCATTGCACTGAAGTCAGCCTTACCTAAATATAGGCTCTTAGTAGCTGTTTTGTGTTTCTGCAGAACCTTGCTTTCTATCTCACCTGGATTCCGTCTACTCTGTACGTCATCAGACACATCAACGCTTTTCTGATGCTCCATCTCTCTACGAAGTGTAACCAAGATCTGGAGTAAACTACCTAGATATTGCGCCCTCTCTGTGTCAGTGTGACCCCAACCCAGTGATTCTGATGCACAGTAGAGGCATCTACTGCAGGCATATTCAATCAGATAGTCTCTCTGGCCACAAGTACCCACTTACTGCAACCCAGGCACACAATGTGCTCTGCCATATTTTAGTCTACATTATTTAAACACTCAAGAAGCTCAACACCATCCAGGACAAAACAGCCCACTTGATCGGCAACCCACCCACCACTTTAAACATTCACCCCTTCCAACATTGGTGCAGTGTGTACCACATACAAAATGCACTGCAGCAACTTGCCAAGCCCTGACCTTTACTACCTAAAATTACAAGGGCAGCAGATGCATGGGAACATCACCTGCTGTTCCCCTCCAAGCCACTCACCATCCTAATTTGGAAATATATCGCTGTACCTTCAATGTCACTCGTCCAAATCCTGGAACTCTCTCCCTAACAGCACTGTGGGTGTACCTACACCACATGGACTGCAGCAGTTCAAGGCAGCGGCTCATCACCACCTTCTCAAGGGCAATTAGTGACAAGCAATAAATGCTGACATTGTCAGCGAGATGTGCATCCCATGAAATAATTTTTAAAAATTCTATCTACTTTTTAGTTTTATGTACGTTTTTTAAAAACGCACTAACTTGAACTAATTACGAACACTGGACAAATTTTTAAATGCATACTGCCTCAAGCTTATACAAGCCACTGCAAGTACTGGAGGCAAAAAGCAGCATTTTTTCCCTTTCTGCAAAGGTTCCCACACTCAAAGTCCCAGCTTTACACCATTTATGATTTACTTAATTTCAATTAACCAAACCTTTAGCAGTTTAGAAAAAGGCCAAAGTGAAGCCAATATTCAACCAGGGTACAAGACCAGTACAGATCTATATTATACAACAACTGAAATGAACAGGAGTAAACTTGAACATTATTTCCTTGCTGATAACTCACTTAGCAGTGAACACTAATTTAGAAAGGAGAAATTCTGCCTAACTGTAGACTTGGAGGAAGTAACAAACCAATTAGACTGTAGCAAGTCCTATCATGTGATGCACCTAGATTTACAAAGCTACTATCAAAGTTCCACACAAAAGGTCATTTGGTAACCTTGAATAGTTAGATGTTCAGGAGTGAGGACGAAAGGAAGGAAGCAGGCAAACACAAACTTATAGAGGAACAGGAGGCGGCCATTCACCCCTTGAATATTTTTCGCCAGTAATAGCTCATCTCAGCTCCAGTTAGCCATTGATGTTCCATATCTCTTGACACCCTGACCCAACACAAGTCTATCAATTTCCTTCTCAAAAATTTCAACTGACAACCCATCCCCAAAAGAAAAGTGTCCAAAGCCTTCTGGGCTGCAAATCCCAAATCTCCACTACCTTTTGTGTGAAGAAGTGCTTCCTGATTTCAAAATGAGCTAACCCTAACTTTAAGATTATGTCCTCTTGTTTTGGATTCCCCAACCAGGGGAAATTGTATTTCCCCTATGAAATTTCTTTGAACCCCCCCCTATTAGACCTCCTGACTCCCCAAAGTCTGTCCACCATCTACAAGGCACAAGTCAGGAGTGTGATGGATTACTCTCCACTTGCTTGGCACCCAATCCACAAACACTCACACACTCCACCACCAAGACACATTGGCAGCAGTGTGTACCATCTACAAGGTGCACTGCAGCAACTCACCAAGCCTGCTTAGACAACACCCTCCAAACCCACGACCACCACCACCACCATCTAAGGGCAGCAGACGCATGGGAACACCACCACCTGGAAGTTCCTCTCCAAGCCACTCACCATCCTGATTTGGAAATATTCCTTCACTGTTGCTGGGTCAAAATCCTGGAACTCCCTCCTTACCAGCACTGTGGGTGTACCTACACCACATGGACTGCAGCAGTTCAAGAAGGCAGCTCACCACCACCTTCTCAAGGGCAATTAGGGATGGGAAATAAATGCTGGCCCAGCCAGCGAAGCCCACATCCCATGAATGAAGGAACTAAAAATAAACTCCTTAACCTTCTAAACCCAAGGGAATACAAACCAACTTTATGCAACCTGCTCTCAGTAGGATGATACTGGGTTAAAAGGGTTGAATAATCTGTGCTGTACCCTCTCCAAAGCCAATATTTTTTTTCTAAGATTGGGTATCTAAAACAGAACACAGTACTCCATATGGTGTCTGACCAAGGGTCTGTGGAACTGACATATCATGTCCTCCCTTTTCAATACTATGCACCTTGAGGTGAAGACCAATGTTGCACTAGCCTTTTTGATTACTGTGTACTTGTGCAATAGGTTTTAGTGAATGGCATCTTGTGCGATCTTGGATACAGGCAGCAGTTTTGGATAAGCTCAATTTTACACAGAGTGGAAGATAGGTCAGCCAGAAGAGAATTGGAATTGTCAAATTTAGAGATATTGAAGGCATGGATGAGGGTTTCAGCATATGAGCTGAAGCAAGGCAAAGTGAGACAATGCTACAGAGGTGTGAGTAGGCAGTCTTGATTATGGAGAAGACACGTGATCAGAAGCAAATATGAAACACCAAAATTGTAAGCAATCTATTTCACCCTCGATCATTTGCCAGGGAAGAGGGTTGCAATCCGCAGCTCGGGAAATGGACTCTGTAGCTGAGACCAAAAACAATGGCTTTGATTTTCCCAATATTTAGCTGGGGGAAATTTCTGCTCATCCAGTACTAGATGTCAGACAAGCAGTGTAAGAAATCAGACATTGAGGTGGTCAGGAGAGTTGAGGTGGTGATGTACAGCTGCAAGTTGCAGCACTAACATGGAACCAGACATTTTATTTTCAGTTGACATCGCCGAGTGCCTGCATGTAGATGAGAAATAGGAGGGGCCAAGGTTAGATCCTTGGAGGTCTCCAGAGATAACAGTACCAGGGAGAAACCATTGCAGGTGATTCCCTGGCTACGACTGGATAAGCAAGTATGAAATCAGGTGAGTGCAGTCCCACCCTACTGGACAACGGAGGAGAGACACTTGAGAAGGATGGTGTGATCAACAGTGTCAGATATTGCAGACAGGTTGAGAAGTTTGAGGATGAATAGTTCAATGGGATATCATTTGTGATTATGATAAAGTTTGTTTCAGCATTGCGGCAGGGGTGGAAACCTTATTTGAAAGAATCAAGCCTGGAGTTAAGGGAAGTATAGATACAGATTTGGGATGCAACAGCACATTCAGTCTTTATTCCAACAACAATGATTATATGTTATCCATTTCTCTTTCCTTGATCCTGTACTTTACATTTGTCTGCATTAAAATGCATCTGCAATTATTCCATTCACATACATAGCTTATCCAATTGCTTTCCTCATTTTTGAACAGCATCCTTAGATTGCATTACCATTACTAGTTTAGTGTTACAAGTCTAATTCATTTCTGAATTTAAGCCATTGATATCATTTTCCTTCTTTACCAGAAAGAGCCTGGTCTCGAATGAAAAGGCCTAATTTTCATTCTTTTAGTTTCAATGAAACAGACATCAGGCAGGCACTCTAATGCATTTGGTAATTACTCCCTCCATTTTTAGTTGGTGAATTTTGAAAATTTAACTAACTGCATCATTTCTGCTGACTACATTTAACATTCAAATGATTAAGGAACTATGATCAAACAAAAGAAAAGTATAGTTACTGAAATTCCAGTCATTATTCATGTACATACCAGAAATGCTCCCAGGTTTTGTTGGTGACCAGATTTCCTGTCCAACTGTGGGAAATCTCGTGTGCAATTACCTACAAATGCAAATGTTTTCCTGTTCAATCATTTAAACCTTTGACATTCAATCACTAATGTTTGTGCATCAGAATGAAAGCAGCTGTACTAGCAGAACTGGAGGGGTTCGTCATTCATGGCACTCTGAGCAGCCTGTAATCAATGGCAGCTGGACACAAATTACTGCCTTTATTTTACTTCCTCCCACCCCTCATTTCTCGAAAAAGGAAACATCACTGAAGCCTAACCTTCAGAAGAACAAAAAACAACCTCAACAGGACTAAACCACAAAGTAGCAAGCAATGATGAACATTACATCGTATTCAAAAGGTTGAGTACATGGCAGCCGGGACAAAAGCAATTAAGAACATAAAGACAGAAAGAAGAGAAGCAGGCCATATGTCTCTGTAAGCCTGCTCAGCCATTCAATAAGTTTATTGTTGAATTTTACATAAACTCCACTCTCCCACTCTATTTCTATATCCCCTTATTCCCTCAGTACACCATAATTACTCAATCTGAGTCTTGAACACACCTGACAAGTGAGCATCCACAGCCATCTGGTAGAGAAACCCAAAGATTTACAACCTTCTGATTGAAGAAATCTCTCATCTCAGCATTAAACGGATGAAACTTTATCCTGAGACCATAACCCTTGGTTCCAGCCTCTATAGTCAAGGGAAACTGTCTTTCAGCATCCACCCTATCAAGTCCTCCAAAATTTTCATACATTTCTAAAAGATCATCTCATTCTTCCAAATTCCAGAGTGTATACACCCATTCTATCCAAATCTCTCCTCACAGGAAACTTTATCCTAAGTATCTATCTAGCAAACCTCCATTGCACTACTCTAAGGCAAGTGCATCCTTCCTCTGTTAAGGAGGCCAAAATTGTACCTAGTACTCCAGGTGTGGTCTTGCTAAAGTTCTATATAATTGCAACAAGATGTCTTTACTCTTATATTCCAATCCCCTTGCAAATTTGTTGCTTAGTGTCAAGTAAAACAAAATAAAAAGTTAGGAAACAATGAAAAGGGAACTTTCTGCAACTGTTCTTTTCCCTCCTGCAACAAAACACATTAAATTAAAGGGACAATGAGTGTTAACTAAAGTCTAAGACATGATTCACTATGATTGATTTTTGCTTTGTTCAAGCTGCTGATATAAGGCAATGACAGTAGCTGAAAAGAATCCTCTCAGTCCTGTTAGCAAAACTCATTTAGAGGTTTGAGAGGATTTCAACAAGCTCCATTTTGATAAAATATTATACTTACATTAGAAAGACTTCTATCACCAGCCTAAAACGAGATAAAAATACATTACACATTTTGCAACCTTTAGCCAGATGAACTAGAAATGAAAACTTGTTATCATTACAATGCTAGTTGTCCAAATAAATATGCAATAAAATTCATGAGTTTCCAAAGGTGACACTTAATAATCATTTACAATATCAGATTCAGTTCCGTTCATCGGTTCACACAACACATGCATTTTGAAACAGAATTAAAGAGCTGCCAGTTAACCATTTGCAGATCTTACCAGCAAAGTTGGCGTTACAAAAGTGAGGCAAGGGTTCTCCATCCCACCATAGGGAAACGATGGAGGAAGTATAAGGAGGTCGTACTGTCCCCACACATATGGTCCCATAAGATCTTCAGCTTTCTTCAGCATGGTTTCAGTCTGTCACCACAAGTAACTTATTAGTGTATATGTATTTAGGACAGTGTCTCAAGAAGGCATTCCATTTTATCAGTTACAAATAGCATGAATTTCTCTTCAATAATTTAAGCCTATATGCAACTGCTAACACTTTCGTCACTTTGTCAAGAGAGGCAGAATATTTTGTATTTAAATTGATAAATTCCCTTTTCCTCTCTTGTCCATGTCCAAAGTGCTGCGAGCTTGTTCCCAGGCCCGTTTCCACCAATGCTGCTCTAAAATTAATGCTAGGATGTTCATGTATGCTGAACAACTATCCCTCTAATTTCCTTTGCTTTTTTATAGTGGAAGGGCCAGGCCTAGGAGACTGACCAAAAACTTGATAAAAGAGGTGAGTTTTAAGCAGTCTTAAAGAAGGAACTGAGGTGGAGTGACACTGGTGCAGGTATTTGTAATGGAGTGCAATAAAGTTGGAAACAAGCTTGGGATCAAAAAGGCTGCAAAGAATCTGATTCAGCTTGAGACAATGGTTGGGAAGATGGATGGAATTGGTTTTGAAGTTACAGAGTATGCGGCAAGAGCTAAAGATGAAACATAAAAGATTTTTGGCAAAGGAGGCCATTCTGCCCGTTCTAGCCAAAAGTGAGAGATCCAATCTAATCCTACCTTCTGGCTCTTGGTTGCAGTTCTGTAGGTTACAGCCTCAAGTGCATATCCATATAAAAGTGATGAGGGTTTCAGCCTCTACCACCCTTTCAGGCAATGCATTCCAGATCCCCATCATCCTTTGAGTGAAAAAAAACTCAATTCCCCTCTAATCCTTCTATCAATTACTTTAAATCTATGCCCCCTGCTTAGAGAATTCTAGCGGAAATAGGTTTATTTTATTTTTTCATGGGATATGGGTATCGCTGACCAGACCAGCATTTGTTGCCCATCCCTAATTGCCTTCGAGAAGGTGGTGCTGAACAACGTTCTTGAACTGCTGCAGTCAATGTGGTGTAGGTACACCCACAGTGCTGTTAGGAAGATTTTGACCCAGCGACAAGTGAAGGAACGATGATATATTTCCAAGTCGAGATGATGAGTGGCTTGGAGGGGAACTTGCAAACTTGCAGGTTGTGGTGTTCCTAAGCACCTGTTACCCTTACCCTTCTAAGAGGTAGAGGTCATGGGTTTGGAGGCAGCCTTGGTGAGTTGCTGCAGTGCATCTTGTAGGTAATACACTGCTGCCACTGTGTGTCAGTGGTGGAGAGATTGAACGTTTGAGGATTGGGTGCCAATCAAATAGGCTGCTTTGTCCTGGATGGCGTCCAGCTTCTTGAGTGTTGTTGGAGCTGTACTCATCAGACAATTGGAGAGTATTCCATCATATTCCTGACTTGTGCCTTGTAGTTGGTAGACAGGCTTTGGAGAGTCAAGTGGTGAGTTACTTGCCACAGAATTCCCAGCCTCTGACCTGTTCTTGTAGCCACAGTACTAATATGGCTAGTCCAGTTCAGTTTCTGGTCAATGGTAACCACCAGGATGTTGACAGTGGGGCATTCAGCAATTGATACGCCATTCAATGTCATGGGCAGATGATTAGATTCTCTCTTGTTGGAGATGATCACTGCCTGGCACTCGAGTAGCACAAATGTTACTTGCCACTTATCAGCCCAAGCCTGAATGTTGTCCAGGTCTTGCTGCAAATAGACATGGACTGCTTCAGAATGAGGAATCATGAATGGTGCTGAACATTCCAAGGTCTTCCACAAACATCCCCGCTTCTGACCTTATGATGGAAAGAAGGTCATTGATGAAGCAGCTGAGGATGGTTGGGCCTAGGACACTAAAGGACCTGCTTCCTCCTACAATTCTATCTAGGCCCCTCAATTTAATATGCCTCAATAAAATCTCTCCTTAGCCTCCTCCGATCCAAAGAAAAAAATCAAGCCTATCCAATCTTTCCACATAACTAAAATTCTACATTCCTGGCAACATCCACGTAAACCTCCTCTATACCCTCTCTAATGCAAACTCATTCTTCTATGTGATCAGAAATGTATACAGTACTCTAGCTGTGGTCTAAGTAGTATTTTATACATTTCTAGCATAACCTCGTTGTTATACTTTAGGCCCTACCAATAAAAGGAAAATATTTAGTTTGCCTTGATTACCTTATCTATCTGACCTTCATCGTAGGATTCTGAGAAGTGTAGAGGAACAGAGGGGCTTTGGACGTTCAATTTTGGATCCAACAAGCTACTTTCCCTTAGAAAGCACGAGCTTTTAACTTTGACCAGTCTGTCATGTGGGACTTTATCAAAAACCTTGCTAAAATCCATATAGACCATGTCAAAAGTACTGCCCTCCCTGTTAAACTTGTTTGTCTGTCACACCTTTCCTTAACAAATCCATAAGGACAGACCTTGATTAGTCCATGCCCTTAAAAATGACAATTTATACGGTGTCTCAGAATTTATTTCCAATCATCTGGCCAGCACTGGGGTTAGGCTGACTGGCCTGTTATTACTCTGTCCATTCATTCTTTGTCAAACAATGGTACAATGTTAGCAGCCCTCAATCACTACGCCTGCAGCCAGGGAGGGTTGGAAAATGATGGTCAGAGCTTCCACTATTCTTCCTGTAGCAGCATGGAATACATTTCATCCGGGCCTGGTGATTTATCCATGTTCAAGGATTAATATTTCCTCCCTGTTTACGCTTACCATCCTCAATGTCTGCTTCCTCCCTTTCCTATGTAAAAATAGATACAAGGTATTCATTAAGAATTACACCCATCTCTTCCACCTCCACATATTGGTTACCTTTTGGGTCGCTGATTGTCCCTACTCTTTCCTTAGTTATCCCTGAGCTTTTATATATTTATGAAACGTCTTAGCGTTTGCCTTGATTTGACTTGCCAATATTTTTCATGTCATCTCTTTGCTTTCCTGATTTTCAATTTCACCTTTGCATTTTCTATATTGCTTTCTGCAATATTACTGCATATCTTTGACATCTGACAAGTTTTCTTTTTTTTGCCTTATAATATCCTTCTTTTAAATTCATGCATGGGATGTGGGCATCGCAGGTCACCTTAAGACTTTTAATTTCAGATTTTTATTGCCATGGCAGGATTCGAACCTGGGTCCTCAGAGCATTACCCTGGGTTTCTGGATTACTAGTCCAGCAACAATACCACTCCACCATCACCTCCCCCCCATTCTGTAGACACTCTTGACATCAGGATGGGGCATGTATAGATATGGGAGTCCCACCCTTTTTCTGTGTGTGAACACGCTTATTCTGAAACCTCTTTGGTTCTTCCTTGAATGCAGCCCATAGGCCTCATTTGATGCTCCTTCTAGCATGACCACTGCTCAGCTTCAGTCTTTCTAATGTTTAGCTGAAGGGATTTGCAGTTCATCCAACAGGGAATATTTTCAAGCAACCTGACTAAAAAAGGGGCAGTGGCGGAGTCAGGAAGCTGACCACATGTCTTTTATGATGTTATAGAGGGGCTGCATGCAGATTAGGATTGAGGAACAGGGCTTGGAGGACTCCAAGGTACAGGGGTGGGAACTGAAGCCATTGGAGATCATCTGGCTACAGTACAATAGGTAGTGGATAAGGACAGTTCCAACGAGCTGAACAGCAGAGATGAAGTGTTGTAAGATAGTGTAGCTGACCATTCCAAAGCTACAGAAATAGGGAAGGAACACAACTGCTCTCCAGCACACATTGAACAACACTTGAAACAAACCTCTTCAAATTCATATGCAGCAGCATCCACCATCTCTTTCTCTGACCAGACTCTAGATCTTGGACCAATTACTCTGCAAAGTAAATTCACTTTATATAATTAAGTAACAAGTGGATTATATAAATAAGTAGCAAGTATTTTTTAAAAAACGTTTAGGACAAGCATCTAGTTTCTGATTCTGGAAGGGGGCATTAAAGTTTAGCAACTGCACATTCTTTTAATCTCCTTTTACGCTATGAATTGGTAATGACTGACATTAAATATATAGTGTAAAATGCCTTCCAGGTTCTCCATCAGGTATTAACTGATCTCAATATTGCAGCACTCAGTCGTACTTTTTTATGCCCTCTTCCACATTTTCTCTGCCTTTCTCTTGTCCTCAAAAATGCTGACTTACATTGGAATATGCTTCCACTGACTCTGCAAGCTCTCTGGTACCTCACCAAATGATCATAAAAAACAAACTAGATTACTGCTTTATTGGATGAGGGATAAATATTGGCCAAGACATCAGGTGGGCTCCCTTCTCTTCTACGAATTATGCCATAAGATCTTTTACATTCACCCCAGAGAGCAGATGGAGCCTCAGTTTAACACCTTATACACAGCACATCCCCTCAGGCTGTACTGCACCAAAATGTCAGCCTAGGTTACATATTGAAGACTCAAGCATGTTAAGCTTGAACTCTCAAATTCAACTCATTTGAATCCCAACACTGAACAAAGTCTGGCAAAGTCCTTCTTGTCAGGCAGTCCCCGGGACCAAAGATGATTTTCTTCCACTCCAGGGTTATGGATCCTGAGGTGACTAAAAAGTTCAATGCTGGATTCGCACACTCTGCCACAGAAGGGACAGGTAGTGTTTGATTAGGTGAGTGGGTGACACTGCCATACACTTCATGTATGAACAAAGGCAGTAAATGTTGGCAGAGGTTTCACCCAATGAGAGATATCACCATAAAGCCACTTTCCAACAGGTGTCACTGTATCCTAATTATAAGCAGCAACTTTGATTTCTCTTCACACTATCCCTCAAATGCTCAACCAATTGTAGTTCTCCCACTGCAATCCCAGCCAAGGTAGGTTAATCTGCAACTAATGAACCATTCTAAATTCTTCAATGCTATATTAGGCAGTACTCGCTGCCTCTCTCCCTGCACCTCCCACCAACCCCCAAGCCATGGTGAAGTTGCCATCTGCTACAGAAAATGCTTGGAAAATAAACGATTGAAAACAAGCATTCCTGCAGCATAAAAACATGCTTTTTTTATTTGTTCACAGGATGTGGGTGTCGCTAACATGGCAGCATTCATTTCCCATCCCTAATTGCCCTCTCGAAGGTGGTGGTGAGCCACCTTCTTCAACTGCTACATTCAGTATGCTGTAGGTACACCCACAGTGATATCAGATAGGGGGTTCCATGATTTTGACCTAAGCACATCAATCATGCTCATCACTACCAAGACTATGATGCATAACTCAGCAATGGCATCACACACCTAGAGCCACATGGGCAATATATTGTGGAAGAACATACATAATCTGTGCACAAAACACACATTGTGCCTTGAGCTGGTAATATTAGCAAAGTGGGTCTCTTCCTGTTGGTTAATTCAACATGAATTTTCCATCCTACAGGTCCTTAGTAGCAGGAAGATAATATGTGACAGGTCCACTTACCCTTCATGACCCCCTCAAACAATTTATATAAAGTCAATTTTGAAAACTTAAAACCTCAGACATTCTACTGAACTGTTTTCAGGAAGTTCCGCTGCATGCAAAGGCAATGAACTCGAGCGCAGTGGAGGCAAAATGGTCAGAACCAATTAGATACAATAAAGGAGCTGAGAGCTTTTTCTGGATGGAGGAGTCAAGGGAAGCTGGATGACCCTCATTGATCATAATTGTCTCATCTTGTGTTCCATATTTCTAATGTTAGAAAATAGTTGATTACACTTTAATTTACTGTCACCTACACCAAGGTATATACCTGTAACATAGAACCTGATTCCCACTGGTCTCTCTTTGGGCAATGCCAAACATTGGTTATAGCACACTTTCACTCTGTTGAGAATGGTCAGTCCAATTTCCTTTAGCATTTCTGTACCACTGGACACACCATGTTAGAAGGGTTATCCTTCCAAGTGATGACCTTATAATGCAACAGATTTGTAAATAATTCATGCAATTAACAGATTCAACTGCCCCTGTAGTGCAGCTGTTGCATTCTGAGAAAGATATCCTGCAACAAAGCCCAAGGTCAAGTACAGAAACAGAAGAGGATTTTTCCTTCCTGATACTGACATGAAACTACAATTTTCTACAAGAAAAGAAAGATGGTTACAGAAAAACATTTTTCGGAGCTTCTTTAGAAAGCTAATGCTGAACTACAAAATACAGATTCAAGAAATTACTGAGAAAAGTAGACAGGACCAAGATCTTCTAGCTGTAGTCTTTGGAAGTTAAAAAGCCACACGAATTGGACAGAAATGGCAGAAAGATGCCATAGTAATTTACAGTCTATCAGACTGACTATTTTACACTTCCTAGTTTCCCATTCTTTCAGGAAATATTAGGTTTGGTATTTAAATTATCTCCTTTTAATTATTGCAATCATTTCAACAACATACCTGCTCTCCAAAGATCCAACAACTAGTGCAATTAAGTAACTTGGCATTGGAACCTAGAGAGAAAAATATGGTTCAATTTTGGAGAAAAGTGCTATTTGTATCTATTTCATAAATTGATAGCCCATTGCCAAGACCTAACCATAACAAATAGTGGTAGTTAGAAAACGAGATATAAAAGCTAATACATAACCCTCACTTTACAGATCTGTCTTTCCTTAAATAAAGTGCAAATCTGTGGTCATGTTACTGGGAGCATGTTTTCTACTTTAATTTTAACACTTTATGCCAATAATTCGGTATGGAAAAATTCACATGAATAAGTGACCATCAAAACAGCATTTTGTGCTGAGTGGTTCACTGGTATAAAGAGAAGCCAGCCAGGAGAAAAGATAATTCGTTCCGTTAGGAAATAGAGATAGTTTAAGTTATTTATATTGGTATCTGTAGATGTTAGGAAAGAGTTTTAGTTTTAAAGTTTAAGTTTGATGTGTAATTCTGTACCTATGCGTAAGAAAGGTCAAATTGAGTTTTAGTTTCACTTTTGAAAAAGTGCCTGTATTTCTAATGAAAGTTTTACGACTTAAGCTAAGGTAAACAAACAAGGGTAGAATAACTGAACTGTTGCTTAGCAACAGGGGTCCAAAGAGGCAGGTCCCTCCCACAGACACACACAAAAGCTAGAAACAGCAGTTTGCTTTGGAAGCTGTTGGAGTTCAGTTGGTTGTGAAGATATCTGCCAGGGAAGCAGCCTAGAAGGGGCAGAAAGCCAGCTCCAAGCTAAAATTGGTTGAAAGTAGCTGCTAGAGAGAGAGACTGGAACAGAAAGGAATGATAACCAGTCCCAACCTAAAAAAAACCCCCAAAAAACCAGTGGACTGGAACAGGAGAAAGTCTCAAACAGACCTTCTTGTCCAGGGAAGGACAGAAGCCTGGAAAGGGTCCTGTTAATGAAGTTAAAAGTGAGGGGCAGAGAGAAAGGCTCCAAGCTTCAGATTTAAAGAAACAAAAGCTGCAGAAAGCAGATTTAAAGTGAGAACAACTTGCAAAAGACAAGAATGTCCAAAGAGGCGGCTGAAGTTCTGTCACCCTTTGCTATGGGCATGTGAAGCAATGGTGTACTGTTGACGGTTGAGTCAGTGAGTGTAAGGAAGACAGCTTGAATGCATGTGGTGACGCAGGGGAGAGGAACATTGGAAGGGGAGTTCGAAACCCTGGAGGTGAACCCTTGCGTGTCTGAGAGAAAGTGTTGGAATGGGAGAAGATTCCAAAGCGAATTTTTGGAAAGTGGAGATTAGAAACCCTCGTGTGAAAGACGGAATTCAGTGAGACTGATTGGCTCATGGTGTGACAAGCATCTGAGGAGAGTTGCAGAGAGATTCATAGCATCTGTGTAGGGTGGCATCTGTCACTTGGTTTCAGAGTGCGGTGTGTCTAACCACAGGTCGCCATAGGTTTATATGGACTCGATACTTTCTGTGAACATCAGAATATAAGATAGCTTTTGTAACTTGTGTTATCCTTACAAATCTGCATACATCTGTAAAAGTATAGTTGAGGGTGAAGGAGTATTGTAATATAGCCCATCTTTTCTTGTTTAATATATGTTTTATGCTTTTGTTAGAAGTTCATCAGCTGACTCCAGTGACTCTGTTCAGTAGCCCCCCTCCATGTATCGAAGCAAACAAATAAAAGTTAGGATCCATCAAGCTGAATTCCACCTTGGAATCAGACTTGTCCAGTGGCAACCTCAGCTGGGGATCATAATTCCATCAACCATAACTCTCCCATCACAGTATGGAATTATATTTCGAACAATCCTGGAGCTTTTGCATCTGTAGCTGTGTGACAACCTTTTCCAGATGTTTCTCATACTTTCAGAAATTTCCTTCGATTGTCTTTCTTTAAAGTCACTTTTCAACAATTTCCTCCAGTCTTACAGTTCTAGATTGTGAAGTACTGGCCTAGAAATTAGTCTGGATCCCAGGCATGGTGCACGGCTATCAGCCCATGCCTTAACCAAGAGGTAAAAGATCACTTTGCCTTCTAGCCTCATCAACATAATCAGCACTGTACTCACATGCAATCTGACCAGTGCACTATAAAGCTTTATCATAACTTCTATAGTTCTCGCTATGTATCCTTCTCTTTTGTATTTGCTTTACCATATTAACTGGACACGCAAGCTTTGTGGGAATACTTTGCCAGCTCAGTGTTAAATTGAACTTGCTATTTGTATTTTCAACTTCATTAAATATCAAAATCTTTACCCATGGCTAATCTGATTGTAACTTCAACCCCACATTCCTGTCTAACCCCTATAACCTTCCACCCACTTGTTGATCAAGAATCTATCTAGCTCTGCCTTAAAAATATTCAAAGACACTGCTTCCACTGCCTTTCGAGGAAGAGAGTTCCAAGACTCTCAACCCTCAAAAAAAATTTCACCTCATTGCTGTCTTAAACGAGTGACCCCTTATTTTTAGACAGTGACCCCTAGTTCTAGATTCTCCCAAGAGGAAGCATCCTCTCCACATCCACCCTGTCAAGACTCCTCAGAATCTTTTGTTTCAATCAAGTCGCCTCTTACTCTTCTAAACTCCAGTGGATATGAGCCTAACTCGCCCAACCTTTCCTCATAGGACAATCCGCCCATTCCTGGTATTAATCTAGTAAACCTTCTCTGAACTACTTCTAATACATTTACATCCTTCCTTAAATAAGAAGACCAATACTGTACACAGTTCTCCAGATGTGGTCTCACCAATGCCCTGTACAACTGTAGCATAACCTCCCTACTTTTGTATTCAATTCCCCTCACAATAAATAAAAACATTCTATTAGCTTTCCTAATTACTTGCTGTACCTGCATACTAGCCTTTTGTGATTCATGCACTAGGACACCCAGGTCCTCTGAATTTCAGAGCTCTGCAATCTCACTATTTAGATAATATGCTTTTTTATTCTTCCTGCCAAAATGGGCAATTTCACATTTACCCACATTATACTCCATTTACCAGATTTTTGCCCACTCCTATGTCCCTTTGTAGTCCATCTTGTTGCACAATACTAGATCTAATATAGCCTGCTCTCTGGTTGGCTCCACAAACTGCTTTTCTAAGAAACTACCCCAAAAACATTCTATGAACTTATCTACGCTACCCTTGCCCATCTGATTTTTTGAGTCTATATTTAGATTAAAAACTCCCATGATTATCACTGTATGGTCCCGACAAGATCTCATCGTCTCTTCCTTTATAGTCTGCCCTTCCGCAAAAGTACAATTAGGGGACCTGTACACCAGTCCCACACGACTTCTTGCCTTTATCATTTCTCATCTCAACCCAAACCATTTCTGCATCCTGGTTTCCTGAACTTAGGTCATCCTTCTTGAATGTGCTAATACCATCATTAATTAAGAGCCACCCCTAATCTTCCTAATTTCCTGTCCTTCCTAAATGTCACATCAATATTCAGGCCCCAATCTATGTCAATCTGTAGCCATTTCTCTGTAATGGCTATCAGGTCATACTTATTTATTTCTATTTGCACTGTCAGTTCATCTGTTTTGTTTTGAATGCTACGTGCATTTAGATACAGAGCCTTTAGTTTTGTCCTTTTATTATTTTTGTAGCGTCTAGGCTGATCTGCTGATTTACTCTTCGATTTGTACTCTGTCCCTTCCTGTGTCAGTCTGTTTATCACTTCCTATATTAGTGTCTTTCTCTCTTGCCTTGTCTCTACGCTTTGGTTTACCACGTCTTCCTACTGCACAACGCTTCCATTACATTGACCAAGCATATTCAATGGAAGGACTGCAGCAGCCTGATTCCCAAACATTACCTTCAAAGTTTGTCACTAATCACTATTTATTTCAACACACAATAACTTACCTTGCATATGGTGACCATTTAAAGTCTTAAAGATTGAAACTTTAATCCCAAAAATTTCACCACTAAACTATTAAGATAAAATGTGTAACCATTTATCCATCAACCTATAAAGAGGTTCTACTTCCAAGGGTCTCGTATCCAATGCTTACCGTTTGTCGAAAGCAGTAAATCTTTCTGTTTTCATCTTGGTCATCAGCCAACTCCCCATCTTGGTTAGCACTCATAAGAACAACAAGTTCTTTTGGGACAGATACCTAAATGGGAAAAAAATTGAACAACTGCCCACTTATCTCAATAGCTTTAGAGTAGGAAAGGAAAAGTACGAACACCTCAGACAATGGATTAATACACAATAGTTATAATACAATTCCAAAGCAAATGTCAATAAGTTTCCTCTGAAGGCAATCACAGAACCTTGCAACACAGGAGGTCATTCAGCCCAATGTGCCCATGGGGGCTCTTTGAAGGAGCTATTCAATTGGTCCCATTCCCCTGCAGGTTTTCTTCTTTTTAAGTATTTACCCAATTTCCCTTTGAAAGTTACTGTTGAATCTGTTCCACCAACCTTTCAGGTAGTGCATTCCAGATCAGAACTTCCTGCATAAAAAAAAACTCATCTCCCCTCTTGTTCTTTTGCTAACTACCTTTAATCTGTGTCCTTTAATTACGGGCCATTCTGCCACTGGGAGCAGTTTCCCCTTATTTACGTAATCAAAACCCCTCAATATTAAACACCTTCATTAAATTTCCCCTTAACCTCCTCTGTGTTAAATTCAACAATCTCAGCTTCTCCACATAACTGAAGACCCTTGTCTCTGGTATCATTCTGGTGAATCTCTGCTACACCCTCCTAAAAGCTTTGACATCCTCAGAATTCAAAAACACTGCAGCTGAAGCTCAGCCAGTGCTTTATGAAGATTTAGCACAATTTTCTTGCTTTTTATAAGCAATCCCTCTATTTATATGCACAAGGACCTTCAAGAGCAACTTGGGATGGGCAACCAATGTTGGCCTCGCCAGCAACACCCTCATCCTATGAAATAATTGAATTATAATTAAGAAGGATCCCATATCACTTTTTTAAACAAGGTTTTATCAACTTACCCTGCCAACTTGAAAGATTTGTGTATGTAGACTGCCAGACCTCTCTTCTTGCAACCTCTAAAATTCAATAGTTTAGTTTATATGGCCTCTCCTGATTCTTCCTTGCAAAATGCAACACTTCAAGCTTCTTTGTATTAAATTCCATCTGCCATGTGTCCACCTATTACACCTCCTTAAATCTGCTGCTATCCTCTTCACTGTTTTCCAAAATTCCAAGTTTTCTGTCATTTGTAAACTTTGAAATTGTAGCCCTATATCCAAATCCAAGTCATTAATACACAGCAAAAAGAGCATGGTCCGAATGTTGGTCCCTGGAGGGCTATACTCATAGGATATGGCATAGAAGTAGGCCATTTGGCCCAACTAGTCCATGGCGGACTCCCCTCACCACTACACTCTACTTTGCATCAAAGCTGTCCTATTCTCCTTAATCCCATGTGCTTCAATTTATCTAATGTAGATAAATCTACCAAATTAGTGGCAGGAAATGGGCTCACTACCCAAAATGCCACCAATGTTATAGGTACAGAAGGAATGACCAAGAAGGGAAGTTACCAACAAGCAAGTCAAAGATTATTCTAATAAATGTCCTAGCGCTCTATTACAGTGTTCCAAAGCCATTAGCTAGGAACAGATTGCTTCATCAACAAACGAGTCAGGTCTATTAAAGAACTGGCACTAAGAGAGGGGAAGAGAATAAATTAGATTATCTTAGAAGTAAAAGAGACCTCTACCCAGTAGCATTAGTGCATTGGAAAATATTCCCAATTCACAGTGAACTACACAGTGAAATAAAAAGCCAAATCATTTAGTAAAGTTATAAATGCCCATTTGGATGGTAAAGCTGTATTTAAATTTTAAAAATACCCATATATACAATGGTGAAGTTATCACATTTAATAAAATGGAATTCAGCAGGGTATCCAGTCTCCTCACTTTGTTTCTTTAATGTAATCTTCCCCTTATTTACTCGCAAGTGCAGTTTATTTTCACTTGTTTCAAAGTGAAAGAATATATAAAAGGAAACAAAAACTGTGCCAAGGCAAACAGTCAAGTTTCAATAAATGTCAGCCTTTGTTTCCGAATTGCTTGAAAACATTTTGTGAGGGACGTATGTGAACACATAGATGATGCAAACTGAAGACACTGTTAAACAAAGATAGATCACACCCAAAAGTCTGCCTTCTGTTGCCTAATAATAAGCAAGTTTAGAGTTTAAAGCCCAGATGCAGTGACCCTGACAGCCAAGAGGAGACAGCATCACACCAACTAGGTTGCAAAACTCATTAGCTTTACAAACTGGCCAATCAAAAGAATTAGTGAAGCCTGCTCACAAATTGAGCACTCCTTAAAGTTGTAACTGCTGAGCAGCAAGCTGTGGCACCCTGGTGCTGGCAACAATGCAATCATGTCAGCACCTTAGTTTGATTTGGTTAATAAATCTCCATTCATTTTACTGGCCTAGATGAGGTTACATACCCGAGCATGGTACGTGCTTTTCACAGACGGTGTGTCCTGACAAGGGACCATGCTTCTGCAATGTATAGCCTATAAATATACGAAAACAACAAAAAAGAGTTCAGTCACCAACACTCGACTTTAATAGATATAAATAATCTAGCGCTTAATTAATTAGATGAAGTGAAAAAAAATCACCCCACCCTATAATTTTGTAGATTGGGAATACTCAATTTACTGTTGCTCCAAAGCTATGATGCCAAACAGTAACTCATGAGAAGGGCTCTTTCACGAAACCAACATAAGTCTTTAATATTAACATTAGCATTATTCGGACATATCTATGTAATCAAACTCTGTCCACACAATGTGTCAGGTTGGAAATATAAGATCATCAGAAATAGAAGTAAGCCATTTGGCCCATCAAGCCTGCGCCACCATTCAATAAGACCATGACTGTGGCCTTAACTCCACTTTCCTGCCTGCTCCCATAACCCTCAACTCCCTTGTCAATAAAAAACCTGTCTAACTCAGCCTTGAACATACTCAATGACCCAGCCTCCATTGGTTTCTGTTGGAGAGAATTCCAATGAGAAAAGAAGTTCCACATCTCCATCTTAAATGAGGTATCCCTTATTTTCAAACTCTGCCCCCTAGTTCTAGACTGTCAGCATTTACTTGTCAAACCCCCTCAGAAGCTTATGTTTCAACAACATCACCTCTCATACTTCTGGACTCCAATGCATAACTTTCACAGATAGGCTGTCTGCCTTAAGTTACGATTTAAACCCTTAATAACCTAAATGTAAAACTAAAAGTTGTTTATTCCCTAATTTTTCAAATTATGCAGAAAAAGCAAAAGAGCTCAGCAATCCTGTTCAAGTGTGAAGATATCTGTCAGTTATAATGAATAATACTGATGGATGCTGGGAGATAGTGTGCCTTAGCCATAGAGTTGGGGCAACTGCAGGCACAGAGCTATAAACTTAGGATCAATGTCAACTGTATGTACAGGCCTTTGAGAGGCTGAAATGTCCAAGTAAAAACTTGAATCAAGGTTATCAAAAACATGAAGGATATTCTATAGGCAAGTTGAGACAGAGTCATTACAGCACAGAAGGCCATTCTGCCCATCAAGTCCTTGCCAACTCTGTCGAGCAACTCAGTCACTACATTTTCCTGCTTTATTTCCACAGCCCTATAAGTTTATTTCCCTCAAGAGCCTATCCAATTTGCTTATGAAATCAAAGATTGTCTCTGCTTCCATCTCTTAGGCAGCAAGTTTCAGGTAGTTATCACCCTATGCATAAAAATGTTCTTCCTCCTGTATCTCTTGCCCAAAACCTTAAATCTATGTCTCCTAGTCTTGTGTCGTGGAGCTAATGAGAACAGCTTTTCTGTGTCTACCTGTCATAATCATGTTCAACTTTATCAGATCGCCCCTCAACCTCCAGTACTCCAAGTAGAACATGCTATTAAATATGCAATACTTCAATGTTACTATATGAGAAATTTTAAGACAGTAGCTGACAGGCTAAGGGAATAAAATGGACAATTCATAAAATTTCTAAAGTATTCTGAGTAATTTGAATGCTCCACTTTCTCTAATAAGTTTATGATCTAATTAAAATAAAGCAGCAAACATTTCAATTGTAACTATTAAATTCAAATAACCCAGAGAACACAGGTCAAATCTCACAATGGCAATTTGAAAATGTGTATTCAATTTAAGAAGAATCTGGAAAGAAAATGCTGGTATCAAAGTTACCATGAAGTTGCCAGAACGTCATAGAAATCCAACTGGTTCATCAATGTATATTGTCGTCAAATTTGCTTACGATACAAAGATAGGTCAGAAAGCAAGTTGTGAGGAGGAGGGTTAAGTGAGTGGGTTAAGATTTGGCAGATAGAGTATAGTGTGGGAAAATGTGGGGTTGTCCACTTTGGCAAGGAGAATTGAAAAGCAAGTGATTTAAATAGAAAGAGACTGCAGAATGCTGTGGTGCAGAGGGGTCTGAATGTCCTCATACATGAATCAAAAACATGTAGCAACATGCAGGTACAATAAGTAATTAGGAAGGCAAATGGAATGTTGGTCTTCAGTACAAGGGGGATGCAGTGTAAAAGTAGGGAAGTCTTGCTACCACTGTACACGGCATTGCTGAGGCTGCATCTAGACCACAGCATACAGTTTTGGTCTCAATTATTTAAGGGAAGAATACTTGCATTGGAGATAGTTCAGAAAAGGTTTACTAGGTTGATTCCTGGGATGAAAGATTTTTTTAAAAATTCATTCAGAGGGTGTGGGCATCATTGGCTAGGCCAGCATTTATTGCCCATCCCCAATTGTCCTTGAGAGGGTGGTGGTGAGCTGCCTTCTTGAACTGCTGCAGTCCATGTGGTGTAGGTACACCCACAGTGCTGTTAGGGAGGAAGTTCTAGGATTTTGACCCAGTGACAGTGAAGTAATGGCAATATATTTCCAAATCAGGATGGTGAGTGGCTTGGAGGGGAGCTTGCAGTTGGTGGCGTTACCATGTGTCTGTTGCCCTTGTCCTTTGAGACGGTAGTGGTTGTGGGTTTGGATGGTGCTGTCTAAGTGGCGGGTTCCTGAAGTGGATCATGTAGACAGTACACACTGCTGCTACTGTGCGTTGATGGCAGAGGGAGTGAATGTTTGTGGATGGAGTGCAAATCAAGTAGATTGCTTTGTCCTGGATGGTGTTGAGCTCGTTAACGCTGCACTCATCCAGGCAAGTGAAGAGTATTCCATCACACTCCTGACCTGTACCTTGTAGGTGGTAGGCAGGCTTTGGGGAGTTAGAAAGTGAGTTACACGCCACAGGATTCCTAGCCTCTGAGCTGCTCTTGTAGCCACAGTATTTATATGGCTAGTCCAGTTCAGTTTCTGGTCTTATGGATTGTCTTATAAGGAAAGGTTGAGCAGGATGGGCCTATACTCATTGGAGTTTAGAAGAACGAGAAGAATACATAAATCTGAGGGAGCTTGACAGGGTAGATGCTGAGGTGATGTTTCCTCTTGTGGAGGAATCTGAACTAGGGGACACAGTTTCCAAATAATAGGTCTCCCATTGAAGATAGAGATGAGGAAAACTTCTTTCAGCAGCTCTTCAACCTTTGGAATTCTCTATCCCAGGGAGCAGTGGAGGCTGGGTAGTTGAATATACTCTAGAGTATTGGGGCAGGAAGGAAAGTGGTGTGGAGGTCACGATCAGGTCAGCCATGATGATAATGAATTGCACATCAATTGAAAGGGCTCTTGCAAAAGTCACAAATGACATCTTAGTTGGGTGTGACGACGGTAACCTATCCGTCCTCTTGCTCCTGACCTGTTTGCAGTCTTTGACATGGTTGACCATGCAATTCTACTCCAAGGGCTCTCCACCATCATCCCACTGGGTGGGACTGCACTCACCTAACTCCATTTACATAGATCCAGTCATACCCAGGGTGCTGCTCTTCTTGCTCCTGTACCATTACCTTTTCCAAGGGTCTATCTCTAGTTCCCCATCGCATACTGCCCCTCAGTAACATCATCTGAAAACAGTGTCATTTTCCAAATGTATGGTGATGATACTCAACTCTACCTCACTTCCACCTCTCTCAACCATCTCTTACATTATCAGACTGCTTTTCCAATATCCATTACAGGATGAGGAGCAATTTCCTCTAACTAAACAATGGGAAGACCGAAGCTATTAACTTCTGGAGACAGGCTTTTCAAACCACACGATCAGTAAGGGCGCACAAGAAGACAGGCAACTACGCCAGAATGAGACAGAGGCTGAGTGAGTAGCGAATTAGGTTCATGTGGGAACTCAGTGCATGGGGGAAAAGAGGTGCAGTGTACATAGGAATTATTCTAAGTTAATTATGTGAGCAATTAAATGGAAAGGGGAGTGGGTCTAAGACTAGTATTTTAAACTTAAATAATGGCAACTATGTGGGCATGAGAGCTGAGCTATCTGAAGTGAACTGGGATACTAGGCTAGGGGATAGATCAATAGAGAAGCAATGGCAAACATTTAAGGGGATATTTCAGAATACGCAGAATAAGTATATTCCTACTATAAAGGAAAATTCTAAAGGAAGGACCCACCATCCGTGGTTAACTAAAGTTAAGGAAAGCATCAAACTTAAGGAAAAAGCATATAACTGCGCAAAGAGGAGTGGCAGGTCAGATGATTAGTCAGAATATAAAGAACAACAGAGAATGATTAGAAGGTTAATCAGGAGAAAGAAATTAGAGTATGAGAGGAAGCTAGCTAGAAATGTAAAAATGGATAGCAAGAGTTTCTATAAGTATTTAAAAAGTAAAAAAGTAAAATGAGTGTTTATCCTCTAGAGAGTGAGAGCAGGGAGTTAATAGTAGATAATAAGGAAAAGGCAGATGAAATGAACAAATATTTTGCTTCTGTTTTCACTATAGAGGATACAAAAAACATTTCAGTAATAGCTGTAAATCAGAAACTGGGAGAGGGGAACTTGGTGAAATTACAATCACTAGGGAAGGGGTATTGAGAAAACTGATGGAGCTGTGGGCTGACAAGTCTCCAGGTCCTGAAGGATCTCATCCTAGGGTCTTAAAAGAGGTAGTAGGTGCGTTGATGTTAATTTTCCAAAATTCCCTAGGTTCTGGAAAGGTTCCACCAGGCTGGAAAGTAGTAAATATAACCCCTCTATTCAAGAAGGGAGGGAGCAGAAAACAGGAAACTATAGGCCAGTTAGCTTGATGTCTGTTGTGGGGAAGGTGTTAAGAGTCGATCTTTAAGGAGGTTATAGCTGGACACTTAGAGAAACTTTTTTTTTTTAAAGAGAATTTTTTTTTCTGAGGATTGTGCAACTTCGGAACACTCTGCTTCCGAAGGCGGGGTCATTAAATATTTTTAAGGCAGAGGTAGATAGATTCTTGTTAGTGAAGGGAATCAAAGGTTATCGGAGGTAGATGGGAACGTGGAATTCAAAACACAAACAGCTCAGCCATGATCTTAACGAATGGTGGAACATGCTTGAGCAGCCAAATGGTCTACTTCTGTTCCTATTTCATATGTTCTGTCATCATTACAAACTCTGAACCCTAGCCATCAACCCCAGCCCTCTCCCTGAAGCTGAACCAGATGGTTTGCATCCTTGGTGCCAAATGTTACCCCAGCTTCCTACCGCATATCCAAACTAAGATTGCCTATTTCTATCTGTGTAACATCGTCCAACTCTGCCCTATTTGGTTATCTGCTGCTGAAACCCTTACCCATGCTAGACCTATAGACTTGACTATTCCATCTCACTTCTGACCACCCTCCTTAGCTTTACCTTCTGCAACTGTGGGTAACCAAAAATTCTGCCTATTACCTAATACCCTTCATATCAAGTCCCGCTCACTCATCTCATCTGGGTTCACCAACATTGGCTCCCAATGGAGCAATTTCTTGATCTTAAAATTCTCATGCTTGCATTCAAATCCCACCATGATGACTCCCTTCTGTAGCTCTGCCAATTCTGGCCTCATTTGTTATTTATTTAGCATGTGCATTGTCACAGAACCAAGTAATAGTCTTGTCGGTGGCTAGATGGAGTTCTTTTAAGTCCACCTTCAAATTTAATCAGTGGACACTCCTCAACAGTGTGCGTCGTAGTTCGGAGTACACCACAGCTGCAGCCTGGATGATCTTGGCGACCCCACTGATGACGGGTGGCTGCACAGGGGCCTTGGCCAGTTCGGAAACGGTTTAAAAGGGCCCACTGTCACAGTGGGAGATCAAAGCTAGGTGGATGAGCAGTGGGATCAAAGATGAGAGTGCGGTTTCTGATGGATGTTTACTCCTGCCATGGTCCTCAGCTGTTACTCCTCAAACGTGGTGGGTTTAACCATATGGGCTGGCCTGAGGGAAGGCATACCTTCTGGTGTGTTGAGGAGAGCCTTGAATAAGGGCAGTCTTGGGATGGAGTAGACCTTCTCCAGCAGCTTGCCTGTTGTAATTAATCTCTTGATGTTTGGTGGGGGCAGGGGGAAGGGTTTGGGGAGTAGGGGGGCAGGACTGGGAGCCAGGAGAGGTGCATTGGTCGAAGAGTATCTGTGATGATGCGCATTGTGGAGTTGAATTCAATAAATTTGATATATGCAAATCAATCTGGCCTCTTGAGCATTCCTGATTTTCATTACTTCATCACTGGTGGTCCTGCCTTCAGTAGCCAAGGCCCTAAGTTCTGGAATTTCCTCCAGGCCTCTCTTTCTTCTTTTAAAGGCATTCCTCAATGCCCACCTCTTCGACCAAGCTTTTGGTCATCTGCCCTAAAATCTTCTATGTGACTCGGTGTTAAATTCTGTTTAATGACACTCCTGAAAATGCCTTGGGGCCTTTTATTACTTTGCAGTAAGCATATAAATGCAAGCTGCTGTTGCGCGTGCGTGCAGAGCCGAGAAGAACAGCCAATCAAGATCATTTCAACTGATTTGCAAAACAATGCCAATACTGAGATATAGTCCCAGAGCCAAGTAAGCATGTTGAAATTAGTTATTTCACAATGTAATTGCTATAATGGTACTAATACATAAAATTTTGTACATGTGCAGCAATAAAATCTTATCAACAGAGCCTCTTAACCAATCCATAAAACTGAATTTTTATCAGGAACAGCAGATATGAGTATTTGAAATTTAGAATGCAGGCATGATGAAACAATAGGTACCCTACCTAACATCTGCATAGGAATAAAAATAATCTAGATTACAAAGAGGTGGTATAAAAAGCTCTAAGGATAGTCACTAATAACATTAAATTGAATTTTAAACAGTTACTTTTTAAATGATCATGATTAGAAATTTAATATGCTTCCACATATTATACAAGTGAAATATTGTTCCCAAAAATATGCCTTAAGGCAAACTCAACACCAATGTGTTTTTTTAATTTTCCCAGGTCAGCTACTATTCCCAGCTCAGAGTAAAATTCTCAATTCAATACTCATCATGAGCAGTTTAGAGTGTGAACTAACGCCCATCAGGAAATTGGTCAAGCTTATTCTAATCAATAAAACAAATTTCATCTTTATTCAAACACAGAAGTCCATTGTACAATGTAACTTAGAAGAAAGTCAGCTATTGTAAGCATTGTACCTGACATTGGCTGAACAGGTATGGGTGCTTCTTCCCAGCTGTTTGGTCAGCAGTGAGCCACTGCAAAGCTGAAGCTTCTGGTGATGTCTCATATGAAACCTCCACGACTGCATGCTGGCCCCTGCAGGATTAGAAATTTTATAAATCAGTATCAATAGTCTCACATCATTCCTCCAAAAGCATAGTGCAGTGTAAAGCATACAGACCAGAAAATCCCAGGTTTGACATCCTTTTTATACTAAGTTAGTTGCTATCCTTATTAAAATTAGCTAAGTTACTTCAATTGTCTTCAGTGCCCTAAATGGAGGGAAATGTAAATATGCCAGGATTCCAGTGTCTACTTGCTGTCCAGTTATTCCCAAGAGAAACTTGTATGCAGAAATGAAGATAAGCTTAGCTGTGACACCACTCATCTTGGACTAGATGACAATCTTAAGTTTAGCTCAGTTGGTAGCATTCTGACCGCTATCAGAAAGTTTAGAATCAAACCACTCCAGGCCAAGTGCACACAACCCAGTCCAACATTTTAGCACTGCATTACTGGCACTGCCATCTTTCAGATGAGATGTTAAACCTGCTCTAGTGGGCATAAGACACCTTTGCACTGTTTGGAGAAGCAAGGAAGCTCTCCCTATTCAATATTCATCCCTTTGCCAATATTAAAACAGGTTAACTGATCATTTATCACATTTGCTTTTGTGGGTTTTTTTTGCTGTGCACAAAGAGAGTGCCATCTTTCACTAGAGTCAATACACATCAAAAGTAGCACTTTAAGGTGCCCCTACTACTATTAGATAATTCCAAGATAATTTTTCTATTTTTACCAGCACTCACTGTGTAGGCTAACATGGATACCCTATCATGTAACTCAATTGCTGTATTCCTGATGTCATTTTTGCTGTTGTATTAGGTCAACAAAAAACTGATATTGTCTGTGCACGTGGAAAAGATTGAGAGCTGGAACGTTTCCCTTGATTCTGGGATGCTTAAGGGAAAAGAGGAACGTTGTCAAGGCTGTCATTTAAAAAATTAACACTGTTCTTACAATTACAAGTCAGATTACAGCAGGCAAATTTAAATCATACATTAATAGTCCAATATTGCAAAATAACACTAACACATGTGATGAGGCCATTGATCAGTTATTTAGCATGACAAACCCATTAGGACACGAACAGCAACTAACGTTTATAAAGCATGTTTAAAATGTCTCAAAGTGCTTTTTACAGAGGATCAAAAAATTGCCATTAACTTCAAAACGATGGACCATCTTGAAAGTTCTGGCCAGGTCTAGGATTGCTAGTATAGTTTTCAACCGATGACCTTGTTACCTTTGTTACTCACCTCTGGAACCCAGCTCCTGAATGCATTGTTTTGGATCTGTCCAAAGTTTTGGATGGGGTTTGGCACTATGTACTTACAAATGCGTTAATAATTGTATGGGTTTCCATTTAGTTTCCTCTTCAATCACCATATCTGCATTCCAACTATAACTTTCCCATTGGAAGAAATAGTTTCTCATTATCTATTCCATCATTTTACCATAATTTTAAACACCTCAATTCCATTACCACTCACTCTTCTAAACTCAAAAGGAATACAAGACAGGGCTATGCAACTAGTCCTCACAACTTAACCCTTTACACTCTGGCATTATATTGGTGAATCTGCACTGTACCCTTCCAAGAACAATATATCCTTCAGCTCTTCTATGATTAATTACATCTACCAAGTAGGAGACCTTGATGCCAAAACTGGCACTAATGTAGTAATTCACGGCACACATTGGTTTCTGGTCCACCGTGAGTGTGGCCCCGGCCTACATATTAAAGAAAACCTAATTCCCCAGAACTTCTAGGTTCACATAGGAAGTACAATTAAGGATGGGAGAAACAGAATTAACGTTTCAGGTCAATGCCCTTTCTAGCATTTACTATTTTTCATTTCAGATTTTTAGCATGTGCAGTATTTTGCTTTTGTATTACAATTAGGTGTATGCCACAGGATTAAACAAGGTGATTCAAGTTTCAGCATGAGCTGCAATGGAGATGTTGGGAGGTAAAGTTAGTTAAGTATTTGTGCATGGTTCCCAGTTAAATAATTCACCAACATTTGTCATTCAAATTCACATATGAAAAATAGGTCCTTGGAGAAGTATCAGATGCTAGTCACCACCCACTGAATCATTGACTTATACAAAAGGAGATTTCTGGAGCACTTATTCCCTCTTCGCTTGAGCTTTTCTCTAGCTTTCTACTAATCGCGGGAGATGAACTGGCTGCAAGTTTGTGGGAAATGGCTCATCGTTATGCTCCCAACAATAAGCGTGGGGTAAGCTTCATGGACCAAGTGGTCCTTTCATGTTTGCAAACTGCGGTAGAGAAGAAAGGGTTAAAACTGGACTCTTCAGAACCATAGAAAACGAATGTGAAAGAAATCTGGAAACACATGCCCTTAAAATATCTCTGGTTGGTGTACAAATTCCAGATCTGGGTGTGATTGCAATTATAAATGGAATCCTAACAAACAAATTTAAAAACAAATTGGGGTGAGAGTGTCATTATAAATGCCCTCATTCCTGTATCCAGATTTATACTGGAAACTGTTATAATACTTGCCAAGTTATTATTAGAAACTACCCCATGAAGGCACAACAGCAGCATCATTAGCAGGAGGGTGTAATTAAAGTGCAAGTTTTATATTGGCAGTTTCCATTATGAATGTGGGCACAGGAGTCGATATGGATTTGTATAAACATAAGGATATAATATATGCCTTTAAAATGGGGACTAAATCGATTTATCCTGCTCCAATTATCCCCCACCCTTTAACCTCGTCTCATCTGAAAACTACAAGGTCTTGACTCCCACCTGCAACACCATGGAAACTAGCTAGTATTAAATAACAAGATTTGACAGCAATTATTAAATGAGAGAAGATTTAACAAAGTAGAGAACATTTCCTAGGTTTTAGCATCATACCGTAGCAATTTAAATGGAAGGGTAATCGTTAAGGGTGTTCCTTTAAAGCAGTGCTTATTTCCAAGTGAAAACTCGACTTCCTGTCCATTGGCAGTAGCCTTGAGTATTTTAAGGTCTCTTGTATCCAAGGTCTGTAAATAAAGTGCAAATGTTGAAACTATACAAAATAATAACAGCTAAGTATGAATCAGTTTTACAAGGTTTTGCTTAAATCAGTTCCATAGCTAACCCAAATGAAGCAGGCATCTTAAGCATCATTTAAAAACTAGAAAGCATAATTTTACTTGCCTTTAACTCAGCAACCAAAAATCCCAAACATTGTCAATATAAAAATGCTCAACTACCAAGATTCCCTTTGTTTGCTGGGGTAACAAAACTACAAACTCATTTATACAGAACTAGTTTACACTTTTGTTACACAGAGAGCACAAATCTATATACTTCTCATCCCAACCTATATATGAAAGAAATGGACACTTGGGAAAGGTCCCAGAGGGCAGTCATTGCCCATAAAAAAGGTACTGCAGCTACCGTCAGAGCTGTAGAGAAAATTGGAAAAGGCGGCAATGTAGCAACATGACCATCTCATTTTTAGATATCAATCAAGCAAATGTGTGGCAATTTTTCAAAGTAGCAATGTTTCAACAGCAACAGCTTATCTTAGGGAGGAAAAGGATAATAAATTGCGCAGTTTTTTTAAAACTGTAGATTACATTAGGTTCTACATCAGCAAAATTCAGAGTGCTAATTATCACATCACAAAGTCCACATACCTCGGTTCTCTCTGGGAAGTGGTTCATCAAAATGGCCTAACAGTTTACTCAGCTCAATTTTGCTGAGTATGCTCCAATCAGTTGCTGCAACTTTGGCAAAAACTCTTTGTACTGTGGCTCAAAATCACAACTGAAATGGATTTATCAGAAAGCTAGTCTCAGAATTCTCCAATGTCTAAAGCCTGATCATGATTTTAATTGTCTTTGATATTTTTAAAGTGTTACAAATAATTTAGTAAGATTTCATTTACCAATCCATAGCATAAAATGAAAATACTGTATAATTTGAATGATTTTTTTCCCCCAAAGTCAGTATATGAGTTCTAACTTAAAATTACAATTGTTCGAATACACATAAAACTCAACTACTGTAACTGATGTGATCGAAAGCTTGTCACATTTTCAGAACATTCAGTTGAGCTGTTTAAACCATTCCATTTCTCTCTTCCTTTAGGACAGTCCTTAAAACCTTCCTCAGGCCAAGTTTTGGTCATCTTTCCTCATATCTTATGTCACTTAGTATCAAGTTTTGTTTGCCAACTTTCTTGTGAAGCACTTTGTGATGTTTTACTATGTTAAAAGGTGCTATATAAATGCAAGTAGTACACTGCACTACAGGTAGTGACTGCACTCCACACCCACCTCCTGGCTTGAATTTCACATCATTTTGCAGGCTCTCAGGGGTCCATGGGCCCCAGTCGACAAACCTTCCGTCACTTTATTGATGATTGAAAGCGTACTGATGGGGCAATAACTGGTCAGATTCATTGTAATTGGCCAAACTGGATTTGTCACGTGTTTTGTGTACAAGACATACATGGACAATTTTCTACTTTTGTCAGGTAGATGTCGTGAAACAGCTTGAATAGAGGTGCAGCTAATTCTGGAGCACCTGTCTTCAGCATCATAGTTGTGATGTTATCATGACCCACTGTCTTTGTTGTATCCAGTAATTTCTTCATATCATGTGGAATGAATCGAAATGGCTGAAGATTGGCTTCTATGACATTGGGGTTCTCAGGAGGAGACTGAGATGGGTCATCCACTTGGCACTTCTCGCTGAAGGAGTATGAAAATGCTTGTGTTGCTTTTTGCACTGGTGTTGGGTTCCGCCGTCATTAAGGATGGAGATATCCCTGAAGCTTCTTCCTCCATTTAGTTAATTGCCCGCCGCCATTCACAATTGGATGTGGTAGGACTGCAGAGCTTGGATCTGATGCATTGTGTTGAAATGTTTATCTGCATCAGGCATGCCAAACCATGAAGTAACAGACTGCGGTTGAATGCTGATGGCCTACAGAACATCATGGCCATCCAGTTTTGAACTGCAAGATTTGATCGGAATATGTCCCATTTAGCATAGTGGTTGTGCCACACAACACACTGGATGCACCGTCAGTGTAAAAACAGAACTTCAGCTCCATCAGAATTGTTCAGAGATCACTCTGTTCAATACTGAGAAGGAGAGAGGCCACTGCAACAGGTAGATTGATGAGAAAGAAGTCAATAGGTTGCCCCCTCCTACTGGTTCCCTCCCAACCTGCCCTACTCGGCAGATATATCCTTCTGCCCAACCAGCTAGCTCTACAGTAGTGCTACCAACCCACTCTTGGTGATGCACACTGAAGTATGTTCTATGCCCTCTTTATCTTCAGTGTTTCCTCCAAGCGGTACACGGATTCATAAGCTGAGAAAAGGCAGCGGTTGTTAATTAGCAGGTTCCCTCACTCATGTTTGATCTGATGCTATGAGATTTCACAGGGTCCAGAGTCAATGTTGAACTCTCCTATTGCTCCTCGAGTCCCCCAGCCTCCTCCTCTCCCTGGACACACCCCCTCTCGTCCTCCTCCTCTCCCTGGGCATCGCCCCCCCCCCCTCCTCCCTCCTCCCTCCCCCTCCCCCTCCCCCCCTCCCCCCCTCCTCCCTCCCCTCCCCTCCCCCCCTCCTCCCCCTCCCCCCCCCCTCCCCTCCTCCCCTCCTCCCCCTCCCCCTCCCCCCCCTCCCCCCTCCCTCCTCCTCCCCCTCCTCCCCTCCTCCCTCCCCCCCCCTCCCCCCTCCTCCCCCCTCCCCCCTCCTCCCCCTCCTCCTCCTCCCCTCCCCTCTCCCCTCCTCCTCCTCCCCTCCTCCTCCTCCCCTCCCCCCTCCTCCTCCCCTCCTCCTCCTCCTCCCCTCCCCCCTCCCCCCTCCTCCTCCCCTCTCCCCTCCCCCCTCCTCCTCCTCCCCTCCTCCTCCTCCCCTCCCCCCTCCCCCCTCCTCCTCCTCCCTCCCCCCTCCTCCTCCTCCTCCTCCCCTCCCCCCTCCCCCCTCCTCCTCCCCTCTCCCCTCCCTGGGCACACCCCCCCCTCCTCCTCCTCTCCCTGGGCACACCCCCCCCTCCCCTCCCCTCCCTCCTCCTCCTCCTCCTCTCCCTGGGCACCTCCTCCTCCTCCTCCTCTCCCTGGGCACCTCCTCCTCCTCCTCCTCCTCCTCTCCCAGGACACCCTCCATCCTTCTCCTCTCCCGGGGTGCTTCACCCGGGCAGGAGGTACACAGAGATCGGGAGGGTTGGGGGAGCCGGTGCATCCTAAATGCCGGGGCCGGCGCCGGGTTCCCCGCACTCAGTCACCAGGGCAATACCGCCCGTGCTTACTTACCAGAGCGGACAGCCCGTCCCGCAGAGCTTCAACAGTCAGCGCGGTTGAAGCGGAGATCCGCTGGCTCTGGAAGTCCACCCGCAGGTTGAGCGCCAGGTGCCGGGTGGTGAAGTCTGCCACCGCCGTGAACGAACTAGCATCCAGCTCCCCAGCCATCCTCCCAACAACTGAGCCCGCAGCAACAAACCACACTGCGCCCGCAGCAACAAACCACACTGCGCAGGCGCAGCTTCACTATCCCCCTCCTGATTGGCCAGCGTCAACACTTCCCAGCAGGCGCCACGAATCTCCCGCCCACTCAGAGCGGAGCACGCGGCAGTGACAGTTAGTCAGCTGGGAACTCAAATCAACCAATGGGGGTGTTGGGGGTGGTAGAGGCTTTGGGAGCTCAGGCACTTGGATTGACCATTGCCCAGTGGCTCTGTTGCTGACCAATGGGGTGACACTAGGACTCACCAATGTGGGGTTAGGGGGCGTGCTTTGACTCTGGGGCTGACTGATAGGGTGGAACTTGGACTGACCAATGGAGAGGTGGCCCTGTTGCTGACCAATAGGGTGGCTCTGGGCCTGACCAATGGAGTGGCAATTGGACTGACCAATTTTGGGGGGAGGGGGTGGCTCTGGGCCTGACCAGTGAGGTGCCTCTATGGCTAACCAATGGGGGTAGCTCTGGGGTTGACCAATGGGTTAACACTGGGGCTGAGCAATGGGGGTGACTCAGTATATTGCCAGAGTTTTTGATCCTGTAAAACAGGTTATTGTACAGGACTTTGTCAAAAACAGTACAAGCAACGGCAGTTGTGTGAGAACACCAGAAGTGTGGGAGGTTAACATGACCTTCCCCAACAATTTTGAAACTCTGCCAATTTATCCTTGTTGGATCACTTGTGATTTGCTCTTAATGAGTTTTCAACCCCCAGATTTGAGCAGCAAATACTGGATTTATGACATGGCATTCCCCAAACCCCAGCTCGGTCCCCTTCCTGCAGCATTTTAGCACATCATTGAGGCTCACACTCAGAGCAGTACTGAGGAAGTGCTGCACTGTTGGAGATGCAGACCTCCAGATTCCTCCCAAGTGAACGTAAAAGACAGCATGGTAATATTCACAGAAACGCAGGTGATTTCTCTCTGGTAGCCTGACCAATATTTATCCCTCAACTAACCTTACACCTGATCGTTTATCTCATCACGGTTTGTGGGAGCTTGCTGTCTGCAAATTACATGCTGGTTTTCCTATATTACAACAGTGACTGCACTTTAAAAGTATTTAATTGGCTGCTAAGCGCTTTGGGATATTCTAAGGTTGTGAAAGATGCTTTATAAATGCAAGCTCTTTCTTTAAAGTGCTAAGCCTGGCCACATTTCTCAAGAATTCTACAGATCTAGGCATCCTTCTCATTCCATGCATCATCACAGAACAGTAAGTAAGTAACAGTAAGTATAGAGGATCAGAGGGACTTGGTGTACATGTCCATAGATCCCTGAAGGCAGCAGCACAGGTAGATAAGGTGGCTAAGAAGGCATATGGGATACTTGCCTTTATTAGCCAAGGCATAGTATGTAAGAGCAGGGAGGTTATGTTGGAGCTGTATAGGACACTAGTTAGGCCACAGCTGGAATACTGTGTGCAGTTCTGGTCACCACACTATGGGAAGGAGGCGATTGCACTGGAGAAGGGTGCAGAGGAGATTCACAAGGATGTTCCTTGGGCTGGAGCATTTAAGCTATGAAGAGAGACTGGATAGGCTAGAGTTGTTTTCCTTAGAGCAGAGAAGGCTGAGGGGGGGGGGGGACCTGATAGAGGTATACTAAATTATGAGGGGCATAGATAGGGTAGACAGGAAGAAACCTTTCCTCTTAGTGGAGGTGCCAATAACCAGGGGGCATCAATTTAATGAAAGGGGCAGGAGGTTTAGAGGGGATTTGAGGAAAGATTTTTTCACCCAGAGGATGGTTGGAATCTGGAACACATGCCTGAGGGGGTGGTAGATGCAGGAACCCTCATAACATTTAAGAAGTATTTAGATGAGCACTTGAGATGCCATCGCATACAGGGCTACGGGCCAAGTGCTGGAAAATGGGATTAGAATAGATAGGTGCTTGATCACCAGCACAGACACAATGGGCCAAAGGGCCTGTTCCTGTGCTGTATAACTCTGTGACTATGACTAATAGGGAGGGACACGCCTCCTTGGAGATTATAATGCATAAAATATTGATTAACATGAAATCTGTAATCTGAGTGGGAGATCACTAAGACGCTGGGTAGTGGTGGTAACAGTGTCTTCAGCCCCAGCAGTAAAAAGGGCCAAGATTGGAGGATCAATGAAGACTGTCTGCCCCTACCCTCGATACAGTTGGTAATGGATCTCAGGAATGCCTGATCTGCGGTATGTGCTGTTATTAATGGTGGGTAATGTCAGAGAATGCTGGTTGACAAAGGATTAACAGTAGCCATCATTTAGACTCCATATCCCAAACGCTGCCACAACTGAAGGGAAGAGTTTGCTTTTGGCGGGTTTTGATCGGTCCCTCAACCCACTTAAAGACAGCAGGCGCGTGTGTAACTTCAGATGTGACATGTGCTAAGGATTGTTACAAAAATATAATAATTTTCATAATATTATTCTGGTTTATTATCAAGTAAGTTTATGGGTTTGAGTGTAGATGGTTCTGTCTGTGTGATTTAATTACATTTGGAGTCAGGGAGGCTGCAAGCTTGAAATTATCAAAAGAAGCTAGGTGTAAAAATGTACTTGAAGTGCTAATGAGTAAACATGGATGCTGTCTTAGCATGTAAGGTGTGAAGGGAATTTGCATTTTTGGATAAATTAAGTTGTTTAGATTTCAAAGGGATGTTCGGATGTTTACAACTAGCCAAGCAGTGTGTTTATTTTTCCCAAAGGCTATTGATGTTATTGGCAACATGAAAGTTTTCATATTATGGGAAAAGTGCATTTCCAAAGATATATGGAACAATGGAATTTACAGATTAAAGAGAGAGAAACATATGTAAAGGGGAATGAAAGGCTATGTTGGGGGGCCATGTAAGATCTTACAGGAGTATGTGAAACAGCCTTCGGGAAGCCTCCAACCATTTGTGCATAAGTCTGCTGTGTCCAATAACTAAAGTTGGAGAAAAGCCTTTGGGAATTCCATTGTCAAGTGGATGCTGTGGTAACCTGCTGGCTTTAAAAAAATAATTAAAATCTATTTTTGACTGTTGCCTTAAAGGGGGTGTGTAATTTAGAGTCAGATTAATAAGGAATTTTAGGATTTGTTATAGTATTAAGTAATTGTAGTCTTGTGTATGTGCTTGAAATCTTTTCTATTGTTAATAAATATTTTAATTTAATTTTTAAAATCTCTAAAGGTCTTAGTGGACTCATTACTTTGGAATTCAGTGCACACCTCTTGTAATAAATACAAATTGCAAAACCATTGTGATAGCGTGGCCAAGTTTCCCTTGTGGATTTAGTCTGCCTGGCACACATCATCTGCCATGTCATAACAAAATTGGGGGTTCTTTGAGGAATATTTAAAGTTCCTTAATTGGGTTGGAGTTGGTGAATCTTAAGGCTATGAGTACAGGAAAGCCATTGAACTCAGGAGTTGGTGTGAGGGATGTTAAAGTGGTGAGACTGCAAAAATGACTTTATCCAAGGCTAAAACATTCCTAGAAGTAGAAGATATAACTGATTGGGTTACAAAAATATCTAAGGTTAAGTTAACAGAATTGGTGGATAAGTTGCAATTGAGGTTAACTGTAGGGGCAAAGAAAGCAAACATAGTTGAAGGTATAGCACAGCATTTGAAGTTGGAAATGACACCTGACACTAATGAGTCACAGCTGGAGGTAGTGATATTTCAGTTACGAATGAAGATACTTGAACCTGAGCACGTAATAGAAATGAAAAAACTGGAATTGGAAGCAGAGGAAAAGGAAAGAGGGCCTTTCAAAGGGAGCAAGCAGAAGGGCAGGAGAGAGAAAAAAAACGGCAAAGGAATTAGTACTGGAGAAATTAGCAGGAGAGGAAAGAGAATATCAGCTTAAAAAGCTGTGAGCTAAAAAAGGGATCCTGAATGCTGAGGAAGGTTCTGATGTAGAAATAAACACTTCCAATCTAAAGACCAGTGGGGAGATGACTAAATTTGTGCAAGCTCTTCTAAAGTTTGAAGAAAGGGATGTAGAGGCAATCTTTATTTCATTTGAGAAGATAGCTAAGCAGATGAAAAGGCCACAAGAAATCTGGACATTGCTTTTACAGTCTAGGTTAGTGGGTAGAGCACATGAGGTTTATGCTTCACTGTCAGAAGAAATATTGGTGGATTATGATGCAGTAAAAAAGGCTATTTTGAGTGCATATGAGTTGGTTCCTGACAGGTACAGGCAGAAATATAGGAATAAGAGGAACCAGCCTGGACAAATTTATATTAAGTTTGAGAGAGTAAAAAAATGTAATTTTGACAGGTGGATACAGGCATTAAAGGTAGAGACAACATATGCAACTCTTAGAGAAGTAATTCTTTTGGAAGAATTTAAAGATTCAATTCCTTCGGTAGTGAGAACTCATGTGGTGGAATAGAGGGTTAAAACGGCAAGACAAGCAGCAGAGATAGCTGATGATTATGAGTTAGCTCATGGAGCTAAACCTTTTTCTTGTCACCCTTTTAAATCCGAGAAGGATAAAAGGGGGAAGGTGAAAGGAAGATGGGTAGTCAGGGAAGAGAAGGAGTAGTTGGAAATTCTCAGGAAGTTTTTTCTCAGAGCAAAAAGGAAGGTGCTGAGGGTAGAAGTAACACTCAAAAACTGAGGTCTTTTCATTGTAATAAGGCTGGGTACACAAAGTCGATGTGTTGGAGGTTATAGGGAAAATCTATTGCAGTAACTGGAATACAGAAATGTTCTGGCAGTAAAAGTACTGTGGGTTCTGAGGTTCAGGCACAGGAAAAACCAGTGGCTTGTGTAAAGCTAAAACAGGAAGAATCAGTGATAGGTAAAGAAGTGGGAATGTGTTCACAATTTACCCAAGAGAATTCTGAGGAGCAGCTTGCAGAAATGTTGAAAGATTTTGTATGTGAAGGGGAAGTCTTTCCATGTGTACAGGGTGGAGTAGGCAAAGATATTAAATTTTTAAGAGACACGGGGCTAGTCAATCCTTTAATTTTATGGGATAGTGATATTTGTTGTTCAGAGGGAGTATTGCAGGAAAAAGTGATAATAAGTGGGGTTCATGGAGATGCTAAACCTATTCCATTGTGGAAGGTAACTTTAAAAAGTAAGTAGAAAACAGGTGAGATGATTGTTGGGGTAATGGGAAAACTGCCCATTGCAGGGGCTCAATTTATTTTAGGTAATGATATAGTTGGGGCACAGATGTGGGTGATGCCTACGGCAGTCGAGCAGCCTGTGGCAGTGCATTCAACAGAGGTGTTGCAGAAAGAGCATCCTGGATTGTTTCTGGATTGTATAGTAACAATATCACAAGCTTACAGGTTAAAATAGGAAGGCGAGGAATTTAAAAGGCAGGGAAAAAATGTTGAAATTCAATTAGCTGATATGATCTTTGGTAAGATTGTTCAGGGAGAGCATGAGGGCATAGAAACCGATATAGATAGGTTAAGTGAGTGGGCAAACATCTGGCAGATGGAGTATAATGTGGGAAAATGTGAAATTGTCCATTTGGCAGGAAGAATAAAAGAGAAGCTTATTATCTAAATGGTGAGAGATTGCAGAGCTCTGAGGTGCAGAGGCTTCTGGGAGCCCTAGTGCGTGAATCACAAAAGGCTAGGATGCAAGTACAGCAAGTAATTAGGAAATGTTATAATTTATTGTGAGGAGAATTGAATACAAAAGGAGGGAGGTTATGCTTCAGCTGTACAAGGTACTGGGGAGACCACATTTGGAGTGCTGTGTACAGTATTGGTCTCCTTATTTAAGGAAGGATGTAACTGCGTTGGAAGCAGTTCAGAGAAGGTTTACCAGACTAATACCTAGAATGGCTGGGTAGTCTTATGAGGAAAGGTTGGACAGACTAGGCTTGTACCTGCTGGAGTTTAGAAAAGTAAGAGGCGACTTAACTGAAACATAAGATCGTGAAGGGTGTTGACAAGGTGGATGTAGAGAGGATGTTTCCTCTTATGGAAGAATCTAGAACTAGGGGTCACTGTTTAAAAATAAGGGGTCACCCATTTAAAACAGAGATGAGGTGAAATTTTTACACTCAGAGGGTTGTAAGTCTTTGGAACTCTTCCTGAAAAGGTGGTGGAAGCAAAGTCTTTGAATATTTTTAAGGTAGAGGTGGATAGATTCTTGATAAGCAAGGGGGTGATATGTTATTGATGCTAGGTGGGACGCAGATTTAAGGTTACTGTCAGAACAGCCATGATCTTATTAAATGGCGGAGCAGGCTCAAGGGGCTGAATGGCCTAACCCTGTTCCTTGTTTGTGTGTTCGTATGAATGGAGGAGAATAAAGCTGAAGTGTTTAGCTCAAGGAAATTGGTAGAGTTACAACAAAAGGATCCACGAATAAAGCAGTCGTATCAGACAACTTACTCAGAAACAGAGGCAGAATGTATTCCAGAATGTTATTACCTTAAAGGTAATGTGTTAACGAGGAAGTGGAGGCTGTATCATGTTTCAGCAGATGAGAAATGGATGGAAGTGCATCAGATAGTTATACCACCTGGATACAGAAATGAGATATTCAGACTAGCTCATGAAATTCAAATAGGGGGACATGTAGGGATTAGGAAGACTCAGGCAAAAATACAAAAACATTTTTATTGGCCTGGATTGCATAGAGATGTAGTTAAATTCTGTAGAACATGTCACACATATCCGGTGATAGGGAAACCTCAAGCAGTGATTAAACTGGCACCTTTAATTCCAATTCAATCATTTGAGAAACCTTTTATTAGAGTCATGATTGATTGTGTAGGACCCCTTCCTAAGATGAAAAGTGGAAATCAGTACTGACAATAATGGATGTGTCCACAAGGTTTCCGGAAGTGATAACTTTGGGAAATATTACAGCAAAGAGAATTGTGGAAGAGTTGACTAAATTTTTTACAAGATGTGGTTTGCCAAAAGAAATACAATTGGATCAGGGTTCAAAGTTCATGTCACAGCTGTTTAAGGAAGTAATGAACAGTTTGGGGATAAAACAGTTTAAGCCAACAGTTTACCGCCCTGAAGCACAAGGTGCTTTGGAAAGATGGCATCAAACTTTGAAAACCATGATGAGGGCTTATAGTCCAGACTATCCACAGGATTGGGATATTGTTATTTGCTATTAGGGATGGTCCTAATGCATCGACAGGATTTAGTCCTTTTGAATTAGTCTATGGTCATGAGGTAAGGGGACCCCTGAAATTGATTCATGAGAAATTGGTGGGTCAAAATTCGGAAACTACTCTCTTGGATTATGTGACAAATTTCAATGAAAGATTGGACAGCTAAAGAACATTTAAAGATATCACAGCAGGTGATGATGGTGAAGGTGATGATGATAAGAGATCCAAAGCTCGTAGTTTTTGTTGCTGGGGAAAAAGTGTTAGTTTTGTTACCAGTATTGGGTGAATCATTAAAGAATCACAATCACAGAATTTTAATGGCACAGAAGGAGGCCATTTGGCCCATTGTGCCTGCACCGGCTCTCCAAATGAGTATTATGATGTAGTGCCATTGCCCTGCCTTTTCCCGTACCCTGCACATTGTTTCTATTCAAATAGTCATCTAATGCCCTTTTGAATGCCTCAGTTGAACCTGCTTCCACCACACTCCCAGGCAGTGCATTCTAGGCCCGAACCACTTGTTGTGTGAAGAAGTTTTTTTTCTCACATCACATTTGTTTCTTTTGCAAATCACTTTAAATCTGTGATCTCTCATTCTTGATATTTTTACGAGCTGGAGCAGCTTCTCCATATCTACTCTGTCCAGCCCCATCATGATTTTGAACATCTCTATCAAATCCCCCCTTGGCTTTCTTCTCCCAAAGGAGAACAGTCCCAACCTCTCCAATCTATCCTTATAGCTGAAGTTTCTCATCCCTGGAATCATTCTTGTAAACCTTTTCTGCACTCTCTCCAATGCATTCACATCCTTCCTATAATGTGGTGCCCAGAACTGTACACAATACTGCAGCTGAGGTCTAACAAGCTTCGTATATAAATTCCGCATAACCTCCTTGCTCTTGTACTCTATGCCCCTATTAATAAAGCCCAGGATACTATAAGCTTTATTAACTGTTCTCTCCACCTGGCCTGCCACCTTCAATGATCTATGCACATATAGACCCAGGTCTTTCTGCTCCTGCCCCCACTTCAAAATTTTACCCCTTATTTTAAATTGTCTGCCCATGTTCTTCCTACCAAAATGCATCACCTCACACTTCTCCACACTGAACTTCATCTGCCACCTATCTGCCCACCCCACTAAATTGTTTATGTCCTTTTGAAGTTCTACACTCCTCCTCGCTGTTTACAATACTCCAAAGCTTCATATAATCTGCAAACTTTGAAATTGTCCCCTGCACACCAAGATCTAGATCATTAATATATATCAGGGAAAGCAAGGGTCCCAATACCGACCCCTGGGGAACTTCACTACAAACCTTCCTCCAGCCTGAAAAATATCCATTGACCATTACCCTCTGTTTCCTATTACTCAGCCAATTTTGTATCCACGTTGCTACTGTCTCTATTCCATGAGCAATAACTTTTCTCACAAGTCTGTTGTGTGGATCTGTATCAAATGCCTTTTGAAAGTCCATGTACACCACATCAACAGCATTACTCACATTAACCTTTTCCGTTACCTCTTCAAAAAACTCCAGCAGGTTAGTAAAGCACAATTTCCCCTTTAGAAATCCTTCCTTATCAACCCATATTTTTCCATGTGACTACTAATTCTATCCCGAATAATTGTTTCTAGAATCTTACCCACCACTGAATTCAAACTAACTGGTCTGTAATTGCTGGACTTATCCTTACAAGCTTTTTTGAACAAGGGTGTAATGTTTGCAATTCTCCAGTCCTCTGGCACCTCCCCTGAGTCTAGGGAAGACTGAAAAATGATGGCCAGTGCCCCTGCAATTTCTACTCTCACTTCAATATCCTTGGATGCAACTCTTCCGGTCCCGCTACCTTGTCAACTTTAAGTACCAACTGTCTATCCAACAATTCCTGCTTATCAATTTTGAACCCTTCAAGTGACAGAGTTTCCTCGTCTGTCACCATGGCCTGGCTGGCATCCACCTCCTTGGTAAAGACGGATGCAAAGTATTCATTTAATACCTCAGCCATGGCCCCTTCATCCATGTGTAATTTCCCTTTCAGGTCCCTAAACGGCCCTATTCCTCCTTTTAGCACACTTTTACTATTTATATGCCTATAGATGACTTTGGGATTCCCCTTTATGCTGGTGTGCCAGTCTTTTCTCAAAATCCCTCTTCGCTTCTCTAATATGCTTTTTCACCTGCCCTCTGAACCTTCTGCATTCCTCTTGGTTCTCAATTGTATTTTCTACCTGACACCTGTCATAAGCACACTTTTTCTTCTTTATTTTTATTTCTATCTCCTTTCATCCAGGGAGCTGTGGATTTGTTTGCTCTACCTTTCCCTTTCAATGGAATATACCTTGACTGTGCCAGAACCAATTCTCTTTTGAAGGTAGCCCATTGTTCAGTTACAGTTTTTCCTGCCAATCTTTCGTTCCAGTCTATCTGGCCCAGCTCTGTTCTTGCCCTGTCGAAGTTGGGTCTTGTCCAGTTAATTATTCTTACTCTGGATTGCCTATCGTCCTTTACTATCATCATCCTAAAACGTACAATACAATGATCACTGTCTCCTAAATGTTCCCCCACTTACACTTGATCTACTTGGCCCGCCTCATTTCCAATCACCAGGTCTTTTCTTGTTGGGCTTGAACACATACTGCTGTAGAAAATTTTCCTGAACACAATCTAGGAGCTTTTGCCCCTCTCCACCCTTTACACTACCATTGTCCCAGTCTACATTTGGGTAATTAAAGCCCCCCATTATAACTACTCTATAATGCTGGCATCTCCCAGCAATTTCCCTGCAGATTTGTTCTTCTACATCCTTCCCACTAGTTGGAGGCCCATAGACTACACCGAGCAATGTAATTGCACCCTATTTGTTCCTTAGCTCTAGCCAAATTGATTCTGTCCTTGAACCCCCGGGACATCCTCTTTCTCGAGCACTGCAATGCTCTCCTTAACCAATACCGCCAGCCTGCCCCCTTTCCTTCCTTTCTGAACACCTTGTACCCGGGAATATTTAACCCCGTTCTGCCCTTCCTTGAGCCAGGTCTCTGTTAATGCCACCAACATCATATTTCCACATGGCAATCTGCGCCTGTAACTCCCCAATCTTTTTTTACTATACTCTGTGCATTTAAATACATGCAGAGTAATTCTGATTTAGATTTTGTTACTTTCTCCATCACCCCGACTTCACCTATTAACTTACTATTCTCTATATTAGTGCTATCTATCCCTCCCAGTATTTTGTGCACCCTGGTATTCCTCTCTAATATTTTCTCTTGGTTCCCACACACTTGCTGAGTTAGTTTAAAGCCCTCCCAACAATCCTAGCAAGGAACTCAGTCCCAGCTCTGTTCAGGTGCAACCCGTCCAGCTTGTACAGGTGTCATCTCCCCCAGAGCCAGTTCCAGTGTCCCAGGAATCTAAAGCCCTCCCCCCTGCACCATCGTTCCAGCCGCTCATTCATATGCCTTATCCTCCTATTTCTGTACTCACTGGCAAGTAGCACTGGGAGTAATCTAGAGATGATTACACTTAAGGTCCTGCTTGCTGATTTTCTACCTAGCTCCCTACATTCTGATTGCAGGACCACATCCCCCTTTCTACCTAAGTCATTGGTACCAATGTGGGCCATGACCTCTGGCTGATCACCCTCCCCCAGAAGAATGCCCTGCAGCCAATCTTGGCACCAGGGAAGCAACATACCGTCCTGGAGTCACGTCTATGGCCACAGAAACGTCTGTCTGTTCACCTAACCAGTGAATCCCCGAACACTATTGCTCTTTCTTTTTTTCTCCCTCCCCTCCTGTACTGCTAAGCTGCTCATGGTGCCATAAATTTGGCTCTGACTGCACTTCTCTGAAGAACCAGTGCCCTCACCAGCTTCTAAAACGGAAAACCGATTTATGAGCAGGACCCCAGGGGACTCCTGATCTACCTGCCTACTTCTCATGGACTGCCTGGTGGCCACCCATTCCCTCTCTGTCTCCAGGCCCTTAAGTTGCAGTGTGACCACCTCTCTGAACGTGCTATTCAAGTAGCTCTCAGCCTCACAGTGACTCCAACCACTGCTCGAGCTCTGAAACCCGGAGCTCAAGGTTCTGCAGCTGGCAGCACTTCCTGCACATGTGGTCGTCGAGGACACCGCTGGTGTCCATGACTTTGCACATATTTGCACGAGGTTTAGTGGGCCTTACAGGATTGAAAAGAAACTGGGTGAAGTAAATGATTTAATAGATACTCCAGATAGAGGAAAGAAGCGGAGGGTGTGTCATGTAAATATACTTAAAAGTACTTTGACAGGGAAGATGACCAAAAGGAGGTATTAGCGGTAGTTGGTAAGGAGAAAGGTAAAAGTGAATCATTCGAAATTGATTTTCTTCTAATCAAATTGGACAATGTGGGGGTACTTAAAAATTTTTATGTAATATTGAGTTACCTTCCAGACGTGATTTGTGATCTGGTGATTTGGAGAGGCTATTGCAGTCACGCAAAGCTATTTGTGGGAATAAGCTAGACAGGACAAAGTTAGCTACACATGATGTAAATGTGTAGGATTTAATTTCGATAAGGCCTTACAAATTAAGTCCAGCAAAATTATCACAAGTACAGAAAGAAATCAAATTCATGCTTTAAAATGACATAATTGGCATCATTGAGTCTAGTTGCAGTAACTGGAGTTTGCCTATTGTGATGGTACCAAAACTGGATGGAACACAAAAACTGTGTGTGGACAATCCAAAGGTGAATGCAGTGACAAAAGCGGATTCATATCCTATACCATGGTTGGAAGATTGCATTGAGAAAGTGGGACAATCAAAGTTTATCACAAAGATTGACTTGCTGAGAGGATATTGGCAAGTACCGTTATCGGTGAGATCAAAGGAGTTATCGGCTTTTGTGACACCAGATGGACTATATCAGTTGAAAGTTATGCCATTTGTTATGAACAATGCACCAGCAACATTTCAAATACTGGCAAACAAAGTAATTGCAGAGCTGAGCAATTGTGCTGTTTATATTGACGATTTGATAGTTTTCAGTCAAACATGGGAGATGCATTTACGACATATGGAAGAACTGTTTAATCAACTGCAAAAAGCTAATTTGGTGGTGAACTTGGCTAAGAGTGAGTTCGCAAAAGCGCAAGTTACATATCTAGGCCAAATTATTGGACATGGCTTCGAGAGATGTAAAAGTAAAAGCCATTGTGAATTTCCCCGTGCCTATGACAAAACAAGAAGTTTTGAGATTTCTGGGCATAAGTGAGTTTTACCGGAAATTCGCACTAAATTTTAACATTGTGGTTGCTCCATTGACTGATCTATTAAAAGGAACAAGAAGTTTCAATGGACACAGGAGTGTTAGAATGCATTTGATAGTTTAAAAACTGTATTGACTGCGAGAAGATAAAACTGGAATTGAGAAACCAATAGGGTATTTTTCATGAAAGCTGAATATACAGAAGAGAAGATATTCAATAATCAAACAGGAGACTCTGGGTCTGGTATTAGTGTTGCAGCATTTCGAAGTTTATGTTGCAAGCATTTGTCAGAAACAATTGTTTGCACAGACCACAATCCTTTAAAAATATTGGACAAATTTTGAGACCAAAGTGCAAGACTGTTCAGATGGAGTTTATTACAGTAATCATTTAATTTACAGATTATACATGTAGCTGGATGAGAAAATTAAATTGTAGACATATTGTCGAGAGCTTAAAGCTTAAAGGAAATTGGACATTTAAAACCTGGACACTGGTCTGAAATGACCTCTGTTGATACAAAGGATTTGTATATATTATTATGTTAATGCATGCGCCTGGTAATGTAATAATTTGGGTATATAGATAAGTATGGTAAGTAATGTAAGGTGGGTTGAGAAAATGAAGCCATCTTTTACAATTATAACGGTTCATTTTTCCATAAGGATAAAAGTGTTACGAAAGTATAATAATTTCATAATATTATTCTGGTTTATTGTAGGTATGTGTGTGACTGTAGGTGTTCTGTCTGTGTGATTTAATTACATTTGGATTCATGGAGATGGCAAGCTTAAAATTTTCAAAAGAAACTAGGTGTAGAAATGTACTTGAAATGCTAATGAGTAAACATGGATGCTGTCTTAGCATATAAGGCGTAAAGGGAATTTGCATTTTTAGATAAGTGAAGGAGTTGTTTGGATTTCAAAGGGATGTTAGGATGTTTACAACTAGCCAGATAAACAAGGCCAAGCCGTGTGTTTATTTTTCCCAAAGGTTATTGACAATATTGGCAACATGAAAGATTTTATATTATGGGAAAAGTGCATTTCCAAAGACAAATGGAACAATGGAATTTACAGATTAAAGAGAGAGAAACATATATAAAGGGGAATGAAAGGTTATGTTGGGGGGGGCCATGTAAGATTTAACAGGACCGTGTGAAACAGCCTTCAGGAAGCCTCCAGCCATTTGTGCATAAGTCTGTTGTGTCCAGTAACTGAAGTTGAAGAAAAGCCTTTGCGAATTCCACTGTCAAGTGGGTACTGTGGTAATTTGCTCACTTTTTTTTCATTTAAAATCTATTTTTGACTGTTGTCTTAAAGGGGGTGTATAATTTAGAGTCAGGTTAATTAGGAATTTTAGGGTTTGTTATAGCATTAAATAATTGTAGTTTTATGAATGTGCTAGAGATATTTTAAAAGTTAAAATATTTAAGGTCTTAGTGGACTCTACTTCTGAATTCAATGCACACATCTTCTCGTAATAAATACAAATTGTAAAACTGGTGTGATAGTGTGGCCAAGTTTCCATTGTGGATTTGATGCACCTGGCACACATCAACTGTCATGTCATAACAGGTTGGAAGGGGAATGCTGATGCCTTGGCTCCTTACAGGGTTTTAGTGGATACACTAGCAAATGTTTGTGTTTTAATTCAAGTAACAATGGCTCCCACATACAAATTTCTGATTTACATTCAATGTTTGCTATGATGAATATTGAGACATACATCATTCCAATCTCCCAGAACCCTGATGTTTCCTGCAAAAAACATGCAGATGTGTTTGCTAAGAATAAACACGATTGCGGAAGAATGGAAGGGGGAAAAGTCCATTAACGAACTTCCACACCAAATCATCAAATAATAATCGATACATAGAGAGTCATCCATATGAGAGATATAATTGAATCACTTATACAGCGGGGTGTTGTTAGTAGGACCATGGTCACTACAAATTCCCCTATTTGGCCAGTAGAGAAACCACTAAAGTACAACAGGTCTCATGGTGACCTAATTATAAGACTGATTATAAGATTTCTCAGTGTTTCACTGATATACTTAAAGCATTAAGATAATTACAACAGGTCATGAATAGTGAAGATCCGTTCACATGTAAGTCTCCATCCACAATCCTTGGGAGTGGGAGAAAGAGGTAATCAGATCCTAAACCAATGCTTAAAAAGTTTTGTGCAGAATATCCTATTCAGTTGGTAAATATGCTGCCAATGGCAAATGGTGGCAAATGAGAATGAGACTAATGGTTTTGTATTTTGACAAAAGGGTATGAACCTCAGAATACCAGATTGGAGATGTGGTTATGGTACTAAATTATGGTAAGAAAGAGCATGTATATGAGCTGAGATGGAAGGGACATTTCCTGATTGTGGATAGAGCCTGTTCAGCCATTTACCTAATTAAATTTCTGTAAAGACAACAAATCAGTTACCAATTGGTACTGTATCAATGAGCTGAAACCAGCTGAAGAATAAGCAACCAGAATCAGAAACAAACCTTATAAGTAAGCATATATATTATGCTTGATCTTCTAGATGACATTACAGAAAGACAATGGTCAGGATGCTCATCATTATGATATGGTCAAATAAAGGCACCTAAAGGCCTTTATTCACATTAGAAAGGGCGTATACACCATCTTCCTAATTCATAATCAAGCTCAATACAGAGGAAGGATAGAGGTCACACACCTTGTGAGGAAGAAGAAGGTGTGTACCTTTAGAGTATATGTGAAACATAGGAGGAATTTCCAGTTCTTCAGGTGGGATAGGACAGAGAGGGTGAGAGGGTGGCATCTGTAGGAGATACCAGTGTAGCACAGCAGGAGAAGAATAAATTGTGATTGCCTTGGTTTTTGCCCTACAATAAGACAGAGTTGCCACAGTCTGGGAAAGCTTTATGCAGATTGTAAATCAGTGGTAGAATGGGAGAATAAAAAGGAAATCACAGAATCATACTCACATTTCAAATCCATAGATTGTCCCAGATTGTGCGATGGGCCCACTAAAGGACTAATACTAAGAGTCTGGACAAGTGTTGTTCAATGGTGTACATTGAGATTTCTCCTGTATTGTTTAACTTCAGTAATGTATGCTTGCCAATTTTGTTATATGATGAAAAATGTAACTTTCTAGAGACAAATAATTGAACACAAGTTAGAGAATTCCCAATTTAGAGAATTAGATAAGATATTCCATTTATAACTGAACAACAGTTAAAGGAATGGAATATAGAGAAAATGATAAACTCCACAAAATCCAACTGTGAGTAGAAAAGATTGGAAAGGGTCTACCCAAAATGTCATTCCTGCCATTCACAGGCAAGATGCTTGTTAGGTATTAGTTTGGTTATGCTAGTATTAGCTCACCACAGAGCAGCCTAAGTTTGAACTGTAGAATTAATCGGAGGTTTACAAAGAGGGCTCTCATACGAACATATGAAATAGGAGCAGAAGTAGGCTGTCTGGCCTCTCGAGCCTGCTCCGCCATTTAGTAAGATCATGGCTGATCTGTTTGTGTTTTGAATTCCACATTCCCATCTATTCCAGGTAATCTTTGATTCCCTTCCCAAACAAGAACCTATCTACCTCTAACTTAAAGATATTCACTGATCACGCCTCCACCACCTTCAGAGGAAGAGAGTTCAAAGTCGCACAACCCTCTGAGAGAAAAAAAAATTCTCCTCATCTCTGTCCTAAAAGGCCAACGCCTAATTTTAAAACAGTGCCCCCTATTTCTGGACTCATCCACCAGAGGAAGCATCCTTTCCATGCCCACCTTGTCAATACCGTTCAAGATCTTATATACTCCAATCAAGTCACACATCACTCTTCTAAATTCCAGTGGAAACAAACCCAGTCTGTCTAACCATTCCTTATAAGATAACCCACTCATTCCAGTATCAATCTAGTAAACCTCCTCTAAACCGCCCCCTACGCACTTACATGTTTCCTTAAGTAAGGAGACCAAAACTGCACACAATATTCGGGATGTGGTCTCAATCAATTCCTCTCATAATAAAGGATAGCATTCTATTAGCCTTCTTAATTACTTGCTGTATCTGCATACTAACTTTTTCTGACTCATGGTCTAGAACCCTTAGATCCCTCTGCAGCTTGGAATTCTGCAGCCGTACTCTGTTTGAGTAATACTCTGCTTTTTTATTCTTCCTGCCAAAGTGAACAACTTCACATTTTCCTACATTACACTCCATCTGCCAGTTTTTTTCCCACTCACTCATTCTGTCTATATCCGTCTGCAAACTCCTTATGTCCACTTCACAACATACTTTCCTACCTATCTTTATGTCATCTGAAAATTTAGCTACTATGCCTTCACTCCCCTCATCTAAGTCGTTGATATAAATTATGAAAAGATGAGGCCCCAGCACAGACCCCTGTGGGACTCCACTTGTCACATCCTGCCAATCAGAAAAAGACCTACGTATGCATACTCTCTGTTTTCTGCCAGCCAATCTTCTATTCATGCTAATATGTTACCCCCTACACTATGAGATTTATTTTCCACCATAACCTTATCAAATGCCTTCTGGAAATCCGAGTACAGTACGTCTGCAGGTTCCCCTTTATTCACAGCACATGTTACTCCTTCATAGAACTCAATAAATTGGTTAAACATGATTTCCCTTTCACAAAACCATGCTGACTCTTCCCAATTACCTTGACTCTTTACTCTTAAGTGTGCAGCTATAACTTCCTTGATGATCGATCCTAACACCTTCCCCACAACAGACATCAATCTATATCAAGGCCTATATGTTTTCTGCCTCGTTCCCTTCTTGAATAGAGGGGTTATATTTGCTACTTTCCAGTCTGAGGGAACCTTTCCAGAATCAAGCGAATTTTGGAAAATTAACATCAACACATCTGTTGCCTCATTAGCCACCTCTTTGAAAACCCTAGGATAAAGCCCATCAGGACCCAGAGACTTGTCAGCTCTATTAGGAAATAAAGATAGTTTAAGTAAGTTATATTTGTATTTGTGGGCATTAGGAATGAGTTTTGACTTTGAAGTTTAAGTTTGATTTGTATTTCTGTATCTGTGTGTTAAGAAAGGTCAAATGGAGTTTTAGTTTCACTTTAAAAGGCTGCTTACATTTCTAACGAGGAGTTTACGACTGCTGTAAGGTAAAGGTAAACACACAAGAGTAGAAAAACAGCGCTGTTACCTAGCAACGGGGGGCCAGATAGGTTGGTTCCTCCCACAGACATACACACAGAACTAAAGAAACAGCAGTTTTAAGTTCAGTTGAAGCCAGGACCCAGAGAGGCTGGACACTAGGAGAGGGAACTGTAGATTTCTCAAAAGAACAAAAAATCCCCAAGCCAAGAAAAACCCCAAAAATCCAGGAGAGTGGAAGAGGGGTAAGTCCAAAGGAAGGACAGAACCTGGAAAACGGTCCTGTTAAGTGAAGTTAAGAATGAGGGGCAGAAAGAAAGGCTCCAAGCTTCAGATTTAAAGCGAGAACAACTTGCAAGAAGGTTCAAAGAGACAACCGAAGGTCAATAATTCTTTGCTATGGGCATGGGAAGCAGCAGTGTACTGTTAAGGCTGAATTGGTGAGAGAGAGTACATGGAAGACCACTTGAATGCATGTGATGACCCAGGGAAGAGGAACATCAGAAGGAGAGTTTGAAACCGTGGAGGTGAACCCTTGTGGAAGATGTCTGAGAGGAAGTGTCAGTTTGGGAGAAGATTCCAAGGCGAGGTTTTCGAGAGTGGAGATTGGAAATCCTCGAGTGAAGGGTGGAATTCAGTGAGTCTGGTTGGCTCACAGTGTGACAAGCATCTGGGGGAGTTGAGGAGAGATCCAAAGTATCTGAGGTGGCATCTGTCACTTGTTTTCAGAGCGTGGTGTGTCTGACCACAGGGCGCCATAGGTTTCCATGGACTGTGTATTTACTGTGTACATTAGAGTATAAGATAGCTTTTGTAACTTGTGTCATCCTTACAAACCTGTAAAGGTATAGTTGTGGGTGAAGGAGTATTGTAATATAGTTCATCTTTTCTTGTTGAATAAATGTTTTATTCTTTTGTAAAAAGTTCATCAGCTGACTCCTGTGACTCTGTTCAGTAGCTACTCTCCACATATCTACACAAACAAATAAAAGTTAGGATCTATCAAGCTGGGTTCCACTCGAGGATCAGGCTTGCCCAGGGGTAACCTCAGCTGGGATCATAACAGCCCACAGCTCCATCAGTTTGCTCAGTACTGCTTCCCTAGTGACTGTAATTTCACCAAGTTCCTCTCTCCCCTCCATCTCCTGATTTACAGCTATTACTGGAATGTTTATTGTATCCTCTATGGTGAAGACAGAAGCAAAATATTTGTTCATTTCATCCACCATTTCCTTATTATCTACTATTAACTCCCCACTGTCACTCTCTCGAGGACCAACATTCACTTTACTCTTTTCCTTTTTAAATACCTGTAGAAACTCATGCTATCCATTTTTAACATTTCTAGCTAGCTTCCTCTCACACTCTAATTTCTTTCTCCTGATTAACCTTTTAGTCATTATCTGACGTTCTTTATATTCTGACCAATCATCAGACCTGCCACTCATCTTTGTGCAATTATACGCTTTTTCCTTAAGTTTGATGCTTTCCCTTTAGTTAACCACAGATGGTGGATCCTCCCTTTAGAATTTTTCTTTATAGTAGGAATATACTTATTCTGAGTATTCTGAAATATCCCCTTAAATGTCTGCCACTGCTTCTCTATTGATCCATCCCCTAGCCTAGTATCCCAGTTCACTAGCTCAGCTTTCATGCCCACATAGTTGTCTTTATTTACATTTAAAATACTAGTTTTGGACCCACTCTTCTCCCTTTCAAACTGGATGTAAAGTTCAATCATATTGTGGTCGCTGCTACCCAGGGGTGCCTTCACTCTGAGGTCATTAATTAACCCTGTCACTATACACAATACCAAGTCAAGTATAACCTGTTCTCTGGTTGGTTCCAGAACGTGCTACTCTGAGAAACCATCTTGAAAGCATTCTATGAACTCATAAGGAATACCAACCATATCCAAGAAGGATAGTGCAATTGGGAGACACCTGGACAACTGCTGATGTGTCATGCTGCATGTACTTCCTTCCTAACAGCACTGTAGGTGTAGCTGCACAACATGGACTGCAGGAGTTCAACAAGACACCAGCATCTTCTAGGAACAGGAGAAGGCCATTCAGCTCGTTGAGCCTGCTCTGCCATTCAATACGATCATGGCTGATCGAACACTTCAATGCCTTTTACCCACACTATCCCCATAACCCTTTACACTATTATTAATCAGAAATCTATCAATCTCTACCTTAAACATACTCAAAGACTGAGCTTCCACAGCCCACTAGGGTGGGAATTCCAAAAATTCACAACCCTCTGAGTAAAGAAATTCCTCCTCATCTCAGTCCTAAGTGGCTTCCCCCTTATTTTGAAATTGTGTCCCCTGGTTCTAGATTCCCCAACCAAGGGAAACATCTTACCTGCATCTACTCTGTGTATCCCTTTAAGTATTTTGTAGGTTTCAATGAGATCACCTCACATTCTTCAAAACTCTAGAGAATACAGGCCCAGTTTCCCCAATCTCTCTTCATAAGATAGTCCCACCATCCCCGGAACAAGTCTGGTGAACCTTTGTTGCACTCCCTCTATGGCAATAATATCCTTTCTGTGGTAAGGGGACCAAAAACGCACTCGGTATTCCATGTGAGATATAACCAAGCTTCTATACAATTGAAGCAAGACTTCACTACTCCAGTACTCAAATCCTCTTGTGATAAAGGCTAACTTTCCATTAGCCTTCCTAATTGCCTGCTACACCTGCATGTTAGCTTTCAGTGACTTATGGACAAGGACATCCAGGTCCCTTTGTACATCTGCACTTTCTAATCTCTTACCATTTAGGAAATACTCTGCACATCTGTTCCTTCTACCAAAGTGGTAACCTCACATTTTTCCACATTATATTCCATCTGCCAAGTTCTTCCCCACTTACTAAGTCTGTCCAAATCCTTCTATAGCCACTTTACATCTTCCTCACAACACACATTCCCATCGAGCTTTATATCATCCGCGAACTTGGAAATATTACATTTTGTCCCCATATCCAAATCATTGATAAATGTTGTGAACAGCTGGGGCCCAAGTACTGATCCTTGTGGTACCTCACTAGTCACAGCCTGCCAACGCGAGAATGACCCGTTTATTCCTACTCTCTGTTTCTGCCTGTTAGCCAATCCTTAATCCATGCCTCCCATTATCTCCTATCCCATTTAGTAATTAATCTCCTGTGGGGGACTTTTTTCTTAATATTCATTCATGGGATGTGGGTGTCACTGGTGACCAGCATTTATTGCCCATCCCTAATTGCTCTTGTTCAGAGGGCATTTAAGAGTCAACCACATTGCTATGGGTCTGGAATCACATGTAGGCCAGACCAGGTAAGGATGGCAGATTTCCTTCCCTAAAGGATATTCGTGAACCAGATGGATTTTTACCACAATCAGCAATGGTTTCATGGTCATCATTAGACTTTTAACTCCAGGTTTTTATTGGGTTCAGATTTCACCATCTGCCATGTTGGGATTTGAGCCCAGGTCTCCAGAGTCAGAGCATTACCCTGGGTTTCTGGAATACTAGTCCAGTGACAATACCACTATGCCATCGCCTCCCCACTGTGTCAAATTGGCTGCCACATTTCCTATATTACAACAATGACTACACTTCAAAAGTTCTTAATTGGCTGTGAAGTGTTTGGGACATCCAGTGGTCATGAAAGAGGCTATATAAATGCAAGTCTTTCTTTTTGAAGGGTTAAATTATGAGGCTGAGTTGCTTCTACTCCCTAGAGTTTAAATGGCTAAAGGGCGATCTGACTGAGTTGTTCAGAATAATGAAAGGATAACTACAGAGAAATGATTTCCTCTGGTGGGGGAATCCAGAACAAGCAGGCACAACATTAAAATTAGAGCAAGGCAATTTGGATGTAAATTGAGGAAACACATATGGTGCAACAGGCCTAAGGGGCTGAATAGCCTCTTCCTGTTCCAATGAAATAATCATCTGACAAGTTTGCGTCTGACAAGTTTGGGTCTGTACATTTCAGGAACCCAACTACAATGTTAAGTGAGACCTTACTGTAGATCAAACATTACTTAACAGGCAACTAATACATTGGACTTAAAAAAAGTACTTTTGCATTGACTAACACAATTGAGGTACATCTTATACCCCTGTCGATCTGTATCGCACTTCCAGCAGATGTGTGGCATTATAAGAACAAGTCCAATGTTACTTCCAGCTTTTCAGCAGGCTCCTTTCTCCCTCCCGCATTAGGTTAAAACTTCTGCGACTGAAATTTCATCTGGGCGCGGAGGTACATTTCGGTGCTTGAATGGCCACACTTAGTTTTTTTTGGAGGAAATACAATCCACATTCCTGATCTCACATCATTTTCCTCTGGCCTTTTTGCAGGTCAGGAATGCCTAGTGTTCAAAATGCACACCCGCTCCCACCGAGGTCAGGTTCCCATTTTAATTAGGGGACAGAAATTGGATTTCCTCCCTCACACCATTGTTGTCTGGTGGTGTGAGGTTTTGGAAGCCCATTAAAAACATGTTAGGTTTGAGAGTTTGTGAAGAAAATGGAAAGCCTGCTGAGGAACATTCTGAAAGGTAAGTGTAAAGTGTTTCACACCTTCAGATAGCACTATTAGGTGCTGTATTGCAATGTAGATGTGTTTTAATGCAGTGATTCATCATAGGGATCTATCCTTCAATGGTAATTTGACCCTTACATTGATCAGCCTTGTGTAATTTTTCACAGGCATTACAGCGCATTTCCAATGGAGAAAGCACCACAATGCAGTGAAAGATGTTACAATGTATCCTGACAGGTGGCGCTGTCAACTTTTCTACTGTGATTTAAACGGCTTTAAATTCTCTCTCCTTTCATGATTTGACATTTGAAAAAATCTACACTTGAAAAGATCTAACCACCTGTTCCTTACATTGATTGGCAGACACTGTGCTTTGAAATTTAAATGAGCACCTCCTGCTCTTTCCTTCCCAGGGATCAGTCTATTGTTTTGGATGGCTGTAGCCATTATAAATGCTTGGCTGAGTTTCAAGTGCTAATGGGTTTCAGCACAGTAGTTGTTCAATGCGTTTGAGAATAAATGACTGTTTCAAGAAGTTGTAATAACAGATTGTCCCATTGACATGGGTTCTGGTTTGTTGATACAAGCTAATAGTATTATACGTAGTACAAGTTATTTTTCACATGGGAGAAGGAATGTAAAATATTTTGATGGTGTATGGAATCTGAGGACTATACACAGTGCATACTGGGTGACTGGTTATGGAGGTTGCATGGGGGAATAGAGGTGGCATGGGGTGGCACAGATGATCTGAAAGGCATGGTGGGTGGTGGGGGATGAGGGGGATGAGGCTTAGGGGGCCTTTAAGCACTGTTTGGACTGTAATACTGTGTGGGAGAACTCCAGTGCAGCTCGCAAATTGCACTGTGAACTTGACCCCAGTGTGAAAACACAGAAATGGCATATGAAGTCACACATGGGCTGGGTATGTGGTTTGCAAGCCAGAAAAGTGCGCAGGTCAGATTATCCCAAGGCTAGAGGAAGTTTCAACCTTGGGCTGTCCTTAGAAAGTCAATCCACTCAGCCTGAGTCTTCCAGAACTGACTTCCACCAGCAAGGCCCACCTCAGCAACTCCTTGTTCCTTAAATCTCCAAAAGTCCCATTGGCTCTGTCCCTTTCCTTTCAAACAAAAAAACAATTTTCACAAGCATCCTGCTTCCCCAAAGCAGTATCTGCTTTCTCTCGCTCTCTCTCGCTCTCGCTATCTCGCACTCTCTCTCACACACAACATAACTTTGCCTTTACTGTGAGCCACTGTGGAAAGGTATGGAAACTGTCACTTGATATTTCAATAGGTTTCAGTTTGAGTTTCAGCCCCATGATGATCAGACAACATAGGCCTGTCCCGGACCTGGGATGCCTCCAGAATTCCCGATGTTACCCCAAGTTGGAGGAGATATTTTAAAACATAGCTGTCTTGAAAAGTCCAGTGTTCATAACAGCTTCCTATGATATTGCTTGCTGGCTGGTAATGTGGGATACAACAAGATCAGAATGCCATCATGGCATCCACCCTCTCACTGCCCTGTCCCAAATCTCCCCATGGCCTCCCTCCCTAGGATCCGTAATGTTTCCTCCTCTATGATGGTGGAGGGTTTCAGCTTCAGGGGGAACATCACCTGTTATTGATCTCTCCCAACCTTTAGGAATGGACTTCTCAATAGAGATTGCAATATGAGAGAATTACATTACCATAACATGCAGTAATCTTCAGGTGCCAGCAGGCTGTGAATGAAGGAATGCTCTTGGGCGAATGTTGGGAGTGTAAATAGCATCATACTGGACAGTGTTGGTAAGCAACCCAAGCACTTTAACACAAGGGAGGGGAGAAAACTGCAAGTGGCCAATATGCTTAGTACAGTGGATTATTGGATGGTGTAGTTGACTTCTTTCACCATTGCTGTCGTCGTGAGATCATTAAACACTTGGGGCGGAGTTTTCTGCTCCCACCGGCAGTGGGAAACGTGACATGTGGGGGCATTGAATCCAGCACGATGGAAAAAATCAGTTTTCCGATGGTGGAAAATTAGTTTGAAATTTTATTCTCCCAGTTTAAAGGCAGGTTGATTTTCCCACTGATCCATGTTGGGAACCACATTTACACTCATTTCCATCTCATGAATGCTCATTAAAAGGCCAATTCACCAGAATTATGTTCCATCTCCAAATTAAATGCCCCACCAGTGGGTAATTAGAATGGCCTGTTTCACAATTGTACACAAGTGGTGTGCACCTGGTGAGCTTTACTTCATCAATGACTTCGAGATATGAAGATGCTGCTTTCGCCAAGCTTTAGCAGTGTTGCTACGAGATTTTGGGTGCTTATATCACAGGCAGCGCCAAGGCTGAAGAGGGGAGGCAGACTAATGGGGGAAGGTGGGTGGGGTGCTGGAAAAGGGGGAGAGTGTATTAGGGGAGGGTTGGTTGTGTCTACGGTGGAGGCCTGGGTGGAGAACTCTGGGGACTGGTGAAAGAAGGGAACAGCCACAGTCAGAGGGGGAAGTGGGATGCAGTAGGGTGGTAGGTTCAGGGTATGAGCCTGGCAGGTGAAGGTCGCATCGGGTGGGTCACAGAGGAGGACAAGACAGGTAGCTTGGATAACAGGTGGGGGCAGGGTCAAGGTGGGCATGGGGACGGTAACGGGTGTTGTTTCTGAGGTGAGGGAAGGCATGTGGAGGTGGATGGTTATAGGGTGCAGGGGAACGGGGGGAGATTCAAGGGTGACAGAGGAGAGAGGAATGGTGATATTGGGTGGGTCAAGGGTGATGGGTGAAAGTTGGTTGGTGGCAGGGGGAGAGTAAAAAGGTGGTGGAGCATGTCTGGAAAGTTACATGCACCATTTTCTCAAGGCTGTTCTTCACAACACAGTTGCTCTGTACATATGAATCCTCAAAGTGGGAGGAGGCTCTTTTCAGGTTGGTGAAGTTCAAGGTCAGCACTAGTAGACGTTTAAAAGGGACACCCTAATAATTATGAGGCAGCTGGATGTCAAAGATGCTCAATTGTGTTCTCTGCTCTATGGTGAAGGCCGCATTGCAGCAGATTTGTTCCCAACTCATGGGTCTTATAACATCGAGGTCCCAGCAAGGTGTGGAGCTGCCGTTCATTCTGTGCCATTTTCCACCTGCTGCTACCAGAGGCAGGGATGAAGGGAGGGAGGGAGGTGGATGCCTCCAATGTGGAGGGCTGCCAACTCGCTACTCTAAACCTCCATCATCCCGAATGAATAGTTATGGCTGATGAGGGATCATGCAGTTGCCATGGCAATGGTCTCTCTATAGAGTTCCAAGGATAGTGGAGACAAACAGAAAAGTGTCCTCGTGAGGCTTCCTGCACACAGTTCTCATTACCCTAGTCAAAGAGCAATGTCTCCATATGTCTTTATGTATGAACAGGAGGAACTGGTCCTCCAGGTTGTCCTTTACCAGGAAGGGGTGGAGTCGGGATGCCATGTCCAGGCGGAGGCCAGGTGAAGGGCTTAGCACTTGCCTGCTGGCTTTGAGATGGAGGGACACTAAATTTATCACTTCAGTTCATTCACACATCCACTGAGACATCAATGATGCAGGCTGCAGACCTGCCTTGGTAATGACTCTCATCCAGATGAGGAGGTGCAGGGCCCATTGTTGGTTGGCACAGGGCCATGAGGAACAAGGGCCTGGCCTGAGCAGCAAGAGGCAGCGGGGCCTCTATAAGATCAAGTGGCTGGCGAACATGGACCACTTCAACAGCGAGGGTTGGCCTGACCATGGATGTATCGCCGGTGGTGCTCTTATTTAGAGATGAGCAAAAGGCAATGCTGGAGGCATCCTCGCATGCCCCAGGATGTAGTTGCTCACATCTGCCAGCTTCACCAGTAGAAGTTGTGGGCACAAGGAGTCTGAAGGAGTAATGTGGAGCTCCTGGTCTACATTGGGTCAATGTCTGTCCGGGTGCCCTTTAAGTATGGCGTCAGGACCCTTCGACCCCAAGAGGTAACATTGGGACGGGCAACTTCCTACGCACCCTGCCACAAAATTTGCTGGGCTCCTCGCTGAAGCATAATTAATGAGCTGAAAAGCAGAAGACCATTCCACCACCCAGCGGGAATGACGCTGAATTTCCTGCCTGTCATTGCACTTAGTCTCCAGAATGGAAAATTCCACCTTTGTCTGCACTGAGTTTCATGTGTGGAATGGTAGAGTTATTATTGATTGCCCGAGTTACTTCCTGTCACTAACCCTGTGCTTTGGGACCTATACTACTATGACTTGAACAATGCCTGTCTCCTGTGCCCGGCCTTATGCAGGATCCCTTCTTCATCTGCATCCTTGAATCCTGAAACATTTCCCACCCTATAAATCTCACAAATACTGTTATGTTTTAAGTACTGAATTTGCCGGACCATAAGGCATGTTATTTTCTAGGAAAAAGATGCCGACAGTTGTCGTGTGCCTTATGATCCGAAAGCTACCCTGTCACACAAACCATTAGCACATGTTTCAGAGTTACGCACAGAGATGACAGTACAGATAGTTGGTTATGGGTTACTTGTACATCTGACAGAATTCAAACTGGAAGTGGTAAGGTATGCCAAAGGGAATGCAAATAGAGCAGCTGAAATACATTTTGTCCTCTTCCAATCAAGAAAATAATACAAGAATGTAAGAAGCAAGAGGAAGAACGAATGAAAACAGAAAAGAAAAAGCAGATGATTTTGTGGACATGCTGCAAAATGGCACAGCTGGAAGAAGTGGTGAAAAATTGGACAATAAACCACAGGAAAAATGGAGGCCCGGATTTTCTGGTGCTAAATAGTAGTGAGAAGTTTGTCCTCGGCCCAGCCATTTTCAGCTGCTTCATCAATGACCTTCCTTCGTTCATAAGCTCAGAAATGGGAATGTTTGCTGATGATGCACAATGTTCAGCACCATTCGTGACTCCTCAGATATTGAAGCAGCCCATGTCCAAATGCAGCAAGACCTGGACAATATCCAGGTTTGGGCTGACCAGTGGCAAGTAACATTTGCACCATACAAGTGTCAGGCAATGACCATCTTCAGCAAGAGAATCTAACGTTCCCCCCTTGACATTGAATGGCATTATCATCACTGAATCCCCCACTATCAACATCCTGGAGGCTACAATTGACCAGAAACTGAAATGAACTAGCCACATAAATACTGTGGCTACAAAAGCAGGTCAGAGGCTAGGAATTCTGTGGCAAGTAAATTATCTCCTGATTCCCCAAAGCCTGTCCACCATCTACAAGGCACAAGTCAGGAGTGTGATGGAATGTTCCACACTTGCCTGGATGCGTGCAGCTCTAACAACACTCAAGAAGCTTGACACTGTCCAGGACAAAGCAGCCCACTTGATTGGCACCCCATCCACAAACATTCACTCCCTCCACCATCGAAGCAGCAGTGTGCACCATCTACAAGATGCACTGCAGGAATTCACCAAGGCTCCTTAGACAGTACCTTCCAAACCCCTGACCACTATCATCTAGAAGGACAAGGACACAGATACATGGGAACACTGCCACCTGGAAGTTCCCCTCCAAGCCATTCACCATCCTGACATGGAAATATATCGCCGTTCCTTCACTGTCGCTGGGTCAAAATCTTGGAACTCCCTTCCTAACAGCACTGTGGGTGTACCTACACCACATGGACTGCGATTCAAGAAGGCAGCTCACCACCATGTTCTCAAGGGCAATTAGGGATGGGCAATAAATGCTGGCTTAGCCAGCGACTCCCACATCCCATGAATGAAGAAAAAAATAATTTGGGAGCCGCATTGACACTGCAAGTTCCGGGGAGCCAACTTACACTTGAATCTAGTGGATGGGCAGAGCTCAGGGTTGCCGGGGATGGGGTTGAGCGGTGCCAGGGAGGAGGGGCAAGGTGAGCAGAGTCAGGGTCTACTGGGACTAGAAATAAAAGTTGAACGAAGGAAACGTTGTGAACACTTAAAAACGCTCAGAAGTCATTGAAGTAAAGACAGACATCAATGAGTTTGTTTTCAGCTCATGCCAAAGGAGGTGAGGCTTCACTGGAATTGTACCTTGATGAATCATGCTGCAGCCATGAGAGCAAGTTCCCACTGCAGCCTATGAATAAGGTAAGAATGTTTTTTAAACACAGTGAGCAGCAAAAGCCATAGCTTCACTGCTGACAGGGAGATCTGAGCCGGAATTCTTGTATCTTCCAAAATGATTGTATGTGGTACAAGAAGAGTAGCTGTAATGAGTGCAAAATAAACTTCAAATTCTCTCCAGTTGTTTAAATCTTTATCTTTATTGACAAGTTTATCAGCAGCCAGCAGACACGGTCATGATGACTTCTGCTTCTTAGCTCTGTTGTTGTGAAACTGTTCTGTGGCCCCTCTGCCATCACTTTAGCTTTTCAAGCTACTGTTTCTACTTCCCCTTTTATGCTTATCAGAACAACTACAGCAAGATTTCACCTTCACACAATCGGAGGGTTTTTCCTCACTCCCAAACCCACCATCAATACTTGAACAACGTTTTCTTACTCTTCATTCTGTCACCCCATTCTGCCAGTCCATGGGCCTCATTTCTTTGCCATCATCCTGAACATTCAACCAATATTTAAACTTGTTCGTAGCTTTTCCTGCACATCCCACAATTGTTACATCCCTTCATTCACTAGACCCCTCTGGAATAGATACCACCCAAGTAACCACTCTGGACAATCGTCCTTTGAGTATGATAGCTCTGTTCTGTATGTCATGATCACTCACATCACCACTATCCAGTTCTTGATCTATCACATTCTGTTGACCAGAGTCCAAGATTTCGTAATTAATTCCAATTAATCATGAGGAATGAATCCTAACATTTTAGTTGTCATGTTTGACAAGTACTGTCTTTAATCATGACCTATCACCTTATCAGGGGATTCCTTATGATCTTTTCTTTTATAGTGTACCAAATCTCCTGAATTGGAACTCAGTCTTAGGTGGTCTAATCCAATGCTCAGTGCTATATACATTTTCTGATACCTCAGCCTTAATGAAGCCTTGCAAGCAAAGCACTCAATGCTTAGAGACAAATAGTAACTTCTGGAGCAGGAGGACTGTCACAAAGAACGGAAGGTAATTTGGGATTCTGTCCATAGACAGGTTATTGAGAACTATATCCTCCAACCATCTGAAAATAATTCTTTGCTTGAATTGTCCATGTTAGAGAAGGTTGACAATTTACACTCTGGTTGATCAGGCAATATTTTACACACCCCGTCATTGACCACAGCATGGTTCCTTTCACAAAGACCATTGCTAAAAGGACTCTCAGCTGCTGTATTCATGATCATGATGTTCATGTTTTCACACATACCTCTAAGCCCCTCATTAGCTAATTTACCTCCATTATCAGTCACAAAATTTGCTGGTGTCCCCAGTCCAGTCCCTATTGTTATGACCCCAGTGGAGATCAACAAACCAAAAAAACCAAATTTACTAAACAACCCTAATTAGAAAACCAAAGGACAAGATTTAATTTTTTAAACTTTTACTTTAACAGTTAAGCAAAATCAACGTAAACATGAATTAACAAGCAAATTGCGGTCGATGGAAACTATAAATTATACATTAAATAGCAGAGACTATAAAGATAGGTCATGGATTTATTGGGAAGTCCACTCACTTATATGGCCCAAATTCCAGCCACAAAATCCCTCAAAGCTCTGAACTTCCTCGGGTAGAATTCCAACTCCTTTTCTTTGAGGATTTAGGCACCATTCTCATCCAACAGCAACTGCCAGCTGACCTGAGTTCCAAGGACAAAGTCTTCACCAAAATGGCACACTTCTGCAGAACCTCCTCAGCTCTGTTCACACTAATCTTGATGGTGTGGATTCACCAGTATCTCTTTTATCTGAACCCTCAGTAACAGCTCTGTGCACTGTAGTGCTGGTCAGTCAGTTAAAATAAATGAAGGAGCAACAGCAGCCTTATTTTCCTTTATGGCCACTCCCATCCAGCTTTTGTGTTCCTTCAGCCTGTCTGCTCTGCACCATTGGGTCATCTGAGTTCAAATGGCTCTGTGTGACTTTTACCTGATGTCAACCAGCTTCAGTTTCCCCAGAAACCTGACGTTTCTGTTTTAGTTTTATTCTTCCTAGAAATCTGAAGGTTCAGTTTTCTTTCAGATAGGGTGACACTTATAAACTTTATTTACACACATTACAAACAAACACTCCAAACACAACAACCAACAGCTTTCTCCTGTATATTGGAGCACAAGTGACTCCCCGGTGAGTGCCCACAGCCTGATTATAATTAAACATCCAATTAATATAAAATTAATACATGCTCACTTTTTAAACTGCTTCAGGCCTTTCAATCCTGCAGCAGTTACACTTCATCCCATCCATTAAATGTAGATGGCAGGCTCCCAATGAGGGCCATTTATAATGTGTAAGTCCCCCACTCCCTTTCACTCTGCTATTGTCATGGCAGCAGCTGTCCAAACCCCCACACAGAAACTCTGACCCTAAACATCTCCACCTCTCCGCTTCTCACGCCCCCTTCAAGATATGCTGGGTGTTTGGGGGAGATGGTAATGTGGTGATAAGGTCACTGGAGTAGTAATGGTTGGAGATGTGGATTCAAATCTCACCATGGCAGCTGGTGGAATTTAAATTCACTTAATTAAATCTGGAATTGAAAGCTCATCTCAATAATGGTGACCATGACGACCACCATTGATTGTCATAAAAACCCATCTGGTTCACTAATGTCCTTTAGGGAAGGAAATCGGCCCTCCTTACTCGGTCTGGTTTACATGTGACTGCAGACCCACAGCAATGTGGTTGACTCTTAACTTCCTCTGAAATGGTCTAGAAGCCACTCAGTTCAAGAGTGATTAGCAATGGGTAATGAATGCTGGCCATGCCAACGGTGCCCACATCCCATGAAATAATTAAAAAATGGGCACAATGATGGTCAATTTCAGGCACTAACATCCCAAAACACATCTGAAAGACATCCAACCTGGTATTGACTTGGGTAATTTGTCAGATGTCCATGACAGCCACCTAAAACAAAGATATAAGAATTCCAGTTTTGAAATTTTCAATTTTCATACAGCCCCCACAGCACTTGGGCGAGAGAGTTCCAGATTTCCACCGCTCCTGAATGGCCTGGCTCTAGTTTGAAGATTATGCCCCTTGTTCTGGACTCCTCCCTATCTACTCAATCAAATATTTTAATCTTAAATACCTCCATTAGATCATCATTTAAACTTCTTTATTGAATAGGACACAAACCTATGAAACCTATGGTCATACTTTTAACTCTTTTAGTTCCAATATGATTCATGTGATAGCTTCCAAAAAGCCATTTAAACAGACCATAGACATCTGTACGTGGCAAGTTGAAGAAAGATAAGGATATATAGTAATTAAGTTGGTAAGTTTCAAGCTCTCATTTGATTTCTGGACTTTGGAATTATAAAACCTCAATTTTTATGACTCAATTTTATGATTTTAAGAGGGTGTCAATTAAACTGAAAATCTAGAGCACATGCTATAATTCTCATCAGAGTTACTCAGATTCTGTCTGATGAAATCTTTCTGCTTGCATAAAGAGCTGCAGCTGCTTAAAGGGTTTTATCTGCGCCCAAACACAGGCATGTACCAATCTCCATCCTCTAATAGGAAATATACATTTACCATGGCTTCAAGTGATGTATCACCTGTTTTGAATTAGATGGTGGTCGTTGGAAAGATTACCTTTTTTCCCCCTTTGACAATTTGAACTTGTCTTTCAATAGGATTTGTTGACTCATTGACACTCCATCATCTAAAACATACTGCCCTGTAGAACGCTGAACATTACAACACTAAGCATTGGAATCCCTCATCCTTTCAGCTTACCAGTATCAGCCTTGCCTCACTGCTGTTAGTATCAGGGCGTGGATTCAAGCCCTACTCCTGAACATAGTCCACACTGGTGCAGTACTGAGGGAGTGTTTCATTGTCAGATGAGATGTGAAGATGTTTGCCCTCGCAGGTGCCCAACAGGTATCCCTGAACCAACATCAGTGAAATGAATTATCTGATCATTTATCTCACAGTTGCCTGTGTGTAAATTGGCCATGCAGTCTGACCTATAGAAAAGTGAATGCACTTCAAGAAGTAATGTGAAGCACTTTGAAACATGCTGAGGGTGTGAAAGATGTGATTGAAATATAAGCTTCTGTCTTTCCTGCCCCTTGATTCAAATGGCTTCAGAAGCTTGTCATTACATTTTGCATCTCTGATTAATATGAGTTAATGTATTAAAGTTACCTAGACATAAATGGTTGACATATATAAGCAGGTTAATGTACTCTGCATTTGTGTTACTGCAGCATTGTGAGTGCACTGAAGGAAACCACGAGCTTCCATGAGAAAAATTAAATGCTTTTTGAGTAAGTGGCCCTTTGCTGCCCCCCTATGCACTCTCGGAGGTTTGCGATAAATTTTTTATTCCACTTTGAGTTTGATTTAAGAAGGTCGCTCACCTTGGGAATTTTTTTCAGAGGCTTCAACTTATCCACTTTCAGGTTTCTACTCCAACAACATGGATTTATATAGCATTTTTGGCATAGTGAAACATCCCAAGGTGCTTCATAGGAGTATCAGCCAGTTTGACTCTGAGCCACAGGAAAGAGGATGTGGGCGGGTGTTTGCTCTTAAGGCTGTTGCCAATCATTAGACTTATGTGCTCATCGGCCTTCGATGGGCTTTTGCACGACAAGTTACTACCCGTCAACCATCCAAAAAGCCCTGCGCCCCTACCAAGTCATCTGGGAGCTGTGACCACGGCAAGCAACTGTGCCTTCCTTTCAGCAACGAGATTGAAGAATGGTTAGAGAGCAGCGCAGAGTCTGAACCAGGTAGTGTCAGTTCGAACAATGAGAGGTAGGACTTCAGTCCTTGTGGAGACAAAGTCCCTTCTTCACATGGAGGATCCCCTCCTTCGTGTTGTATGGCACCACCGTGCTAAATGGGATAGATTTCAAACAGATCTGGGAACTCAAAACTGTGCATGCCTATGGTGCTGTGGCACATCAGCAGCAGCAGAGTTGTATACAATCACAATCTGTAACCCCATGGCCCAGCATATCCCCCACTCTACTGTTACCGTCAACCAGGGGGATCAACCCTGGTTCAATGAAGAGTGCAGGAGGGCATGTCAGGAACAGCACCAGGCATACCTAAAAATGAGGTGTTAACCTGGTGAAGCTATAACACAGGACTACTAAACAGCAGAAGTAGCAAGTGATAGACAAGGCTAAGCGATCCCACAACCAACGGATCAGATCTAAGCTCTGCAGTCCTGCCACATCCAGTCGTGAATGATTTTGGACAATTAAACAACTCACTGTGGGAGGAGGGTCCACAAATATCCCCATCCTCAATGATGGGGGAGCCCAACATATCAGTGCAAAAGATTAGGCGGAAGCATTTGCAACATCTTCAACCAGAGGTGCTGAGTGGATACCCATCTCGGCCTCCTCCAGAGGTCCCCAGCTTCACAGATGCCAGTCTTCAGCCAATTCGATTCACTCCACTTGATATCAAGAAACTGTTGAAGGCACTGGATACTGAAAAGGCTGTGGGCCCTGACAATATTTCGACAATAGTACTGAAGACTTGTGCTCCAGAACCAGCCATGCCCCTTGCCAAACTGTTCCAAAACAGCTACAGCAGTGACTTGTACCTGACAATGTGGAAAACTGCCCAGGTACGTCCTGTACACAAAAAGCAGGACAAATCTAACCTGGCCAATTACCGCCCCATTAATTTAGTCTCGATCCCCAACAAAGTCATGGAAGGGGTTGTCAACAGTGCTATCAAGTTACACTTAAACAGAAAAAACCTGCTCACTGATGTTCGGTATGGGTTCCTCCAGGGCCACTCAACTCTTGACCTCATTACAGCCTTGGTCCAAGCATGGACAAAGGAGCTGAACTCCAGAGCTGAGGTGAGAGTGACTATCCTTGACATCAAGGCAGTATTTGACTGAGTGTGGCATCAAGGGGCCCTAGAAAAACTGAAGTCAATGGGAGTCAGGAAAAACTCTCCACTGGTTGAAGTCATATGTAGTGCAAAGGAAGGTGGTTGTGGTTATTGGAGGCCAATCATCTCAGTCCCAGGTCATCACTGCATGACTTCCTCAGGGGAGTGTCCTAAGCCCAACTATCTTCAGCTGCTTGATCAAGATCTCTCTTCCATCATAAGGTCTGAATTGGGGATGTTCGCTGATGATTGCCACAACGTTCAGTACCATTTGTGACTCCTCAGGTATTGAAGTAGTCTGTGTCCATATGCAGCAAGACTTAGAAAACATTTAAGCTTAGGCTGATAGTGTCAAGTAACATTCATTGCACACAAGTGCCAGGCAATGACCCATCTCCAGCATGACAGAATCCAACCAACCTCCCTTGACGTTCAATGGCATTACCGTCACTGCATCTCCCACCATTAACATACTGGGTGTTACTATTGTCCAGAAACTTACCTGGACCAACTATATAAATACTGTGGCTACAAGAGCAGATAAGAGGCTGGGAATTCAGATGCGAGTAACTCCCCTCCTGACACCCCAAAGCCTGTCCACCATCTACAAGGCATAAGTCAGGAGTGATACGGAATACTCTCCACTTGCCTCGTTATGAAGATATGCTAATGTCAAATAATGATTTTAATCCACCGGCTGGAAACGTGAATTGAGCTTTTTGAAAAACAGACTTTTTGAAACACTGCTGAAAGGTGACTTGAGATCACAGCCAAAAATGGCTACTACAGTTTGCTTTACTGTACATTCCATATTCTAATTCATTGGAATAGAGACAGCCTGTCTGCAAAATCTACCAAACACAATAACCTCCTGGGAAATGTGAAAGACCCACAATCTCCACTCTTGTTAACAAGGCATTAAGGCAATCACCTGAGGTATTCAATTGTTGGAGATGGACCATTAAGACTAATCACCTGGGCAATGGGACCTGGCTAAGATAGCTTTTCAGACATGAGCTAATCAAGCTGCCCTTGGGATACATGGGTAATGACCTTATTTAGATCCCCCTGGCAATTGGAGAGGGAAGGTCACATGACAAGTTAGCCTTTTGTATGTTTTAAGGACATATTTTCTCAGCAGAACTGAGGACAAGCAGCTGTGAAGCTGAGAGAGATGACCCGAGTGGGGTCCTCTCTGCCTCCCTCTCTCTTCAACTGACCTGCCAAGTTTCGAGCCCTGTTTACTAACTGTGACCAGCCAGGGACTCTCTGGCTGCAAATCAAGTCTTCTTAAAAGAAATTCAGCCCAGTACTTGCCGTCCCCAGAAGAAAAATGAATTAGTTGGCTACACTTTTAATTGAGAACATCAGGACCATCAAAGAAAGTCTGAAGCCAGCTAAGTCACCAAACTACACACTGTATATTCCTTTTTCACTTTTTAATGGACTTCAATTTGGCCAACCTATCCTTCCCCACTCTGTAATCTGTATTTGTGTGTGTGTGAATTTTGAGTGTGTGTGTTTGACAGTCAGAGCGTATTTTATTATTTTACTTAGACTGGTTTAACTATAATAGAGCTAATCTCTTTCTTTGTTAAACTTGAAAACCTGTCCAATTTGTTCTTTTTTTGATCACAGCGCATAAACAGTTAAGTACTCATTGAATTAGCAAGTATACCCTTTTCAAACAAAAAAAAGCAGTTGCAGCCAAATGAGGAGAGGGCAAAGAGGGGAGCCATTTGACCCCTCATCACCTGACCATAACAGCCTAGATGAGTGCAGTTCCAACAACACTCAAGGGGCTTGACACCATCCAGGCCAAAGCAGCTCACTTGATCGGCACCCCATCCACAACCTTAAACATTCACTCCCTCCACCACTGGTACACAGTGGCAGCAGTGTGTACCATATATAAGATGTGCTGCAGCAATTTGTCAAGCCTTCCTTGACAGTACCTTCCAAACCCACAGCCTTTGCCTCATAGAAGGGCAAGGGCAGCAGTTGCATCAGAACAAGTTCCCCTCAAGCCACAAACCATCCTGACTTTAATCTATATCGCTGATCCTTCACTGTTACTGGGTCAAAATCATGGACATCCCTTCCTAACAGCACTATGAACACAAGAAATAGGAGCAGGAGTAGACCATGTGGCCCATTGAGCCTGCTCCAGCGTTCGATAAGACCATGACTGATCTTGGGCTTCAATTCTATTTTCCTGCCCACTCCCCATATCCCTTAATTCCCTGCGAGACTAAAAACCTGTCTATCCCAGCCTCAAATGTATTCAACGATGGAGTATACACAAACCTCTGGGGTAGAGAATTCCAAAGATTCACAACCCTTTCAGTGAAGAAATTCTTCCTCATCTCAGTCCTGAATGATCGGCCACTTATCCTGAGACTGTGCCCCCTTGTTTTAGATTCCCCCGACCAGTGGAAGCAATCTCTCAACGTCCACCTGATCAAACTCCCTCAGACTTCTGTAGGTTTCAATGAGATTGCCTGTCATTATTCTAAATTCCAGAGAATATAAGCCCAATTTACTTAAGCTTTCAACATTGGACAACACCTCCCATCTCAAGGACCAAACTAGAGTATTGCCTCCAATGCAAGTATGTCCTTAAATGTGGAGACCAAAACTGCACACAGTACTCCAGATGTGGTCTCATCAAAACCCTGTACAACTATAGCAAGCCTTCTTTATTCTTGTATTCCAATCCCCTTGCAATAAAGGTAAGCATGCCATTTGCCTGCATGCTAACTTTCTGCGTTCCTTGTGCAAGCAAACCTAAATCTCTTTGAGTATCAACATTTAAAGTTTCACCTCACACCTTTTAAAAAACATTCTGCTTTTCTATTCTTATGACCAATGTGAATAACTTCACACTTCCCCATTTATATTCCATCTGCCATCTTGTTGCCCATTCACCTAACCTGTTTCTATCCCTTTTCAGCCTCTCTGTGTCCTCCCCACTGCTTACCTTTCCACCTAGTTTGGTATCATCAGCATACCTTAGTACATTACTCTCTGTTCCCTCATCTAAGTCATTAATATAGATTGTAAATAGTTGAAGTCCCAGCACTGATCCTTGCGATACTCCACTATTCACTGCCTGCCAAATTGAAGAAGGCCCATTTACGCTCACTCACTGCTTTCTATCCGTTAGCCAATTCTCTACCCATACTAAATATTACCCCCAACTCCATGAGCCTTTATCTTGCCTATTAACTTTTTGTGGGGCATCTTTTTGAATGCCTTTTGGAAATCCAGGTATACTACATCTATTGATTTCCCTTTATCTACCCTACTCAAAAAGCTCTAATAAATTTGTCAAACAGGATTTGCCTTTAGTAAAACCATGTTGACTTGTTCTAATCATAACACTTTGGGTGTGCCTACTCCACATGGAGAGCAGTGGTTCATGAAGGCACCTCACCACCACCTTCTTAAGGGCAATTAGGAATGGGCAACAAATGCAGGCCTAGCCAGCGATGCCCACATCCCATGAAAAAATTTTTTAAAGTCCTCATCAGAGAGTTGCTGTGCACTAATGCTGCACTAACATTCCATACTGAGGAACACCTGCAGCAGCATATGGACAGACTCTCTCACAACTGCAAAGAGTTTGGTTTGACCATCAGCATTAGGAAGATAAATGTCATAGTCCAGGATGTTGTCATATCGCCAGCTATCAGCATTGACAATGTGACACTGGAGGTGGTTGATTGCTTCACATATCTAGGCTCCACAATCACCAGCAACTGTCACTTGATGCTGAAATCAACACACACACATCACTAAAGCTGCAGCTGTTATGTCCAAGCTGAGTGAGAGAGTGTGGAACAACAGCAACCTGACTGAGAACAACAAACTATGAGTCTACCAAGCCTGTGTCCTCAGTGCACTCCTCTACAGTGGTGAGACCTGGACAACATACGCCAGGCAGGAAAAAGCGGAACAGTTTCCACATTCACTGCCTCAGACGTATCCTCGGCATCTCTTGGCAGGACAAGGTCACCAACTCAAAAGCCCTGGGGCATGTTAATTCCATCAGCAAACGCTCATTGCTAAGGCAGCAACATCTGCTCTGGCTTGGTCACTTCATCGTATGGAACACAGGAGCACAGGACTCAGGATCAGGAGTCGGCTATCCGAATGGCTGATGGCCATAAATCCAAAAACCTTCCGTACGGTGAACTGGCCACTGGGTCACGACCTCCTGGGCGTCCATACCTCCACTACAAGGACACCTGCAAGTGAGATATGAAGATGGTGGACATTGACACAGACAACTGGGAGACACTCACTGACGGCCGTGACCTTTGGAGGCTGACTGCTTGGAAGGGCATTGGAAGAAATGAGCAGAAAGAAAAAGCTCAGCTAGTCGAAGAGAGTGCAGAGAAAACAGAGGCCAGTGATTCATGCACCTTCTCAGCCCATGGTCTTCCTCTGTAGAAAATACAGCAGAGACTGCCATGCCAGAGTGGGGCTCCTGAGCCACACCAGACGGTGTTTAACACAGAGTTAACCACCGCTGCGCAAACCATTGTCTTACAAGATGGAAGGCTGCCACCATAGCTAACCTAAACCTTATGATACTATGATCATTGTTCCCGAAATGTGACCAACTGACATCTGATCCACTTGTCCCACCTCATTCCCCAGCAATGATCCAGCAATGCATCCTTTCTCATTAGGATAGAAACATACTGATCCAGAAAGTTCTCCTGAACACACTTAATAAACTCTTCCCCCTCTCTGCCCTTTACACTATTATTATCCCAGTCCATATTCAGATAATTGACGTCCCCCGTTATCACTACTCTATAGTTCTTGCATCTCTCTGTAATGTGCCTGTAAATTTGTTGTTCTGTATCTTTTGTACTAGTTACTGGCCTATAGAATACGCCCTGTAGTATAATGATACCTCTATTGTTTCTTAATTCTAACTAAATAGATTCTGTCCTTGAACCCTCCAGGACATCCTCTCTCTCTCCAGCACTGAAATATTCTCCATAATCAATACTGCCACCCCTCTTCCTTTGTTTTCTTCCCTATCTTTCCTGAACACTTTGTATCCAGAAATATTTAGTACCTAGTCCTGACCTTTATTGAGCCAGTTCTCTGTTATCACCATGACATCACTATTCAATGTGAACCATTCACAAGTTACATTAAATACAAAGGACATAACAGACACCTTGGAGGATATTTAATGAGCAAGAAAACAACAACAACTTTAATTAATGTAGCTTCGTTAATGGAGTAAAACATCCCAAGCTGCTGCACTGAAGCGTTGTCAAATAAATGTTGGCACTGAACCAAAGGAGACGTTATTAGGACAGGTGACCAAAGGTTTGCTCAAAGAGTGAGGTTTTAAGGGATATCTTAAAGGAGGAAAGGGAGCAGTGAAGATACAGAGGATTAGAGAGGGAATTCTAGAGCTGAAGTTCTGGATGGCTGAAGGCATGGCCATCAGTAGTGGGGTGAAGAAAATCATAAGTGGATAGAGGGCTATAGTTGGGGGAAATGCTGGATTCTCAGAGGGTTGTGGGCCTGGAGAAGACAATTGGTTGAAGAATATTGGACCATATGACCCAGGATTAGTCAATGAACAAGTGTATCACAACAGGGTGTGATACCTGAACAGGTATATCACAAAAGGGCAAGATACCTGAACAGGTGTATCGCAGCAGGGTGGAATACCCAAAGAGGTATATCGCAGCGGGGCGTGGGTGTATTGCAACTGGGGGGGCGGGGGGAGGAATACCTGAACGGGTGTATCATAGGGGGTGTGGGGGTAATACCCGAACAAGTGTGGTGCAACAGTGGGGGGTGGGGGGAATCAGTCCCTGAGGCAGCTCAAGTTCAGCTGGAAGGCTGAAACTCATCTCTGACATTTGACAAAACAAGACATGTAGACAAAATCCACTGCCCACATTACATTAACTAGGGGCTAGAAAAGGCAACATGGTTGTACAATTTGCAGAATTCCTGCTCTTATTTTTGAATGCAAAAATAAATCAGCATTTTTTTCCAAAGCTAAAATTGAAAAAGTGACCTTTGTTTCTTTGATCTAGTGAACCTGAACCTTTGGTTAGTTTGAAAATCAAATGACAGGGTAGTGATGGAACATTAATTGTAACTATATTTCCTGTTGTTAAAGCAGAATTGGAAATGATTTGTGGGAATTTTGCTGGTTTCTAATGTCAACCAGTGAAAGTGTTTCCATCATCATTTCATTCCAATAATTGCATGAAATTGGTCAGATGACTGCAAATATTGAAGTGTGAAAAGGGCTCAGAAGACAGATACAGAAGATGAAATTAACCCTAGCCAGTTGTGTGAGATGGACAATACTGAATCGCAGCAAGTTTCACATTGACTTCAACAAGAAAGAAAATCAGGTGGAGCATTAAGTGGACTGGCAATTCGCTATCACCCGATTAACACCACCAATTTCATCCAAATGTGTGCTCACCTGCTGCAGATCATCCCATGGGCTCTGTTGAATGTTGCAATTCAATACTACCAGAATGTGCTGTATTACTTTGATTGCAGAGCACTTACAGTCTGGTCATCAAAGTAAATTTAGGGGGTAATTATACCCCCATAAAACGGATGGGTTTGGTTTGAATAGGAGCTTAAAATGTAAAAAAAATCTCATTGTAACACAACCTATCTTGAATTTGTGAAATTTTGGTTTTTAACAGGGGAAGGGAGGTGTGGGGCATGAGAGAAGGCTCACCAATCCGCTCATTTGAATATTTTATTAAGGCTGCATGGCTCCAATTTTATTTCTCTTCCAGCTTTAACGCTGGCCAGTCAGGTTTCTCAAACCTCTGGAAACCTGGCAGCTAAAGGGACGGGAGGACCTCTGCATGGAAGAGGTGAGTGCTTAGTCAGCATTGCTTTTGGGCCAGAAGAAACAGGAGTGCATACCCCCAGACAAACCTGCTCCATGCATTCGAGCCCCACCCCCCCGTCACTACCCATAGAGAACAGACCTGCCCATCATCACTGACCCACCCCGACCTCCACACCCGCCCCGCCAATCATTGGCACCCGCCATCTCTACCTCCAAACTGTCTGCAATGCCCTGCATTGACTTTGGGGTTTCCCAATCAGAACTTCTCCTGCTGGGAAATTCTGCTATAGTAGATATTGGGGTCATAGGATTTGAAAGTGATTGGGTCATTTTCAGTGCATCAACTATCCTTCTCTAGTCAAACTGAAGAGCTCCTTAACCCCTTAATCTGCATATATTCCGTGCATTCCCTTAATTGACTAATATTTTGTAATCTATAAGTTACAACCTGGAAGGTGCGGTTAGTTACTAGTTAATAAAAAAAATTGAATAGGTAAGTAAACTCCTTGTGGGCTTTTTTTAATCTGTAAGGTATATGCCAAATTTTTATGCTGTTTTAACTATTTAAGGGTAATAAATTTGTTCATATATCTTAGTCTGTATGAACCTGGTTTAGTTTTCTATCTGTTCAAAGTCCAAAGATGTAGTGATGGTCGTGATTAATGTTAGACATCGCTATGTTACATCACAGCGCAAAGCACAGGTGAAAAATGAAGATTTCAGACCATAAAGGGGGTAATCTCATTACGGGAATCAGCATCAAGCTGAATTGGTGGAAAAATAATGCTGGAAAAGCATGTCACTCAATGGGGTGAGTGCCCATGTTACATTGTCACACTTTTTGCCGTGACTACAGCAGAGGAACCACAACTTTGGCAGTAACAACATTTATTCCATTCTTCCAGGGGTTTCACGGCTCCTCCAGTGAGGTTACTATAATCCAAGGGGAAAACCAGTGGGAATATTCAGCCACAAGAATTTCTAGTCACCCAAAGGAGAAATCACTATCATCAGCTAGCTTGCTGCATTTAGAATAGCATTTTTCTTGCCCTCCGGGCATCCCAAAGCCCTGTACAGCCAATGAAGTACTTTTGAAGTCTAGTCACTGTTGTAATGTAGGAAATGCAGCAGTCAGGGTGTGCTCAGCAAACTCCCACAAATAGCAATGTGATAATGTAAGTTTGTTCTTTCTTTCAGCATTGCCTGTCTTAAATGTAGCCAATGTGATGTGATGTTCTTCCCCTGGTAAAGGATGTTGTCTGACTTGTACCCTACTGCTGAACGGAAGCAGGAGGCATGGTGTCTCCTTGTGAACCTCTTGTGACTGTACCTCACGTGCTAATAACTGGCCACTTATGTATCCCCCACTTCATTCTCCCAACCACTGGTGGCCACACCTTAAGTTGTCACATTCCTCAGCTCTCAAATTCCTCAGCTCTTAAACCTTTTCAACTATTTCTCTTCCTGTAAGATGCTCCTTAAAACTTACCTCTTTTTGAACGAGATTTTGATCACCTGTCCTAATATCTCCTTCACTCATTATACACCCAACCCTTACACTCCCGCCCATTATACACCCACCTGTTACATATCTGGCTGTTACACATCCACCTGTTACATATTCAACTGTTACACACCCGCCCATTACACACCCACCAGTTGTATACCCGCTTGTTAGACGTCTGTCCATTATAGACAAGCTTAACACACACCTGCCTGTCACTCACCTGTACCCACTCATTACACACCAGCTAGTTACACACCCACTGTTTCATAACTACCTGTTACACATCCGTATGTTAAACAACCACCTATTACACACCCACCTGTTACACACCTGCCTGTTGCACAACCATCTATTACACACCCACCTTTTTATACATCTGCCCATTATAAATCCACTCATTACACGCCTACCTATCCATTACACATTTGCCTGTTACACACCTGCCTATCACACACCCGCTCATTACACAGCCACCCATTGTACACCTGCTTATTACACATCTACCCGTTAAACGAGCTCATTACACACCTACCTGTTATATACCCACCTGTTACTCACGTGTACCTGCCCATTACACACCCCCCTGTTCCACACCAGCCAGTTACACACCCACTATTACACAACTGCCTGTTACGCATCCACATGTTACACAACCATACATTCCACACCTGCCTGTTACACAACCACCTGTTATACACCCACCGTTACACACATACCCATTACATACCTGCTGTTATACACCTGCCTTTATACACCTGCCTGTTATATGCCCACTTGTTGCGCACTCACCCATTACACACCCGCCTGCTTTAACACTCCTGATATACACCCACCTGTTACACAGCCACCTGGTATGCACCCTCAAGTTGAGCGAGTTGGGGTAGGAGGCAAGGACTGCACAGCAGCTGATGGTAGTGCAAAAGCACGTGCAAAGGGTGGGTGAGGGAAGCAGCCACGCATTAGGGTAACTTTGGATAAGTGACCATTCCTCTGCAGCTGAGACAGTTCAGGCGCAGCCACATTTCACCCCTTGGGCACAGGCTGCAAACTAATGAGTATTTTAGTGGGCTGCAGAGCAGTTGGATGACTGTACATGTTGTACAATCTCTTTGCTAAAGCTGGCCATGGAGCAGTCACTGCTGGAGGTGCTCACAGCCCCTTGCAATGTCAACATCCCGGTTTGGACCAGTCTCCCCCATGGATCAAGCTAAAAGTGTAGCCTTGCAGTGTGGGTTAGGAGAATGCCTGCACCTGAGCTGAGAGCACAACAGGCAGTCCAATGGGCAAAGCTGCCGCCAATCCATCAGGTGGACTGGGGCGGAGTTGGGTGGGGTCTCAGGCAGCCGTGCAGCGCACTAAACTCTGGCCATCCAAGTGGTGGCCAGCACCCTCCAGGATGTGTTAAGGGGCCTTCACACTTAACCAAGAGAGGTTCTTAGTACACCCATACTAACTCATGCGTCTCTCTCTTTCATCCTGCAGGAGGAGTACCTCAGGAGCCTGGTGAGCTAGTTGTATGCCTGATGGCTTACAGGGAGTGGAGACGAAGGAGAGTGGAGATGAAGGAGAAGAGAGCAATGGAGGTGCCTGGCTGAGCAGAGGGAGGAGCAACACCCTCAGGAAAATGGAGTGGGTAGGGCTTCCGCACACGTTGTTGGAGGGCCACAGTGAGCTGACACTGGTCAGCGCCTAGATAGACCCAGGGCCTATAGACGGCACTTGTCATTCCTGCAGATGACTGAGAACCAGTGTCACTGAAGACTGCACATGTTCAGGGAACTAGTCAGTCACATCTGCCACCTGCTGCAGGATTTGGCACCACAGGGACATGGAGGGCATCCACTGCCAGTGGCAGTGAAAGTGACTGCGGCACTCAATTTTTACACCAGTGGCTCCTTTCAGGGCTCCACAGGTGACCTCTGAGGGATATCACAAGCCTCCACTCACAAATACATCGATGAGGTCATGGATGCTATCTTCGTGAAGGCACACAACTTTGTGCATTTCGCCTGGGACTAGGAAAGCCAAGAAGCAAGAACGCTGGGATTTGCGCAGATATCAGGTTTCCCATAGGTGCAGGGTACCATCGACTGCACTCGTGGCACTCAGATCTCCGTGGCAACAAGTGGTCAACTACATCAACCGCAAGGGCTTCCACTTGCTGAATGTTCAGCTGGTGTGCGACCACCACAAAGACATACTACAGGTCTGCACATGGGTGTCAGGGAATGTCTATGTCTCCTACATTCTCAGTAGGTCTAAGATCCCTGATCTCTTCCAGGGTCCAGAGTGGTTGCAGGGTTGGCTCCTTGGGGACAAGGACAACCTGCACACAATGTGGCTGAAGATGCCTGTACTTCAGAGCATAGCAGAGCAAAGGTACAATGAGGCTCATGCTACAACTTGTGCCTTGGTGGAGCAAACCATCGGAATGTTGAAAATGCGGTTCCGCTGCCTGGACTGGTTTGGTGGAGACCTGCAACACAGTCCACAGAGGGTGTCACGCATTGTCATTGCCTGTTGCACCCTTTATAACCTGGCACTGCAACGGGGGGAAGAGCTGAGGGAGGATGAGATGGAGGAGCTGCATGTTTCCTCTGATGAGGAGGACGCCGACGGGGATGAGGGTGAGGAGATCCTAGAAAGCGAGGATGACACCGATGAGGCCCACGCACTGGCCAGACATGGCAGCCGTGCTTGAGAGGCCCTGCAACATTGTATATATCTCTCAACCTGTTCCAATGAACATGTTTTCCAACCTGCAGCCATTGTAATTCTAATCCACAGTCCAACAGAAAATAAAAAGGTATGTTTTTTACGACAGTCCAACAGAAATAAAAAGATATGCTTTTTATAACAGTCCAACGGAAACAAAAACTTATGTTCTTTAAAGTCTAATATAAAAGCAAAATGCTGCAGATGCAGGAAATCCGAAATAAAAACAGGAAAAGCTACTTCATCAGAATGTTTTGATGAAAAGCCACCAACCTGAAATATTACCTCTGTTTCTCCCTTACAGATGCTGCCAGATCTGTTGATTATTCGAGCATAGAGATCTCCCCTTCTCTTCTCTGAGATATTACCAGGGAAGCTTTTACATTTGAGGCAGAATCTGATAGCCATGACAGAGACATAGCTACAGGATGGCATTGATTGGGACCTGAATAATAAAGGGTACATGACATTTAGGAAGGACAGGAAGTTAGGAAAAGATGGAGGGATGGCTCTGTTAATTAATGATTGTATTAGCACATTAGAGAGGGATCACCTAAGCTCAGGAAACCAGAATGTAAAAGTGGTTTGGATGAGACATGATAAAGGCAAGAAGTCACTTGTGGGAGTGGTGTACAGGCACCATAACCATACAGTAGAACAGCGTAGAAAGGAAGAAATAATGGGAGCTTGTCAGAAAGAGATGGTGATAATCATGGGGGATTTTAATCACACATAGACTAGAAAAATCAGGTGGGCAAAGGTAGCCTAGATGAGGAGTTCATAGAATGTTTTCAGGATAGTTTCTTAGAACAGCATGTTCTGGAGCCAACCAGGGAGCAGGCTATACTTGACCTGGTATTGCGCAATGAGATTGGATTAATTAGTGATCTCATAGTGAAGGTGCACCTAGTAGCAGCGATCATAATATGATTGAATTTTACATTCAGCTTGAGGGAGAGAAGAGTTTGCCTAAGATTAGTATGTTAAACTTAAATAAGGGCATTTATGAGGGCATGAAAGCAGAGATAGCTAAAGTGAACTGGCAAATAAGGTTAAGGGATAGGGTCAATATAGGTGCATTGACAGATATTTAAGGGGATATTTCAGAATACACAGAATAGATACATTCTAACAAGAAAGAAAAATTCCAAGAGGAGGACACATCATCTGTGGTTAACTAAAAAAAGTTAAAGATAGTATCAAATTTAAAAAAAAAACATATGGGGCAGAATTTTACACTTGGCATGTGGGTGCGCGCCCGACACACCAGAACATCAAATGGTACGCGATGATGTCAGGCTTGCATCCCCACGTCACTGCGAAGTCGCGCGACCTTTCATTCAGCGGGGCACGCGCCAGAGTCGGCTGTGCGCCCACTGATAATTGAAAGGCCTATTAAGGCCGTTAACCAGGTAATTAAACTGAATTTTACGCTGCCCGTCCAACCTTATGGTTGGCGAGCAGGCGAAAAGGCCAAGCAGCCTTTAGCAGCCACGAGCGGGATGAGGTTTCCTGAAGCTATTACAAATTAAATAACAAGTTTCATTTGAACTTAAAAACTTGTCCCATCTCATGTGACAGGGCCATGTTTCATTGAGTTTTTCTGCTCTTTATTAATTTTTTCAAAAAGCTCCGTGCCTCAGGGAGATTGAAGCTCTCTGTGCACTAGGCCCGGCTATCTCTCCTCACCCTGCCCGCACAGGAACTGCTCACGATCCATGCAGGGCGGGCCTTAACTGGCCCGCTGCGTGAAATCGCAGTGCAGAGCCGATCGTGGTCAGCTCCGCCACCACTCCCACCAAGCCCACCAGACGAATGCAAATCCTGGCCATAATTGTGCAAAGATGGGTGGCAGGTCAGAAGATTGGATAGAATATACCAAAAGATTAATAAAGAAGGGAAAAATGAGAGTACAAGAGAAAGCTAGATAGAAATATAAAAACAAAAAGTATAGATACTTAAAAAAAAGAAAAGAGTTAACAAAGTGAGCATTGGCCCTATAGAAAGTGAGTCTGGGGCATTAATAATGGAAAATAAGGAGACGGCAGATGAATTGAACAGGTATTTTGTATCGGACTTCACTACAGAGGATAGAAGTAACATCCCAGAAACATCTGTAAATCTGGAAAGGGAAGGGAGGGAGGAACTCAAGAAAATTACAATCACCAGGGAAGTGGTACTGAGCAAATTTTTAGAACTGCGGGCTGACAAATCCCTGGGTCCTGGTGGACATCATCCTAGGATCTTAAAAGTAGTGGCCAGTGAGATAGTTGATGCGATGGTTTAAATTTTCCAAACTTTCTTTGATTCAGGGAGGGTGCCATTAGATTGGAAAATAGCTAATGTAACTCCTTTATTCATAAAGGGAGGGAGACAGCAGGAAACTACAGGCCAGTTAGCTTAACATCTGTTGTATGGAAAATGTTAGAAGCTATTATTAAAGACGTTATAGCAAGGCACTTGGAAAAATTCAAAGTAATCAGGCAGAGTCAACATGGTTTTGAGAAAGGGAAATCATGTTTAACCAATTTATTAGAGATCTTTGAAGATGTAACATGTGCTCTGAATAAAGGGGAACTGGTCAATGTACCATACTTAGATTTCAAAAATAGCATTTGATAAGGTACTACATCAAAGGTTATTGTGGAAAATAAAAGCTCATGGGGCATGGCATGGATAGAAGATTAGCTGGCTAACAGGAAACAGAGGGTAAGCATAAATAGGTCACTTTCTGGTTGGCTAGATGTCATGAGTGGCGATTCTTTTTATATTCATACATGGGATGTGGGCATTATTGGCTAGGCCAGCATTTATTGCCCATCCCTAATTGTCCTTGAGAACATGGTAGTGAGCAGACTTCTTAAATGCCACACTCCATGTGGTGTCGGTTAACACACAGTGCTGTTAGGGAGGGAATTCCAGGATTTTGCCCCGGCGACAATGAAGGAAAGCAATATATTTCCAAGTCAGGATGGTGAGTGGCTTGGAGGGAAATTCTAGATGGTGGTGTTCCCATCTATCAGCTGCCTTTTCCCTTTTAGAAGGTAGTGGCCTTGGTTTGGAAGGTGCTGTCGAAGGAGCCTTGGTAAGTTCCTGCAGTGCATCTTGCAGATGGTACACATTGCTGCTACTCTGCGTCGGTGGTGGAGGGAGTGAAAGTTTGTGGATGTGGTGCCAATCAAGCAGGTTGCTTTGTCCTGGATGGTGTCAAGCTTCTTTAATGTTGTTGGAGCTGTGCTCATCCAGGCATGTGTAGAGTATTCCATCACACTCCTGACTTGTGCCCTGTAGATGATGGACTGGCTTTGCGATGTCAGGAGGTGAGTTACTCACTGCAGGATTCCTAGCCTCTGACCTGCTCTTGTAGCCACAGTATTTATATGGCTAGCCCCAGTTCAGTTTCTGGTCAATGGTAACCCCCAGGATGTTGACAGTAGGGGATTCAGTGATGGTAATGCCATTGAATATCAAGGGGTGATGGTTAGATTCTCTCTGGTTGGGGATGGTCATTGCCTGGCACTTGTGTGGCACGAATGTTACTTGCCACTTTTCAACCCAAGCCTGGATATTGTCCAGGTCTTGCTACCTTTGGACATGAACTGCTTCAGTATCTGAGGAGTCGCGAATGGTGCTGGACATTGTGCAATCATCAGCGAACATTCCCACTTCTGACCTTATGATGGAAGGAAAGTCACTGATGAAGCAGCTGAAGATGGTTGGGCCTAGCACACTACCCTGAGGAACTCCTGCAGTGATGTCCTGGAACTGAGATGATTGACCTCCAACAACCACAACCACTTTCCTTTGTGCTAGGTATGACTCCAACCAGCGGAGAGTTTTCCCCCTTATTCCCATTGATTCCGGTTTTGCTACGTCTCCTTGATGACACACTCTGTCAAATGCTGCCTTGATGTAAAGAGCAGTCACACTCGCCCACGCCTGGAGTTCAGCTCTTTTGTCCATGTTTGAACCAAGGCTGTAATGAGGTCAGGAGCTGAGTGGCCCTGGCGGAACCCAAATTAAGCACCAGTGAGCATATTATTGCTAAGCAAATGCCGTTCAATAGCACTGTTGATGACCCCTTCCATCATTTTACTGATGATCAAGAACAGACTGATGGGGCAGTAATTGGCCAGGTTGGATTTGTCCTGCTTTTTGTGTACAGGACATACCTGGGCAATTTTCCACATTGCCGGGTAGATGCCAATGTTGTAGCTGTACTATGCTTGAGTAGGGGCACGGCAAGTTCTGGAGCACGTCTTCAGTACTATTACTGGAATATTGTCAGGGCCATAGCCTTACAGTATCCAGTGCCTTCGGCCACTTTTTTATGTCATGTGGAGTGAATCGAATTGGCTGAAGACTGGCATCTGTGATGCTGGGGGCCTCTGGAGGATGGTGATGGCGGTGTCTTGGCCATTATCTGTAAGGTATGATTCTGTGAAGATGACTATGTCAGTCTGTTGCTTGGCAGCTCTTCCAATTTTGGCACAAGCCCCCAGATGTTAGTAAGGAGGATTTTGCAGGGTCAACAGGGCTGTGATTGCCGTTGTCATTTCCAGTGCCTAGGTAAATGCCATGTGGTCTGTCTGGCTTCATTCCTTTTGGACTTTTTAGCAGTTTTGACACAACTCAGTGTGCCATAGGGATCAGTGCTGGGGCCTCAGCTTTTTATCATTTATATAAATGACTTGCATGAAGAGACTGAAGGTATTGTTCTAAATTTGCTGATGACACAAAGATAAATAGGAAAGTAAGTTGTGAAGAAGTCACAAGGAGGCTACAAAGGCATACTATTATTCATTATGGTATGTGGGTGTCGCTGGCTAGGCCAGTATTTATTGCCCATCCCTAATTACCCTTGAGAAGGTGGTGGTGAGCTGCCTTCCTGAATCGCTGTAGTCCACGTGGTGTAGGTGCACCCACAGTGCTGTTAGGGAGGGAGTTCCAGGATTTTGACCCAGCGAAAGTGAAGGAACGGTGATATATTTCCATGTCAGGATGGTGAGTGGCTTGGAGGGGAACTTCCAGGTGGTGGCGTTCCCATGTGTCTACAGTCCTTGTCCTTCTAGATGGTAGTGGTCGTGGATTTGGAAGGTGCTGTCTAAGGAGCTTTGGTGAGTTCTTGCAGTGCATCTTGTAGATGAACTGCTGCCACTGCTTGTCAGTGGTGGAGGGAGTGAATGTTTGTGGGTGTGGTGCCAATCAAGCGGGCTGCTTTGCCCTGGATGGTGTCAAGCTTCTTGAAGCACTCATCTAGGCAAGTGGGGAGTATTCCATCACAATCCCGACCTGTGCCTTGTAGATGGTGGACAGGCTTTGGGGAGTCAGGAGGTGAGTTACTCACCACAGGATTCCTAGCCTCTGACCTGCTCTTGTAGCCACAGTATTTATATGGCTAGTGGAGTTCAGTGTTTGGTCAATGGTAACCCCCAGGATGTTGATAGTGGGGGATTCATCGATAGTAATGTCATTGAATTTCAAGGGGCGATGGTTAGATTCTCTCTTGTTGGAGATGGTCATTGCTTGGCACTTGTGTGGCACGAATGTTACTTGCCACTTGTCAGCCTAAGCCTGGACATTGTCCAGATCTTGCTGCATTTGGACATGGACTGATTCAGTATCTGAGGAGTCGCGAATGGTGCTGAACATTGTGCAATCATCAGCGAACATCCCCACTTCTGACCTAATGATTGAAGGTGAATGTTGTTAAGTGAGTGGGCGCAGATCTGGCAAATGAAGTGTAATGTGGGAAAATGTGAAGTTGTCCATTTTGGCAGGAGGAACAAAAAGAAGCTTATTATCTAAACGGTGAGAGATTGCAGAACTCAGATTCAGAGGGATCTTGGTGTCCTCGGGTATGAATCACAAAAGGTTGGTACAGCAAGTAAATAGGAAAGCTAATAGAATGTTATCGTTTATTGCAAGGCAAATTGAATACAACAGTAGGGACGTTATGCTTCAGTTGTATAGTGCATTGGTGAGACCACATCTGGAGTACTGTGTACAGTATTGGTCTCCTTATTCAAGGAAGGATGTAAATGCGTTGGAAGCAGTCCAGAGAAGCTTTACTAGACTAATACCTGGAATGGGCGGGTTGTCTTATGAGAAAAGGTTGGACGGGTTAGGCTTGTATCCACAGGAGTTTATAAGAGTAAGAGGCAAATTGATTGAAACATTTAAGATCCTGAGGGGTCTTGACAGGGTGGATGTGGAGAGGATGTTTCCTCTTGTGGGAGAATCTAGTACTAGGGGCCACTGTTTGAAAATAAGGGTTCGCTCATTTAGGACAGAGATGAGGAGAATTTATTTCTCTCCAGAGGGTTGAGAATCTTCAGAACTCTTTTCCTCAAACGGTGGTGGAAGCAGAGTCTTTGAATATTTTTAAGGCAGATCTGAATAGATTCTCTATAAGTAATGGGGTTATCGGAGGTAGAAGGAATGTGGAGTTCAGGTTACAATCAGACCAGCCATGATCTTATTGCATGATAGAGCAGGCTCATGGGCCAAGTGACCTACTCCTGCTCCTGATTCATATATTTGTATGTTTAATGTCTCATCTGAAGTATGAGACACTCCAACACTGCAGCACTCCCTCGGTACTGCACAAGAGGCTCACCTGGATTATGTATTCAATTCTCTGCAATGGGGCTTGAGCTCACAACCTCGTGCCTCAGGGGCAACAGTGTTACCAATTGAACCATGCCTGATGCATCAATACGGGATCCAATTCTTTGCCCCTCCCCTGGAAGAAAATCTGCTGCAATTGAGTCCAGGCACCCAAGCAAAGGGATTCACAATAAAAAAAATCTAGAGATAGTTTGGTGATTGGATGCAAGGAGAAATGGAAGAGGGGTCACTGTGAATCAGTGGAAAGGGGCTATCAGCCTAGGAGAGTTCAGCCAGACCCAGCATTAGACCAGACAAACACAGAGTGGCTTCAGACATACAGCCATGGCATGAGTCCAGACAGATTCACTTCAGTCCAGATAGACACAACATGAGATTAGACAGACGCAGCATCTCTCTGCTTTTGTTGTGCCTGTCTGAACCCGCTGCGAGAGCTGAAGCAGATCCTGTGTGAGTTCAAACAGAGGCAGCAAGATCAGAAACGAAGCCTGAGCTCAAACGTTGGTCTGCTCCCCCTCAGGCCCAGAAAAGAGGTCCATCCTTGTGTGCTTTATAAATCAATAAGTCTCAATCTTTTTTTCTCCTATAGCCTTGGGGGGCCTCACTCAGAGCAGAACCATGTTCTGAGGAGAGAGGTGAACTGTATTTCCTGCCATGTTGTCAAGTGGGTAAAAAAGAAGCAAGAGTTAGCTGTAAGAAAACAGGTCGACCCTCATGGCGTGTGATCCAAACACCATCTCCAACCAAAAACAGGAAGTTAGCATTCCTGCAATTCAGACTTAAAGATCAGCAAAAGTTAATGAACAGCAGATGCCTGCTGCTTGCTGCACCCATGCCTTAGATATGACTTAATATTCAGCACCAGCTTCTCAATTCACGGCTCCTTTTGAATAGACAGGGTTAGCATCATGCTGCAACAGCAAACATTGCAAACACTGACACAACATTTGAACACAATATTCCCAGGGAAAATTGGAAAAATGCAAATTTGCAGTAGTGTGAAAGAAAAATGAATGGGGGCTTATTAACGTGATTAAATTTAGCCCAAGTACTTCAAGGAACTGCAAGCAACACAGGAGAGGTATCAGAACCTTGAACCAGCACATGTTTGTTAGTGGAAACAGTTAAAGCAAAATTGCAAAGCTAAAGCAGCTTGCCCAGTTTTCACATCGCCCTATTATGTTGGTGAAGTAATTGAATCAAGCCCTGCTTATTCTGATTTGAATCTCTCTCAGTTTCAAATTTCAAACAGAGGCTGTGCATGTATTGAGCATGCTCAAATCCCTGTATGACAGTCATGCTGAGGCTGCACTCACACTCCACCTGGAGTGTCAGTGTGTCATGGAGTTGCAGTGCTTGCGCAGTCTGGACCTAGAGTCAGGATCTGGCTTGACAGTAAAGTAAAGCAGACTGAGTGGAGTGAGTCTCACTCCCCTTCAGAGTCACTTTGAGCCTGATTTACACCAGGTTTAACTTCACACCCACGCTAACCTTATACAAGCTAATATCCCACAGGAGCCCCATTGGTGCTGCTGTTGGGAGGGGAGAGCACTGAACATTCAAGGAGAATGTTGCAAAGGGACTTTCCAACCAGTTACCCAGGGGTTCTGTGAGTGTCCTCCTGCAGTTACAGCAGGAGACCAGTGAAGGTGCCACAAACCCTTATACCCCCATAGTGTTAATACAACCACAAACCGTTTTCAATAATACTGCACACATACAAACAATGACCCTGGTCCATCCAACGTATCCTACACGATCATGGAATCACACTGTCCACACGCAACCATGGGATCCACTGGGAAAGGTAAAAACCAGGAAAGACCCAGGCCGATTTAGAACAAAATCTGGAAATCCATCTCCAAACCCCTCCCCCATCCTGGTCGACTTAAACTAGGTCAGGAGATCGCTGGGCCCAGTTGCACTGAGTTCTACATGTAGAAGCACTAGTAATTCTTTTCAGATTCTGTATTTTCTTGAGCTACTTGATTGGGCTAAATTTAGTTAAGGAGACCAATCTAGCAGAGTTTTAGAATAGTTGCTGGTACATCTAATATTGAGAATGGAGCTGAAGCCTGTGTCTAATCTCAGCCTCAGCTCAGGTTTATCTCTACATCAAGATTTATATGGAACTCAAGCCTAATGGCTCAGATCTTCCTATCAGTGTCAAGGCCTTTGTGCACAATTCTGACCAGACAGAAAACTGCCCACTTACCTGCACACATTTTTTAAAGTCAAACTTTTGATCCTGGATCCAACAGAAATCCCTCAGTGCAGGAATCCACCTAGAGACTAGCAAAGAAGATCAGTCCAGAGGGCATGCACACTTCTCACAACATCGGTCCCACATTCAGATAAGTGTTTAAAGTTCCCCAAACTTTACAGTGAGTTAGTGAATGTAAGTGAGTGAGTAAGTGCGTGAGTGAGTGAGTCCATATGCTTGTGGTCGGCCTTCCTGCCTCTCCATTAATTGAGCCCCTTAAGTGGCCAATTAATGACCACTTAAGGGCCTCATCCTGCTGCCACTAGTGTTAACCTAGCTGCAGGCAGTCCTGTCCCAATGTGGCCTGCACGACAGATTAACCTGTGCAAACTGCTTGTGGCCTCTGTGGGGGAGACCCTGGTCCAAAGGCACTCAGTGACTGATCAAGGGACTCAGCTCTCTCGGGGAAAGATTTCAGCACTGGGGTCTTTGATCCCGGGGAATGTCCACCAGTGACCATTTAACATCAGTGGGCCTTCCCCGAAGAGGTAACGTGGGTCTCTCACTGGCTGTCCAGCTGGCAGGTGAGACCCCCTGATGACCTCCATAAATCTCCCCATACAGTAATCATAAATAAAACTATAGTGTTTTATGGTATTGAGGCCATTTGACCCATCATCCCTGTGCCAGCTTTTTGAAAGAGCAATCCAGTTAATCACATCCCTTGCTCTTTCCCCATAGCTCTGCAAATTTCTCCTTTTCAAGATGTATGCAATTCACTTTAGAAAGTTACTGTTGAATCTGCTTCCTTTCAGGCGGCGTGTCCCAGATAACCTGACTGCCCTACAATCAAACAAATATATGGCAGTCAGTCCTTTGGTCACCACGGGCTGCTGGAGATTCCGAATTGATTGGCTCCTGCCCGGCTTATCGGAAAGCAATTTCTTGGAGGATGTAAGCAGGTGTAGACCCCACATTAACATATACAAGGGGCATAACACTTGTCTTTAAATGGCTAAGAAATGAGCCTGGTGGATATAACAATGGAACAAACACACATGGCCATCTCACTACCAAGCTTGTCTGCATTGTGTCGGTTTTATGCCTCAAAATGGACACTGCACAGATCAATTTTCAGCGCTGTAATTTTAACATATTGATTTGCTTTGTCTCTCAAGCTTTCCTTTCTGCGCTTTGTATTTGGTCACAGATGATGACATCTTTCCGATATCTCAAAGAATTGCTCTTGGATGTGTTGACTGATTGTTACTGATGAGTTGTTGAAGGACAGCTCAGCTCAGGCGTCTCCATAGTGAAGCTGGATCCTGTTTTACCCTGATAGCCAAACCGGCACTTTCACTAGGGATCATTGACTGCTCCTTGAGCCTGGAACCTTGACTGATTTATTGCCAACAATTCCAGTCGGGGTTTGAACAGCTAGGAATCTCCTTGGAGCTGCTCCTGATCTAGAGCTGGAAGTGTAGGGTTGATACAATGACTCGGGGATGTTTGGCGTGGAGTTGGGGAAGCGGCTCCAAGGAAATTCCTGGTCTATGGCTCAAAATCACTTTGGAATCAGGTTTGCATCCTATAGGCTGAAGGAAGGAAATGGAACTTGCACTTAAAGAATTGTTACTTTGTCGTGAGCTTTCCTGTAACCGTAGACTATTAATCAAGAGAAGAATCAGGTCATTCCTCCATCTCCAACCACAATGTAACTCGAGGGAAATAATTAATCTGTCACATTTCAAGATTTCTGACCATTTAGAGGGAATTGTTTTGAAGTCCCCATTGCCTGGCCTGAGAGGGAGTTGATGTGGATATTTACTGGGTCATCTCATTTCACACCTATTGGTATAATCACTAGTATGAAACCAATGTTTTTTTTAATTCATTCATGGGACGTGGGCGTCGCTGGCTAGGTCAGCACTTATTGCCCATCTCTAATTGCCCTGGAGAAGGTGGTGGTGAGCTGCCATCTAGAATCGCTGCAGTCCATGTGGTGTAGGTACACCCACAGTGCTGTTAGGAAGGGAGTTCCAGGATTTTGACCCAGCGACAGTGAACGAACGGCGATATATTTCCAAGTCAGGGTGGCGAGTGACTTGGAGAGGAACTTCCAGGAGGTGGTGTTCCCATGAATCTGCTGCCCTTGTCCTTCTAGATGGTAGTGGTCGTGGGTTTGGAAATTGCTATTTAAGGAGGCTTGGTGAGTTCCTGCAGTGCATCTTGTAGGATGTAAAACAGATGTAAGTGGCTGAACTTTAAGGAAACCTGTTCAGTCTTTAAACATCCAGTTTAGCCCACATTCTGCAGTCTGGTAAGAAAGGAAGCCTGCCTGATTCATCAGTTTCACTCTCCATTGACTTTGCTGCAAGTCTTACCAACATCTTATATACCCACATAAAGTTACAAGCACTTAAGGACCATCTCAATCTAGAGGGTAGTGGGTATGACTGCAACCTGGAGAAGGACATAAACCCTCACAGAAGTGATTGACAGTGAGAGGCATGGAGTCCTGGATGCTGATGTCAATGAGTCTACCAGTTATATGGCTGTGCTTCACCCCACCTCACCCTCAGCACTGCCACTGAGTTCTTTATTCTTTCAAGGGATGTGGGCATTGCTGGCAAAGCCAGCAAATATTGCCAATCCCTAGTTTCCCTTGAACTGAGTGGCTTGCTGGGCCATTTCAGAGGCATTTAAGAGTCAGCTACATTGCTGTGGATCTGGAGTCACATGTAGGCCAGACAGGATGGCAGATTTCCTTCCCTAAAGGACATTAGTGAACCAGATGGGTTTTTACAACAATCGACAATGGTTTCATGATCACAATTACTGAGGCTAGCTTTCAATTCCAGATTTTATGAATTGAATTTAAATTCTACCAGCTGCCATGGTGAGATTTGAATCCATGTCCCCAGCCTGGGCTTCTGGGCTGCCCAATGACATTAACAGTCCACCCCCATCCCCCCATAAAGGGTACAAACATCCCCATCCTTAGCACTGATGATCATCTCTGCAAAATGTTCACCAACCTGGCCAGGTAACTGGGCACTCTCTCCTTTTCCCCGGCCCATCCAGAGCACCAGCACCATTCTAGACTCTCTTAAAGCAACATTTCCACAATTAACTCTTTAAACACCCTCTAATTAAAGGGACTTCTAACCCAGTATCCTGCACTATGGTTACACGGCTTGCCAATCATCAATTACTGGCACTCACCACCTGAAAACCCGTCACCAACATCAATGTCCTCACATCCACAGACCTTTCATCCCACCTGTAATGGCTAAAAGCAGCAGGGCACCAGCGGGCATTTGCTCTAAACCCCTCATTAGGTTACAGAGCATCTGCACTCACTCTGTAACCCATCCTATCTTCCAGCCTCCTTTCCTGAAGGTCCACTGGGACTCTGGTGGTGCCCCAAGTGGGAGGAAGATGATGAGGAGGAGCTGGGGAGTTATTTCTTCTTCATTGGAGGATATAGAGAAGAAAGAGGAGGATGAGAACCAGTACACCATCATCATGCAGGTGTGTGATCTCAGTTTCTGCATCAACACCCGCCAGCTCACCACTTGTGGCATCCGCTTCTGCACTCTCAACTTCAGAGACTATCACCCAGGGAGGGCTGCTGGAATCGGACACTGGTGGTGAGGAATTGGTACCAGGTCATTCTCACAGTACAAGGAGAGTGGGGGAGGAATCATTGAGTATCAGGGCGTCAGAGGTTGGAGAGGCAGGGGTGTGGGGGAGTCAAATGGGAGTGGGGGAGCTGAGGTGTAGGGGAGTCTCTGGGAGTGGGGGAGTCACTGGGAGTGGAGGTGTTGGGGAGTCAATGAGAGTGTGGATGTGAAGGAGTCACTGGGAGTGGGGGATGGGAGTCACCGGGAGTGGGGGTATGGGGGTGTGGGGGAGTCACCAGGAGTGGGGGTGTGGGGAATGGGAGTCACCGGGAGTGGGGGTCTGGGGATGGGAGTCACCGGGAGTGGGGGCGTGGAGGATGGGAGTCACCGGGAGTGGGGGCGCGGAGGATGGGAGACATTGGGAGTATGGGAGCTGGGGGGACTGAGTCACTGGAACTGAAGAATTTAGTCCACTCCATGTCCAGCCTCTTTAGAACACTTCTCATGCGCTGTTCAGGTCACTGTTGTTGTAACTATTAGCCATTGAAACAGAGGGTAGGCTTTATGACTGAGTAGCCATCCATTGATTTGATGACATTCCCTGAAGAGATCAGGGAAACCCAAATTATAAAGGATGAAGTTATCATGACAGCTTCTTGCCCATTGATTGCTGACATGTCAGATCCTCTGATTGTTGTCACTCATATCTGAACATTGAAGATTCAGAAGCCCTCTCCAGTCAAGGTAGCTGAGTGAGTTTTCTGTGAATGCCCTCAAAAGTAATGTGTGTGCATCCTTTGCACCCACGGAACCAGGGAAAGCCAGCAAGGCCCCATCAATTTGCATGGTCTTGATTCACTCCTGCCTCACAAAGGTAATGAGTTGGCCTGGTCTCCTACCCATTGTCCATTCTGCACCTTGCTGAAATTCCCTCGATCCCTCGTGACTTTCTGAAGTAACCCTGTGCTGTAGAAGTTGAGGGCAGTGCAGGCAGATGGGACTGGTTTTTGTATAGTTATTGTGGGGCTACAGTACCTGCAATGGACAGGAAGAGAGCCTGAAAATAACTGAGTGTGTAACTGTCATCTAAATGTTGCTGCCGTTAACATTGATAAGGAGATTTCAGGATAACTATCAAGATGAGAATGAATTGGTTTCTGATGGAATCTGACCAGTTTGTCTTGTACCTCACAAAAAAGCTTTCACTTTAGATCATTTTTCCATAAGTAACCTAAGAGAACAATTAATAAAATCTGATTTAAAAAGAAGCTCCTGTCCCAGTGACCCTTCTCAATTTTTTAATTTAATCTCAGAATATGTGCATTGCTGACAAGGTCAATCATTAATGCCCATCTTTCATTGTGTTGGTTAGGTGATACGTTGAAAGTTGCTCCAACCATCTGCCTTACAAGGTCACTACTGAAGGCAATTAAGAATCAACCATATTGATGTGGGACTGGAGTTACGTAGATTTGTTTTTATTCATTCTTTCATGGGACATGGGCGTCACTGGTAAGGCCAGCATTTGTTGCCCATCCAAATTGCCCTTGAACTGAGTGGCTTGCTCAGCCATTGCAGAGGGCAGTCAAGAATCAACCACATGAGTGTGGATCTGGAGTCACATCCCAGAAGGAAAAAACAGTTACATAGGCCAGAGCAGGTAAGGGTGGCAGATTTCCTTCACTAAAGGGCAGTAGTGAACCAGATGGGTTTTTGCAACAATCAATGATAGTTTCATGATCACCATTACTAAGGGGGAGAATTTTTCCTATGGCAGACTGGGCGGGAGCAGGCGCGGAGCCTATCGCCACCTGCTATCGGCTGCGCGCCACCATTTTACGCAGACGGGCCAATTAAGGCCCACCCAGCGTAACGTGTGGCTGGTTAGCGCTACCTGTGTGGGCAGGGGGAGGAGGGAGAGTCGGAGCCTGCGCTCTTTCATGCATGCACACATAAGAGTGCAGCAATCGCCCTGAGGCACGGAGCTGCCTCAGGGAGATTAAATGGATTATAAAACTTTTTAATAAAGTGAAAATTTATTTAAACATTGTCCCCTCATGTGATAGTGTCACATGAGCTGGGACATGTTTCTGATGTTTGGAAAATTCATTTAATTATTCAGGAACACTTCAGGAAACCTCATCCCACCCATGGATGAGGTTTCCTGAAAAACACGAAGGCTACTTGGCCTCTTCGCCTGCCCACCAACCTTAAGTTCTAAACAGGTTTAATTACTTTTTTAACGGCCTTAATAGGCAGTTGACAGTTCGGCAGGCACCCACCGAACAAAATATCAAAATGACACATGATGACATTGGGATGCACACCTGACATCATCAATTTACATGTTGGGTCCACCCTTGCATGCCAACAGCAATACTCTACCTTTCAATTCCAGATTTATTAATTGAATTTAAATTCCACCAACTGCCATGGTGGGATTTGAACCCATGTCCCCCAGGGTATTAACCTGGACCTCTGAATTAGTAATCCAGTGATATTACCACTATACCACCATCACCCCTTAAAATCAGACTGGGTGTGGCCAGCAGGTTTCATTCTCTATAGGATATTAGGGTTTTTCTGACAATCTGACAGTCCCATAGTCACATTTTACTGAGACCAATTTTTTATTTCTAAGGTTTGTTAAATTTTACCAGTGGAATTTGAACTCTAGTCCAGTAACGTAACCACTACATGACCATATCTTAGACAGTAGGAAATTCTTATCAGCACTCACTTTAAAAACATTCCAAATTAATAAAAAGAATGAATCAAGAAGATGTTCAAAGTTTTACTATTTGATTGTTATATCTACTGATATGTAATAAGATTTCTTTCAAACTGTTTCTGGATCTACATCAGAAAATTTGCTCCAAGTGTCATTGATGGCTTCTCTGTTTATAAAAGGCAGCAATTTCTTATTGTTAAGTAACACTTTATAATAAAAAAATCTTTGGGTGTAGTTAGGATACTTCAGTCTGCTTATCAAATGTTGAAAAATAGTTAATTTGAGGTCCAAAACATCAAAGTTTTTCTGCACAGAGGTTTAGGAGACTGAACGGATATAGCAGCAAGCTACACTTGCCAATTTCACTAAAACCCAAGGATGTCCAAAAGGAAGAGGATGGCTGATTGAATCCCCAGCATTGTTCCTTTGTTATTGCTGCTTTGTCCCATTCTTTTGTGGCAATGTAGAAAAGGATGAGGAAGTTCAGAGTTAAACTGGAAATCAAGGGAGGATCTTGTTAACATATGCAACAAGGGAATCGAAAGAAGGAAAGAAATCATCGCTGCAAATTATATTGGCAGGCAATTAATGTGCAGCAGTCCAATTTTCATTAAGCAGGGGTGATTACAAAAGTCATAATCGTGCAAAATACTTTGTGTGATAATATTAAGAAAAGAAAATTTAATTATGCTTTGCCATAGCTGATATTCAATGTTTGCGTACACGTATAAATCAGAAAGATATTTTAGGAAAGATGTATCAGGGAAATTTTGTGAACTATGACCCTACAATTGAATTGAGGTTTATGCACAAGGTTTATGTTAATAATATTTGCAATCCACAGCATTCAATCACCCAAAGAACTGCTGAGTCAAAATATAAATCTATCCACCTAGTAGCGTTCATAGTGCACATGCGACACAGAAGGGGGATATTCAGTCCATTGTGCCTGTGAAAGAGTTATCTAATTAGTGGCTCTCCCTTTCTTTCCCTATGATGGAGAGATGGTGGCATAGTGGTAATGTCACAAGACTAGTAATCCAGAGGCCCACGCTAATGCTCTGGGGATGTGGGTTCAAATCCCAATCATAATAGCTGGTGAATTTAAATTCAATTAATAAAATCTGGAATGTGAAGCTAGTGTCAGTAATGGTGATTGTGAAACTATGATTGATTGTTGTAACAACCCATCTAGTTCACTAATGCCCTTTAAGAAAGGAAATCTGCCATCCTTACCTGGTCTGGCCTACATGTGACTCCAGACCCACAGTGATGTGGTTGACTCTTATTAACTGCCCCCTGAAATAGCCCAGCAAGCCACTCAGTTCAAGAGCATTTAGGGACAGGTAACAAAGTCTGGCCTTGCCAGTGACGCCCACATCACATAGAAAAAATAAAGAAAAAAGAGCTCAGCAAATTATTCTTTCCAATATCAAGATTATATTGTTAAACATGCACTAAATATTTTCTGTATTTTTACTTTACATGTCAGTGGTTAAAACAATGAATTCTTTATCCAAAGCCATGTTGAAAGATATCTGGAATTAAATCGATATATTTTTTATTCTTTTGTGGGATGTGGACACTGCTAAGGCCAACATTTATTGCTGATCCCTAATTGGCCTTGAGAAGCTGCCTTCTTATTGAGTAGATTTGTAGGCATTTAAGAATAAACTACATTGCTGTGATCTTCTGCCACATTATTTTAAAATATTGCTCAAGAACGAAGTAGGAATGAGAAAGAAACTTTGCAGCCTGCCCAGATTACTCTAGCTGAAATGTCTATTGTGGACCTAAGTCTCAGATTCTATCTACTCCCCACCCTAACTCCAATGCTGTATCCTTCCTCTCCTTCCTTAATCAGGATCACATCCGTTTCCTTCTCAGCTCATTCCACTGCCTTTGTAGCCATACTCTGTAAAAGCTGTGACAAAGCTATACCTCAAATCACACTCAGCTCATGACTCACTCAGCCGTATAGATTCTGCTTCTCTGCAAACCTCTCTCCATATTTCTATCCAGTTTTTTTTTAAATACTTATTAAACTAATAAGAATAAATTAAGCTGTTTGAATCCTTCCCAAATCTCAGATTAGCTGGAGTGGGTTTTAAACTGCCCCTCCCCCCATGAATATATGGGTTGGAGGCAGGTAGATTGTTAAAATAAGTCATTTTTAGATTGTGACCACTGACCAGCTCCAACCTACTCACATCCAGTTTCACTGGAGCTGCTTTGGATGCCTCCAGGTAAACTCCTTGCTGAATTTGGGGTTTTAATTCATGCAAATGGTCAGGTACTTATTGCCGTGATTGAGTGCTACTCGTCCAGCAGGACTGAATGCTATGACAGTCTCCTAGCTCTGCCTGTGAAAAGACATTTAACACATAATTCTGAATAGTCCTATTCTTACTGACAACGCATGGCACATATCTGCCCAGTGGTCTCAGTGTCCCCGCTCAAAGAACATGGCTTCCCTTCACCACTTCTCCCCTATTTTCCAGGTTTGCGATTAAAGAAGGAAGCTCACATATCTGGGCTCATGGTTCAACAGTGTCATAACCGAGGTAGGACTTCATAGCACCCTAGGAGCAATGCAATACAAATTAATCTTGTTCCTAAAGGGTCAGAATAAGAGGGCAGCCATTTAGGACTGAGATGAGAAATTGCCTCACTCAGAGGGTTGTGAATCTTTGGAATTCTCTACCCCAGCAAGCTATGGGTGCTCAGTCAATGGGTATGTTCAAGATTGGGATCAATACATTTTTGGACACTAATTGAATTGGATATGGTTATAGGACAAGAAAGTGGAGTTGATGTTCAGCCATGATCTTATTGAATGGTAGGGTTAATTCGCCTACTCCTGCTCCTATTTCTTATGTTCTCATGACAGATTTCACTGATAGAATTCTGCATAAGATGAGCACAATGGCATCTCATGCATGCAGCTGGGGGTTTGTTGGTGATTCTGCCATGCTGACTTTTGTGCTATGGCTATATGAGCCGCATTCATTAGCTGTGGCTCAGTTTGCAGCACTCTGGTGGATTCAAACTCCACTTCAGAGACTTGAACACATAATCCAGCCTGTCTCTCCAGTGCAGTACGGAAGGAGTATTGCACTATCGAATGTGCCATCTATCAGATGAGTCATTAAACTGAAACCCTGTCTTCTCCCTCAGGAGGATATAAAAGATCCTATGGTACTGTTTCAAAGAAGAGCAGGGGAGTTCTCCCCAGAGTCCTGGCCAATATTTATCCCTTAACTAATATCATTAAAATTAATTATCTGATCATTGTCATATTGGCTGCTGCTTTTACTACATTATAGTAGTGATTGCACTTGAAGAGTACTCATTGGCTTGTGACATGCTAGTTCTCTTTTTGATATATAACCCAGATATAAGAAGAAATCAGGGAGAAGCCCTTCAGTTACAGAATCATCATCGGACTGCCTCAGAAAAGGATGTGAAAGAAGCTCCAAAGCTTGAATGGATATTTCAATCACAATAATCAACAGCCATCTCTCAACCCCAGCCTGTATACCACACCTTAAAACAGGGAAACCTTGCGATTCGGAGAAGGTTTGTGTGTTTTGCAGAATGTCTTGCATGAGTTTCACATCCTCATTAGCATGTCATTCACAGGTAGTGAAGCATCATTGAGCTGCTAACTGCACTGATGTGTCAGCCTAGATTATGTATTCCAGCCTCTGAAATGGGACTTGATCAAGGGTATTACTACTGAGACATTGTTATCAGTACTTGATTTGTGAATGGGCAGTCTGGTCCCTTGTCTTTGTCTGAATGTTCCTGTTTCTTGTTCTCTTCTAGTGGAATGATGAGATTTAGAGTTAGAGGATTAAACCATGGGTAGAGATGTCAATGAATCATAGGATTGTTACAACACAAAAGAAGACCGTTCAGCCAATCATGTTTGTGCCAGCTCTTTGCAAGAGCAAATCAGCTAGTCTACTTTGCGGCCTTCACACTGTAGCTCTGCAAATTTTTACTCTTCAGATAATTACCCAATTCTCTTTTGAATGCCTTGATTGACCCTGTCTCCACCACACTCTCAGGCAGTGCATTCCAGATCCTAACCACTCGCTACATAAAAAAGGTTTTCTCATGTCACCATTGGTTCTTTTGCCAATCATCTTAAATCTGTGCCCGCTGGTCCTTGATCCTTCCACCTTCCATGATTTTGAACACTTCCATCAAATCTCCTCTTCATCTTCCCTTCTCCAAGGGCAACATGCCCAACTTCTCAAAATCTACCTGTGTAACTTAATTTCCTCATCTCTGGAACATCCTATGTGCTTAAAAGATATATGAGAATGGTTCCAGGGATGAGACTACTTCAGTTACATAAATAGATTGATGAAGCTGGGCCTGTCCTCCTTGGAAGTGAGAAGGTTGAGAGGGGATTTGACAGAAATGATCAAAATCATGAAGGGTCTGGACAACGTAGATAGAGACACATTGTTGAAAAGGTGGAGAACCAGAGGACACTGATTTCAGGTGATTGTCTATAGAATCGAAGGCAACATGAGGAAAAAATGTTTACGCAATAATAGTTAGGATCTGGAATGCACTGCCCGAGTGTGGTGGAGGCAGATCAATCATGGCTTTCAAAAAGGAACTGAATAATTATTTGAAGAGAAAAGATTTGCAGGGCTTTGGGGAAAAGGCAGGGCAGTGTGATTAGCTGCATTGCTCTCACAGAGAGCCGGCATGGACACGATGGGTTGATGGTCTCCTTCGGCACTGTAACCATTCTATGATTCTAAGTGGTCCTTTGCCCTCTCCACCAGTTTGGAGGCTCTGGAGTTGGGCCAGACCTTTGAGGTCCCATATTCTGTCAGCTGAGCCTGTCGGCAGCTCTGTGCCTCAGGGAGATTTCTACGCTCTTTTGTGCGGGGCCCCGACTCAGCCTCCTCCCCCCGCCCGCACAGGGAGCGCTCAGCGCTTCCGGGTGCACGTCATGCTGGGCGGGCCTTAATTGGCCTGCCCACACAAAATGGTGGCACACAGCCAATTGCGGTTGGTGATCAGCTGCACACCCGCCTGCACCTGCTCCTGCCCAACCCCCCCGACGGGGAGAAAATTCTCCCCAGAATTCTATTCACCTTTTTGATTATTTTCTATATCTGTCCACACCATTCTAATGATCTATCTATCTGCATGCACAAGTCTCTTTGGACATCCACTAGCTTTTCTTCATTTGGAAAGTACTCGTTCTATCCATTTAGGTCCAAAGTGGATGGCCACACATTTGCGTACATTGAAATCCATTTGCCACAGTTTTGCCTATTCGTTTAATCTATCAACATCTCTTTGCAATCTTACTCTTCTATCTATACATTGCTACCTATCTTTGTGTCATCGACAAATTTACACGTAGCTTTCTATCACATATCTAAGTATTAATAAATATGGTGAATACTTGAGGCCCCAACACAGATCCTTGCGAGACACCAATAGTTACTTAATGTTAATGAGAGTACATGTGCATTATCCCTTATCTGTCTCCTGCCACTCAGCCAATTTCCTGACCAGGTCAAAATAATTTGCCTTCAATTCCATGAGATTTAACTTTGGCCACCAGTCTCTTATGAGGAACTTCATCAAATGCCATGTGGAAGTCCATATAAATAATATCCTTAGACATTTACCTGTCCACTACTTTAGTCACCTGTTCAAAAAATTATATCAGATTCATCAGCTATGACTTACCCTCTACAGATCCATACAGAGTCTCTCATCGAATGAAATTTTTCATCCCATCCTTAAGTCTAGACGCTAGTAATTTTCCAACAACAAATGTTAGATTAACTGGTCTTTTTTTTATTATTCTTTCATGGGATGTGGTTGTTGCTGGCTAGGCCAGCATTTTTATGACCCATCCTTAATTGCCCTTGAGAAGGTGGTGGTGAGCTGCCTTCTTGAACTACTGCAGTCAATGCAGTGTAGGTACACCCACAGTGCTGTTAGGCAGAGAGTTCCAGGATTTTGACGCAGTGACAGTGAAGGAACAGTGATATAGTTCCCAGTCAGGATGGTGAGTGGCTTGGAGGGGAACTTGCAGGTAGTGGTGTTCCCATCTATTTCCTGCCCTTGTCCTTCTTGATGGTAGCGGTTGCAGGTTTGGAAGATGCAGTTGAAGGAGCCTTGGTGAATTCCTGCTGTGCATCTTATAGATGGTACACACTACTGCCATTGTTTATCAGTGGTGCAGGGAGTGGATGTTGGAGGTGGTGGATGTGGTGCCAATCTAGCAGGCTGCTTTATCCTGGATGGTGTCGAGCTCCTTGAGTTTTGATGGAGCTGCACTCATCCAGGCTAGTGGAGAGTATTCCATCACACTCATGACTTGTGCCTTGTAGATGGTGGACAGGCTTTGGGGAGTCAGGAGGTGAGTCACTCTTTACAGAATTCCCAACCTCTGACCTGCCCTTGTAGCCACAGTATTTATGCGGCTAGTCCAGTTCAGTTTTTGGTCAAAGGTAATCTCCAAGATGTTGATAGTGGGGGATGCAGTGATGGTAATGCCATTGAATGTCAAGGGGAGATGGTTAGATTCTCTCTTGTTGGAGATGGTCATTGCCTGGCACTTGTGTGGTGCAAATGTTACTTGTCACTTATCAACCCAAGCCTGGATATTGTCCAGGTCTTGCTGCATTTGGACATGGACAGCTTTAATACCAGGGGAGTCGTGAATGGTGCTGAACGTTGTGCAATCATCAGCGAACATCCCCACTTCTGACCTTATGATGGAAGGAAGGTCATTGATGAGGCAGCTGAAGATGGTTGTGCGAGGACACTACCCTGAGGAACTCCTGCAGTGATGTCCTGGAACTGAGATGATTGACCTCCAACAACCACAACCACCTCCTTTAGTGCAGGTATGACTCCAACCAGTAACTCCTTGGTTCCCTCTCTCATCTTTCCTAGACAGTGGAGTGACATGCATTATTTTCCAATCTAAATGAACAGTCCCCAAATTGAGAGAACTTTGGAAGATTACAGTTAGGGCATCTGCAATGTTCTCACCAACTTCCTTTGAAATGCTGGGATGAAAACTATCTGATCCTGGGGACATGTCATCTTTTAACCCCTTTGTTTTCTTCATTGCCGATGTTAATTTGGTTGAATTCCTTTCTCTGATTCAGTAATGGTTTCCTTGGCCAGCATGCCGACTCCTTCCTGCACAGTAAATTCTGTTGCAAAGTAATTATTCAGTGGGTTAGCTTTAATGCTCCCTGCTGGTGGGTTTGAAGGCAAAGGGGTTTGTTAAATCTAATGGGCAGCTAGCCCGCGATCTACCTCCCTCCCCCCCACCAAACATTCCTGCCCTCACATCAATTTTTCCAGTGGCAGGGTTAGCATCGGGCAGCCCGCCCACCAGTGGACCAATCAAGGCAGTAATCCCCATTTAAGGACCTCATCCCACCACCTCCGGGATTAAACCAGCAGCAGGAGAGGCCCAGAACTAGTAACCAGCCCAGCAGGGCCCCTCCTAAACTGACCCCCTAGGCCCATCAGTGCCCCCACCCCACCCCCAACACCCCAGGTACCCCCTCCCCAACAAGCTCTTATCCCTTGGAAATTTCTGTTCATTTTACCTTTTTGTAACTCCTCCTAACTGCTTTGCCACCCTTTGCTGTTCTTTGTACCTTTTCAGCTCACCATGATCTGGGCTACTTTTGCATTTTTGTATTTTTATTGTTTTAGTTTTATATTGTCTCTTACCTTTTTAGTCGTCTATGGATCTTTTGTTTTGGCAAACTGAGCTCTCTTAGGCATGTAACCTGGTTCTCTATCACACTAAATCCTCCTTTTGTTCGGGGTCACAGACAGACATAGATTCAGCCATTTTAGGTCTTTGTCCAGTTTGAAATTTTTAGAGATAGCAATGAGCATATCGATAAGAAAAATACACAGGCTGAGGTCTTAGTCCCTCACAATACTACCACAAACAGTAAAGCATTGGGTCATTTTAAAGGTTGCTCAGTCACGATTGTGGGCATCTCAATGTCGCTTCTCATCAACATTGGCACGAAAGTATCAATTTTGAGTGACTAACTCTACCACCAGTAGTTTTCACAACTTTCTTTCACTCCTGCAACAGACTGTCTTCCAGCTTACAAGACTCTATTATTCCTGTTTTTGGGAATGATCACAGTTCCAGTACAATACAAAGTGACAGGTTCACCTTCTATGTAGCTAAAGGCAGAAGCCGTATGGGGGTAACGCTTTTTGATAAGTTTGAATTCGTACTTGAAGATCCCACCAGAACACACATTAATATGGTCAATAACACAGACTATATCTTTATAAAAACAAAAAACTATTGCGGATGCTGGAAATCCAAAACAAAAACAGAATTACCTGGAAAAACTCAGCAGGTCTGGCAGCATCGGTGGAGAAGAAAATAGTTGACGTTTCGAGTCCTCATGACCCTTCAACAGAACTGAGTAATATTAGGAGAGGGGTGAAATATAAGCTGGTTTAAGGTGGGGGGGAGGTGGGGGGAGAGAAGTTGGGGGGGGGGGTGGGTGGTTGTAGGGACAAGCAAACAGTGATAGGAGCAGATAATCAAAAGATGTCACAGACAAAGGAACAAAGAGGTGTTGAAGGTGGTGATATCTTTCCTTATTTACCAGATTTGGGAAGATTAAAGGATACTATCATGTTTCTCACATTGACAAATCAATTCCACCAGTTCCACAAAATTTGAGACAGTTGCTGTTTACAATCCATGCTGAAGTGTTACAGGAGCTGAAATGAATATAAGCAGACAGTATCATTGAGCAAATCAACTCATTACTGTGGATATCAAACCTGGCACATCGCAAAATGGCAAATTTAGACCATGCTTCGTCCTTAAGGCGGTCAACAAAGCAATCATTCCTAACAATATCCACTTCCTACAATCCAAGAATGATCAGCATCATTTCATGACTCCACAATCTTCACAAAGCTCGACATGTGAAGGAGCTATCTTCAGATACCACCATCAGAGCCATACCAATATTTTATAGCTTTTGTTACTCATGAAGGTGTGTTTCAGCACCACAGAATGACCTATGGACTAAGTTCAGCACCTAGCGCATTCCAGAAGATAACTTCTTGAGTCATGTTGGACGTTGAGGGACGCTCAACCTACTTGACAACGTCATTGTCCATGGAAGGAACAAAGCAGAACACGAACACCAGTTATCAGTAGTGCTCACTCGACTCACACAACACAATATGACGCTCAACAAGAACAAATACCTTCGCAGCATCTGAGATTGACTTTCTAGGGTACAGAGAGATAGCAGCTGAAGTAAAGCCTATGCATGACAATGTCAACGCCATTCATGTGTTCTGACCCTGTCTAATGTGAAAGAGTTGATATTGTTCTTCTGTACTACCCACTTTTATCACAAAGAGATCGCAGAGCCTCTTTAGAAGCTACTACGCAAAGGTATACAATGGGAGTGGACAATTGCACAGTAAAAAGTGCTTGATAGGTTAAAGGTGGAGATAGCATCACTGCCAGTCCTCGCACATTTTGACCCAACTGTGAAAACATACGGCATCATAGATGCGGCAGGGATGTGACAGAATCTTTACTTTCAAAGTCCACTGAAGGAAGCGAATGACTAATTGCTTATGCATCAAGCCCATTATGGGAAACTGAATGTAAATACTCTATGGAGAGCAGGAAGCAGTAGCCTGTATCTATACTTGTGACCATTGGCACATGTATCTCTGTGGTAGAAAGTTCACTCTCTGCACTGATCACCAAGCACTGAGTACATTGTTAGCCACGTCAGGATCCGGTCATTGACTTCTTCATTAGCATAGCTTCAAGGTTGAGTACCTCACAAGCTCATGCAATTGTGTAGTTGACATAAAAACAAAAAACTGCGGATGTGGAATCCAAAACAAAAACAGAAATATTTCTGTTTTTGTTTTGTGTAGTTGACATGCTTTGCTATATATACTACTATCACAGGCAGCATTAGTGATAGCGAAGTGATTTGCGACTATCTTTATACTGTTAGAACCGAGATGGGAGGAGTGTGCGAATTATCAAGCCCCACTACTCCACAGGCTGTACCATTAATTTAAATGTTTAATTTCCTCACTGAAATGGCCAATTGTGTATCTATACCTCTATTACCGAAAAGAAAAGAGGCTCTGACCAAGCTTCTCTTGAAAACTCTGAGTGATTAATTTATTTTAAAACAAAACCTCTTTTAACATGTTACAAGTACTGGTTAACACACAATTGTAATCAGGAAGCGTAACTGTATTTCTTCCTAAAGAATTCCCCCAGCACATACACAGACACACACAGACAACCAAAGGACAAACAGATAGAGTCTCCCTGCAGAGATGGGCTTTGGAAGGTGGGCATTATAAAATAAAGGATAAAGTCTGCAGGGTATTGACGTTGTCGACCCGGAGTTCTCTCATGTGAAGAGGGGCCGCTGGTCCCAGTGGATGCCTGGAAGTTCTCACCACTGGTCTCAGCTTTGCAGGTCCAAATGCAGACAAGTTACACTCAGATGAGGTTCCCCGGTTACAGGTTGATAGCCACACAAAATTTTAGCCAAGGTAGAGAGAAAGAGGGAACCAGTCAAGGTAGCCTTCTTTCCTCAGCTTGTTCTCCAACAAGACTGTCTTCCAAACAAGCAGGTTCACAACTTAAGCTCTTTTCCCTCTGCCATGTGATTCCCTTTTTGTCTCCCAGCTTTTCATTAATTAAAGTCCTTTGCAGTTCAACATAAACAAACAACTCCTTCTCAGTACCATGTAGGTCAGGTGATTTCTTGGAAGAGGCCTGCTTGTTGACAGTTCCAAGGTGAACTTATGATCTTCCTTTAAAAAAAATCCCAGGTTAGCATCCAGATCATGCCATGTCCTTCTATTTTGTAAAAGGAAATTTGTCTTGAGAGATATGTTTCTAAAATTTCTTAGAGAAAATGGACAGGCTGAACTCTAAGAAATAACTCAATTTACATATGTTTGTTGTTTAGGGTGTTTTAACTTAAAAAAAGATCTTTAGTTTTACAAGGGATAAAAGATGTAGCGTTCAATTGTTCTATGTTTGATTATGTCAGTCTGTTTACTATTGATGATCACTATGCTTGATTGGTTAAGCCTGGGTGTGGATTCACAAAAGTAGACAAAGCTGCAAGCTAGCTGCTAGAGAACCGACATTTCAAAGCACTGAGAGTAAATTCCTGTTACACATATATAAGCTAGTGTGTCCTCTCTGTATAGCTCCAGTATATTAAACACATAACAGTTGTGGGTTTGGAAGGTGCTGTAGAAGGAGCCTTGGTGAGTTGCTGCAGTGCATCTTGTAGATGATACACACTGCTGCTACTGTGCACTGGTGGTGGTGGGAGTGAATGTTTATTGTGGTGGATGGGGTGCCAATCAAGTGGGCTGCTTTCTTTTGGATGATGTCGGGCTTCTTAAGTGTTGTTGGGTTGCATTCATTCAGGCAAGTGGAGAGTATTCCATCACACTCCTGACTGTGCCTTGTAGATGGTGGACAGACTTTGGGAAATCAGGCTATGAGTTACCAACCACAGAATTCCCAGTCTCTGACCTGCTCTTATAGCCACAGTATTTACATGACTGATCCAGTTCAGTTTCTGGTCAATGGTAACCCCCAAGATGTTGACTGTGGGGATTCAGTGATGGTAATGCCATTGAACATCAAGCGGAAAGGGTTAGATTCTCTCTTGTTGGAAATGTCTGTGGTGCAAATGTTATTTGCCACTTATCAGCTCAAGCCTGTGTTGTTCAGGTCTTGTTGCATATGGACACGGGCTGCTTCAGCATCTGAGACCATACAGCCCCTTGAGCCTGCTCCACCATTCAATACAATCATGATTGGTCTTCAGCTTCAACTCCACTTTCCCAGCACCTCCCCATATCCTTTGATTCCCTGTGTCACGGAGAGAATTTTGTGTTTAACTATTGTCCATGATCAAAGTGTTTGTATGTGAAGTGTGTGTGTTTTCTCATCCTCAGAGTGGTTGTCCCAATTCAAGTAATTCCAGCAGCAAGCTGTTTTGTATTTTCAAAAATAAAGATTATCTATTACTCCACACTTATCTCAGAGGTTTAAAAATGCAACGTCTCGCACACACTATCACTCACATGAAGATTAGATATGAACGAAGAAAGAAAAACAATACAATTGCAACTTGGGGATTAATTCAGTCTCTTTTGTAGCAGGCCTGTGGGTTCTTAGATGAGTTGCTGCTTTGGCTATAGTGAAAGTCTTAAAAAGCAGAGGATTCTCAGTAAGCTGTGAACTCCTTCTTGTAGTTGAATTTCCAGGAGGTTGGTTCTCAGGTGAACTTGAAGTTGAAAAGGTTGGAGAGAGTCCTTTGCCCACTTTCAAGGTATGGTTCTTTATTACCTTGGCTGCTTAGTTGACTGGAGCTGGTTTGATGACTTTCTGCTGGTTTCTCTGTCTCTGCAGAGCTGATTCTTGCTGTTTTAAAAGCAGGCGACAAACATGGCCGTCTCACACACGTGACCTGTTACAAGTCCAAAGTTCTTTTCCAAATAAGGTAGTGTATCAGGCCAATAAACATCCTGTTTGAAAGTTTGAGACAGCCAAGGTCTTTGTGTTTGAATGAGAGGCCATCACAATACAATGATAGGTCAATTTCACATTTGTCTGACACCCATTGATGTCCCTGGTGAAACATGGAGATGAGTTAGCAGCAACCCTCATTGCCTATAGGTTTTGGACCATATTTAATCAGGCCTTGGCTGCAGACTCTACCGGCTGCAGTTCAAATACCAACAATCACGTGGAATGCTGCAGCCACCTTAAAAGCTTTTGTGTTCACTTTTTAAAATATGCCTTTAAAATTTGTGATATCTTCATGCCTGTAATGGTCCTGACACCCTGAGAGACCAGAAATCAATCTATCTAATTCATAAATATATTCTACGATGGAGCAACAACAATCCTCTCGGGTAGCGAATTCCAAACATTCACATACTTTTGAATGAAGAAATTTCTCCTCATCCCAGTCCTGGATGTTCGGGCTCTGATCCTGTGACTGTGCCCTGTGTTCTAGATTCTCTAGCCAGGGGAAACAATGACCAGAATTTTCCATGCCCATTAGTGTCGGGTGTCACAGCAGCTGTGAGCGGACAATATGGCGAGAAGGCCAAAAATTGGCTTCACGTAGTGGTGAAACCAGTTTGCGATCGTCCACTTCACCCGTCAATGCCTTTGTCAACACCACACGTCAGGAACCTCATTGTAATACATCTGCATCTAATTATAAGCCCTGTTCGCCAAAATCATCCCCCCCCACGTCAAATTGCCACCCATGTCGGTGGGAAAACATGCTAGTGTCAGAACACATCTTGACTAACATCGGGACATACTCACATCACAGACATCCGAGGAGTAGAAGATGCAGGAGCCCTAAAGCAACCAGACCCTGGAGGAACATATGCATCGGGTGCTGGGTGGATTCTCATGGACTTGGCTCCACCACGAAATAGCTCATGGAAGGTGGAAGGTCACTGTAATAATTATGGTTTTATTTAGTGTGTAATGTAACTTTAAGAATAATACTTGTTAATGAAGATCACATGATCTGTAGTAACTAATAGGAGAGTAGCTCGGGCTACCTCAGCAGACAGTGCAGCGTGGTGGAGGAGGGTGTAACGGGGGAGAATGCAACAACTGAGCAGGCAGGTGAAGCGGGGAGGAAATTTTAAGGGAAGGAGTTTGGAGCGGGGGAAGGACTTCGAGGGGGAAGAAGGAGTTCGGAGGGGGACAGGAGCCCAGGGGGTGGAAGGAGTCTGGGGGAGGAGAGAGTTTGCTGTGGTAAGGAGCCCGGGTGGGTGGGGGAGGAGGGAGTTCAGAGCGGGGAAAGAGTCTGGGGGGGAAGAGGGAATTTGGAGGAGGAAGGAGTCCAAGGGAAGGAGGGAGTTCAGAGGGGGGAAGGAGTTTGGGGGGAAGAGGGAGTTTGGAGGAGGAAGGAGTCTAGGGGGAGGAGGGGGAAGGAGCCTGGGGGAGGAGGGGGAAGGAGCCTGGGGGAGGAAGGAGTCCTGGGGAAGAAGGAGTGTGGAGAATGGAGTAAGGGTAGAGGAAGGGATAAGAGCGGAGGAAGGAGTAGGGAGGGGTTTGTCCAGGTGAACATACAAAGGAAGGGGTCTGTGGAGTCAATGGGAGGAATCATCCCAGAATTGCGCTAAGTGCGGAAGGGGACGGGTAAAACAACATATTACCCGCTGGCCGCGATGGTGAGTTTTCACGGCATATCGTCCCAAACCCGCCACATTATTTACACATTGCCGGGAAACACACCATTTCCATGATGGGGTGCCCTCATTCGCCTGTCCACAGTCAACTCACCGCTTCATCATGCCGGGTCCAGCCGCGTGCACACATCTCAGTGTTTCCAGCCCACGGCTTCTGCAGGGAAGATGTCCACAAAAGGCAAAAAGGCCGCAGCCTTCAAGTTTAGTGACGTTTTGGATGCTGTGGAGTCCTGCCGGGATGTCCTCTACCCCCGCTTTGGCCACAGGATGGCAGCAGGATGACCAACCAGGCTTGGGAGGTGTTGGCAGCAGTGGTCAGTGCCAACGCCCTTCAAAAGAGGACAAACACCCTGTGCCACAAGAGGATGAATGATCTCCGTCCAGCAGTGCAACATATATCAGACAACCATGCTGTGAGTGATGTGTCCTCTTTCACAGGTCACTGCCATGCACTAATTATCTCCCCTTGCTTTCACAGGCACCTCTGGGAAACAGCCAACAGAGTCCACGACCCAGGGCCTCCAATCAAGCCCCAATAATACCTCTGAAGAGGAATCTGGAGGTACCCTCCTTGAAGTCCTGTCACAACGTTCACCCACACCCTCCTCCAGTGCAGAGACACACACCTCGGTGGGACCTAGCTTTAGAGTAGCCCCGGTGTCACAATCTGGTGAGCACATTGCACTGTCTGATCCACAGCAGATGGAGGCAGGGACTTCCCAGGTCCCCGGCACTCAGAGGACTGCTGGAGACCAGAATGTTGCTGAGTCCGAGTCAGGTGACGAGCCTCCAGACTCGGTCATGTCACAGTTGCTGGAGCTGCAAAGACAAGATCGGGAACATCAGGAAGGGATGTCCGCTGTACTCCTCAGATTGCAAGACATGATGGAGGATTTGTCCGCCTTCAGGCTGAGGTGATAGCGCCGGCATTGCAAAGCACCGAGATCAACACTGGCAGGGTGGTGGCCGCCATGGAGACCTTGATCCAGGACTTCACTCCTGCACTGCTGCACAGGCTTAACTCCGGCGCCAATGCCATAGTTGGCCAACAACATGTACACGTGAGCACCAAGACGCAGCGGCAGGATTAGGACAGTTAAGGAGAATTAGTTGCACAGCCTGGGCATGGGTGTTAATCACTTGTACATACTGTTCACTATTGTCAATAAACTCCCAAGAATGTCTCCCTGCCTATGGCTCCTTGTTCTGATGAGCAGTGTTTGTGTCACTCAGATGTGAAACCTTTCTGTACAAGATAAAGGCAGGTGTCTCAGTCCAGGGCCTCTTCCCTGTGCTCTGTGCATCCTTCAGACCAAAGTGATGGTCCAGCCTCACACTCCCTGGAAACATTACTGATGCCTGCACCTCGATGGTGCTGGTCATTTCTGCCAGAATGTTGTGGGCAGGCGTCACAGAGTTTCATCATTCTCTCTGTGTGCTCTCAGCACCTTTAAGGTGGGGCTGGCCCCCATCTGTTCAGCATCTGTGTCCAGTGATGCTGTGCTCCTGAAGGGCTCAGGTGCTGAAGGCTGACAAAGGATCAGATGCTTCTATAGTTTCACAGCTGCGTCTCTATGATATGACCCTGATCACGGAGCACAAGCGAGCTGCCCTCAGCCAGACAGGAGTCAGACATTCTCAGAGGCTATGTGAAGATTTATGGAGTGTCCTCACTGCACGATGTCATCATCCTCCTGCAATCGAGCGACTATTAGGGCCTCCACTGTGTCTCCATGACAGGAGCCTTATCACGGAGGGTATTCGCATTGCCATAAGCCAGACTGGAGTCAACGTTCACAGATGCAACTAAGAGGTCACCTCACTTCATGTTGTCATCATCCTCCACAAATCGCAGCTATGAGGATCTCCTAAGCACGCCTGCCTCGTCTAGCCTGTGCAGGGGCCTCATCCCCGTCAACGTCACCTTCGAGGACCTCCTCACCCTCATCCCCTCGGCGTCCTCCTCATCGGAGGAAACCTCCAGCTCCCCATCTTCTCCTCAGCGAGTTCCTCTCCCCGTTGCAGTGCCAGGTTGTAAAGGGCTCAGCAGACGATGACGATGTGTGACACCCTCTGTGGACTGTATTGCAGGCTCCACCAGACCGGTCCAGGCACTGGAACTTCATTTTCAGCATCCCAATGATTTGCTCCACCAAGTTGTGAGCTGCTGCATGAGCCTCATTACACCTCATTACACTGTGCTGCAGTCTGAGGCCACCGCACGGGTGTCATCAGCCCCGGACTCTGCGGGTAGCCCTTGTCCCCAAGGAGCCAACCCTGCAGCCTCTGTGGACCCTGAAAGACATCAGGGATCTGTGACCAACTGAGAATGTCGGAGTTGTGTACACTCCCTGGAAACCTTGCGCACACCTGCAGGATGTGTTTCTGATGGTCTCACACCAGCTGCACATTCAGCAAATGGAAGTCCTTGTGGTTGATGTAGTTGACCGTATGTTTCAATGGAGATCTGAGTGTCATGTGAGTGCAGTCGATCGCTCCCTGCACCTGTGGGAAACCTGAGATCTGGGAAAATCCTAGTGCTCTTATATCCTGGCTGTCCCGGTCCCGGGTGAAATGCACGAAGTTGTGTGCCCTCAAGGAGATGGCATCCATGACCTCATGGATGCATTTGTGGGTTGCGGCTTGTGAGATCCTGCACAGGTCACCTGTGGAGCCCTGGGAGGAGCTACTGGCATAGAAATTGAGCGCCGTGGTCACTTTCACTGCCACTGGCAGTGGATGCCCTCCATGTCCCCGTGGTGCCAAATCCTGCAGCAGGTGGCAGATGTAACTGACCAGTTCCCTAGACCTGTGCAGTCTTCGGCGACACTGGTTCTCAGTCATCTGCAGGAATGAAAGGTGGTGTCTATAGACCCTGGGTGTCACTAGGTGCCAGCCAGCGACGCCTCGCTGTGACTCTTCAGTGACATGTGCGGGAGACCCAGCCGCCCCTTCTTCCAAAGGGCGCTGCTCCTCCCTCTGTGCAGCCAGGAGCCCCAGTCACTCTCTCCTCCAACGTCTTTGCTCTCTGTACGCCATAAGGCATACAGCTAATTCACCAGGCTCCATACTCCTGATGTACTCCTCCTGCAGGATAAAAGAGAGAGACACGTGGGTTAGCTTGGGTGTTCTAAGAACCTGTCCTGGTTAAGTCTGAAGGCCCCTTAACACATCCCGGAGAGTGCTGGCCACCACTTGGATGGCCAGAGTTTATTGCGCTGCACGGCTGCCTGAAACCCCACCCACCTCCGCCCCAATCCACCTGACCGATTGGCAGCAGCTTTGCCCACTGGACTGCCTGCTGTGCTCTCAGCTCAGGCGCAGGCATTCTCCTAACCCACACTGCAAGGCTGCACTGTTAGCTTGAACCATGGGGTAGACTGGTCCAAACCAGGTTGCTGAGATTGCAAGGGGCTGTGAGCGACTCCGCCAGTGACTGCACCGTGGCCAGCTTTAGCGAGGAGATTGTACAACATGTGCAGTCGTCCAACTGTTCTGCAGTCCACTAAAACACTCATGGCATTGCAGTCTGTGTGGGGGGGGTGTGAAAAGCTCTGGGGCACTTGGTGACACTTTGATGCCTCTGCGTTGCTTGAGTGGGCAGATAAGCTAGAAGCCCGACTCCAATCATATCAATGTGGCTGCACCTGACCTGTCTCAGCTGCAGAGGAAAGGTCACTTTATACAGGGTGTCCCTAATGCGTGGCCGCTTCCCTCACCCACCCTACCCCCCCACCCCAAATGCTTGTGCGCTATATTCAACGGCAAGCCCGTGCCTCATCCCAATAAGTGGCCTCAATGGCAGGGCTGCCCTTGACCACCCCTCCCCCAACACTCCTCAAGCTTGAAGTCCAACAGGCGACCCTGGCAAGCACTGCACATCGTTGCTGTGTACTCACACCTGGGTCCCCTCAAAGTCCCCGTCATTTATATGTTGTTGTGAAAAACGTTGGCATGCTTTCCCGCTGACGTGAACAGATGGTCAAGCCGGGGGAGGGGGGGGGGTATGCGGGCAGTGGGGGGAGTGGATTCTGGAGGGCTGGCCTCATAGTGATATGCAGATGTATTACAATGAGGTTCCCAACACTGGCGGGCATGGAAAATCCCAGCCAATGACTGCCTCCTGGGGAGTGAAATGAGTCTGGGCATGGTGGGAGGTAATAGTGAGTATGAGAGAGGGCAGAGTGAAGCGTAGTGTGGGAGGGTGACAGTGTGACGGTAGCAGTAGAAGGGATGGTGAGGGTGGTTGGTGGGAACTCGGAGGCAGGCACGGACCCTGGGGGTGGGAAGGAGGAGGTCGGGGAGGTCACTGTGGATGGGGGTGGGATTCATAGGAAGGTAGAGAATGTGCACATTCACCTGGACATGCTGGAGCGACAAGGGTTCTGGCTGGAAGGTGACGATGGGGAGTTGGAAGGTGATGCTGGAGGGTCCACAGCAATGGGGGAAAGGACATGGGCGACTGGGGCCTGGGAAAGGATGGGGGAGCTGGAAACATACTTAACAAGCACCATGCTTCTGAAATCTGAACGCAAAAGGAGCCTCATGTTGATCGGGCACAGGTGCTGCATGGGAGTGTGATCAGTGGGTGGGCGGAGATGCAGGTCGGCTCAGATGGACAACTGAAAGAGAACCTCAGCAGGCAAAATGCTCGGGACAGTGAGATAAGTGTGATGGGGAGAGTGCTTGCACGAGGCTCCGAAAGGCCCTGCCACACACACACTTCTCCCTTCAGAAGCAATCGTGGGCCAGCTGTGTGCAGCTGAACCGCTAGTCGGGGAATGGGGGGGAATGCAGGGGGAGGACTCGTAAAGCCTGTAAATGAAGCTGAAAGATACCATTACACCGGATTCAGTGAAAGTGAATATACTTTCAAATTATTAAGTGAGAAAATGTATGCACCCGTGCAACCACTTGTGATCAGAATTTCTTAGCTTTTCTAGGTCTACCACTTCTTCTAGGTGCTGCCCTGACATCCACAGCAGGGGTGGAGACAGCCTGGGCAATGGTTGGCCCTGTTGCCTCTGATGATATTCACTTTCACTGCAGTTCGGCTTCCAGGCTAATAACCCTGATCTGGAATTCCTCAAGCTGCTGACACTTGCTGCAGATGTGTTTGTCCTGGATCGCCTTGGTGTCCAAATTACCCACATTCCACAGCTGCAACATAACCTCTCCTGATATTGTTACTTATGTAGTTAGTTAATTTAATTTAATTATTTTCTTAATTAACTTAGAATAACACCCACATATCCTACAATTTCCTGTGCTTATTGAAAACTGGTACCACCTACAACTAAAAGTTATACATTACTTAATTGCACAGGTATGTGTTTGGGGTGTTTATTTTAATTACTTTGTTTCATTTATTTTATTTTAAAGTTTTAGTTAATTTTATTTATTTATATTGATTTATTTTTGTTAAATTTATTTTAACTAATGAACCCTACTACTCCCTATAAGCTTTACTATTGCTATCACAAAAACCTATGAAGAACTTTATGGTTGCAAATAAGTTGTACCTGTATTTAAATGATAAATGAACGAATTAAGTAAAATACTGACCAACCAATCACTTACCTAGTTCCCTATGATGTCACACTTGATTTTAACCACATTGGTCGGTCCACTGAGACCCACACCATCTCCACCAGCACCAGCACCGCCAGTGCCAGTGCCTCCACCACCAGCATCACCAGCGCCAGCGCTAGAGCCTTCACCAGCACCACCACCACCACCAGCACCACCAGCAGCAGCACCACCACTAGCAGCAACAGCACCACCACCACCACAACCACCAGCAGTAGCACCACTACCACCACCAGCACCACCAACACCAGCACCACCAGCACCAGCACCACCAGCAACACCAGCACCATCAGCACCACCACTACCATCATCACCACCACCACCACCACCACCAGCAGCAGCACTACCACCAGCACCACCACTACCAGCACCACCAGCACCACCACCAGCACCACAACAACCTGCACCACCAGCAGCAGCACCACCAGCACCAGAAGCACCACCAGCGCCACTAGCACCAGCACCCCCAGCACCACCACCAGCACTACCACCACCAGCACCTCCATGAGCACCACCAGCACCAACAGCACCACCACCAGCACCACCACCACCAGCACCACCGGCACCACCACCACCAGCACCACCACCAGCACCACCAGCAGCAGCACCACCACCAGCAGCAGCAGCACCATCAGAAAATTGACCAGCAGCACCTGCACCACCAGCAGTACCTCCTAAACCAGCACCTCCATCAGCACCAGCAGCACCAGCAACACCACCACAACCAGCAGCAGCACCATCACCACCACCAGCACCTCCACCAGCAGCTCCATCTCCACCAGAACCTGCACCAACAGCACCACCACCAGCACCACCAGCACCACCAGCACCAGCACCACCAGCACCAGCAGCACCACCACCATCACTACCACCACCAGCAGTACCTCCACCACCAGCACCTCCATCAGAACCAGCACCAACAGCACCACCACCAGCACCACCAGCATCACCAGCACCAGCACCACCAGCACCAGCACCACCAGCACCAGCACCACCACCACCAGCAGCACCACCACCAGCACCACCACCACCACCGCCAGCACCACCACCAGCACCACCGCCACCACCAGCACCACCAGCACCACCACCAACAGCACCACCACCAGCACCAGCACCACCAGCACCAACACCACCAGCACCACCAGCAGCAGCACCACCACTAGCACCACCACCAGCACTACCACCACCAGCTGCACCACCACCACCAACAGCACCACCAGCACCACCAGCAGCAGCAGCAGCTAAAACACCAGAAACTCCACTAGCAGCACATCCACCACCAGCACTACCACCACCAGCACCTCCACGAGCACCACCAGCACCACCAGTACCACCGGCACCACCACCACCAGCACCACCACCAGCAGCAGTAGCACCATCAGAAAATTGACCAGCAGCACCTGCACCACCAGCAGTACCTCCTAAACCAGCACCTCCATCAGCACCAGCAGCACCAGCACCACCACCACAACCAGCAGCAGCACCATCACCTCCACCAGCAGCTCCACCTCCACCAGAGCCAGCACCAACAGCACCACCACCAGCACCACCAGCACCACCAGCACCAACAGCACCACCACCAGCACCACCAGCATCACCACCACCAGCACCACCACCAGCACCACCACCACCAGCACTACCACCACCACCAACACCACCACACCAGCACTATCACCACCAGCACCAGCAGCACCACTACCAGCAGCAGCAGCACCACCACCAGCATCACCAGCACCACCAGCACCTCCAGCACCAGCACCACCAGCACCACCACCAGCACCAGCACCACCAGCACCAACACCACCAGCACCACCAGCAGCACCACCACCACCAGCACTACCACCACCAGCTGCACCACCACCACCAACAGCACCACCAGCACCACCAGCAGCAGCAGCAGCAGCAACAACACCAGAAACTCCACCAGCAGCACATCCACCATCAGCAGTACCTACAAAACCAGCACATCCATCAGCACCAGCACCACCAGCAACACCACCAGCAACACCACCAGCACCACCACCAGCACCACCACCACCACCGCCAGCACCAGCAGCACCACCACCACACCAGCACCACCACCACCAGCACCAGCACCACCAGCATCACCACCATCAGCACCACCACCACCAGCAACACCAGCAGCAGCAATACCACCAGCACCAGCACCACCACCACCAGCACCACCAGCATCACCACCATCAGCACCAGCACCACCAGCAACACCGGCAGCAGCACCACCACCAGCACCAGCACCACCAGCACCACCAGCACCAGCACCACCAGCACCACCAGCAGCACCAGCACCACCAGCACCACCAGCATCACCACCATCAGCACCACCACCACCAGCAACACCGGCAGCACCACCACCACCAGCACCAGTACCACCAACACCACCAGCAGCACCAGCACCATCAGCACCACCAGCAGCACCACCAGCACCACCACCACCAGCTGCACAACCACCTGCAGCAGCACCACCAGCACCACCACCAGCAGCAGCAGCACCATCAGAAAATCTACCAGCAGCACCTGCACCACCAGCAGTACCTCCTAAACCAGCACCTCCATCAGCACCAGCAGCACAAGCACCAGCAGGAGGACCACCAGCACTACCCCCAGCACCACCACCACAAACACCACTAGCACCACCACCAGCACCACCACAACCAGCACCACCAGCACCACCAGCACCAGCACCACCAGCACCAGCAGCACCACTACCATCACTACCACCACCAGCAGCACCTCCACCACCAGCACCTCCACCAGAACCAGCACCAACAGCACCACCACCAGCACCAGCACCACCAGCACCACCACCACCAGCAGCACCACCACCAGCACCATCAGCACCACTACCTCCAGCAACACCACCACACCAACACCATGACCACCAGCATCACCACTACCAGCAGCATCAGCATCACCACCAGCACCACCAGCACCTCCAGCACCACCACCATCAGCAGCCCCACCAACGCCACCAGCACCACCAGCACCAGCACCACCAGCACCACCACCAGCACCACCAGCACCAACACCACCAGCACCACCAGCAGCACCACCACCACCAGCACTACCACCACCAGCTGCACCACCACCACCAACAGCACCAACACCACCTGCACCACCAGCAGCAACACCAGAATCTCCACCAGCAGCACATCCACCATCAGCAGTACCTCCAAAACCAGCACCTCCATCAGCACCAGCACCACCAGCAGGACCACCAGCACCACCGCCAGCACCACCACCACCAGCACCAGCACCACCACCGCCAGCACCACCACTAGCACCACCAACAACACCAGCACCACCAGCACCACAACCATGAGCACCACCCGCACCAGCAACAGCACCAGTGCCACCAGCATCACCAGCACCACCACCACCCCCAACTCCACCAGAACCAGCACCAACGGCACCATCACCATCACCAGCACCACCCGCAACACCACCACACCAGCACCACCACCACCAGCACCACCACCACCAGCACCACCAGCAGCAGCACCACCACCAGCAGCACCCCCACCACTAACATCACCAGCACCACCAGCACCAGCAGCAGCAACACCACCACCACCACCAGCACCTCCACCAACAGCTCCACTACCACCAGGACCACCACCGGCAGCACCACCACCAGCACCTGCACAAGCACCATCAACACCACCAGCACCAGCACCACCATTAGCACCACCACCACCGCCAGCACCTCCACCAGCACCACCAGCACCACCAGCACCAACACCACCACCAGCATCACCACCAATAGCATCACAACAGCAGCACCACCAGCGACACCTCCACCAGTACCGCAACCACCAGCACCACCAGCACCACCACCACCAGCACCAGCACCACCAACACCACCACCAGCAGCACCAACACCACCACCATCACCACCACCTGCACCACCAGCACCACCAGCAGCTGCACCACCACCACCAGCAGCACCACCAGCACTTCCACCACCACCACCTCCAGCAGCAGCAACACCACCAGAAACTCCACCAGTAGTACCTCCAAAACCAGCACCTCCATCAGCACCAGCACCACCACCAACAGCACCACCACCAGCACCTCCACCAGCAGCACCAGCACCACCACCAGCAACAGCAGCAACACCACCAACACCACCACCACCACCAGCACCTCCACCAGCAGCTCCACCACCACCAGGACCACCACCAGCAGCAGCAGCACCACCACCAGCACCTCCACAAGCGCCACCAACACCACTAGGACCAGCACGACCACCAGCACCACCACCACCAGCAGCTGCAAACCACCAGCACCTCCACCAGCAGCACCACCACCAGCAGCATCACCAGCACCACCACCAGCAGCAGCAAACCACAAGCACCACCACCAGCAGCATCACCAGCACCACCACCAGCAGCAGCAAACCACAAGCACCTCCACCAGCAGCACCACCAGCAGCACCACCACCAGCACCACCACTGCCAGCACCTCCACCAGCACCACCACCACCACCACCAGCATCACCACCAACAGCACCACCACCACCAGCACCACCTCCATCAGCTCCACAACCACCATCAGCAGCAGCACCACCACCACCACCAGCACCACCACCACCACCACCACCACCAGCAGCAGCAGCAAACCACCAGCACTTCCACCAGAAGCACCACCACCAGCAGCATCACCACCACCACCACCAGCACCACCACCACCAGCACCACCACCACCACCAGCAGCAGCACCACCACCACCACCAGCACCACCACCACCACCACCACCACCAGCAGCAGCAGCAAACCACCAGCACTTCCACCAGAAGCACCACCACCAGCAGCATCACCAGCACCACCACCAGCACCACCAACACCACCAGCACCAGCATCACCACCAGCACCAGCACCACCAACACCACCACCAACAGCACCAACAACACCACCAGCACCACCACCTGCACCATGAGCACCACCACCACCACCACCTCCAGCAGCAGCAACATTACCAGAAACTCCACCAGCTGCACCTCCACCACCAGCAGTACCACCAAAACCAATACCTCCATCAGCACCAGCGCCACCAGCACCACCAGCACCACCAGCAGCACCAGCACCACCAGCACCACCACCAGCACCACCAGCACCAGCTGCACCACCACCTGTAGCACCACCACCACCACCACCACCAGCAGCACCATCAGAAAATCCACTAACAGCACGAGCACCACCAGCAGCACCACCAGCATCACCCCCAGCACCACCACCACCACCACTAGCACCACCACCAGCACCACCACAACCAGCACCACCAGCACCACCACCACCACCAGCACCAACAGCACCACCACCACCAGCACCACCACCAGCAGCAGCAGCAGCACCTCCACCAGCACCAGCACCTCCACCAGCAGCTCCACCAGCAGCTCCACCACCACCAGGACCAGCACCACCAGCAGCACCAGCACCACCAGCACCACCAGCACCTTCACCAGAACCAGCACCAACAGCACCACCACCGGCACCACCACCAGCACCACCACCAGCACCACCAGCACCAGCACCACCACCAGCAGCAGCACCACCATCAGCAGCCCCACCAGCACCACCAGCAACACCACCACCAGCACCAGCACCACCAACAGCACCACCATCACCAGCAGCACCACCACCGTCAGCAGCCCCACCAGCACCACCGGCAACACCACCACCAGCACCAGCACCACCAGCACCAGCACCACCAGCACCACCAGCAGCACCACCACCAGCAGCACCAGCACCACCAGCACCACCAGCACCACCAGCACCAGCACCAGCAGCAGGAGCACCATCAGAAAATCCACCAGCAGCACCTCCACCACCAGCAGCACCACCAGCACCACCACCAGCACCATCACCACCACCACCACCAGCACGACCACCAGCACCACCACCACCAGCACCACCATTTCCACCACCAGCACCACCACCACCAGCACCACCACCAACACCACCAGCACCACCACCAGCACTACCAGCACCACCACCAGCACCATCAGCACCACTAGCACCACCAGTACCATCTCCAGCACCACCACCACCAGCACCAGCAGCTCCACCAGCAGCACCACCAGCACCACCACCTGCCCCAGCACCACCATCACCACCACCACCAGCACCACCACCAGCACCAGCATAACCAGCACCACCATTTCCACCACCACCACCAGCACCAGCCCCACCAGCACCACCACCAGCACCACAAGCACCACCACCACCAGCAGCAGCAACACCACCACCACCACCAGCACCACCACCACCAGCAGCACCACCATCACCACCACCACTAGCAGCACCACTACCACCAGCACCTCCACAAGCGCCACCAACACCACCACCACCACCTGCAGCAGCAGGAGCACCAGCAGCACAACCACTGCCACCAGCACCTCCACCCCCAGCACCATCACCACCAGCGCAACCACCACCAGCACCTCCACCAGCAGCACCTCCACCACGAGCAGCATTTCCACCACCAGCACCTCCATTACCACCAGCAGCACCACCACCACCACCACCAGCACCTCCTCCACCACCAGCACCACCACCCCTGCCAGCAACACCACCACCACCACCACCAGCACATCCACCAGCAGCACCTCCACCAGCACCACCACCACCGCCAGCAGCACCGCCATCACCAGCACCACCACCACCAGCATCAGCACCTCCTCTACCAGCACCTCCAACACCGTCAGCTCTTCCACCATCACCAGCACCTCCACCACCACCAGCACCTCTACCGCCACAGCACCTCCACCACTCCCAGCTCCTCCACCAGCAGCACCACCACCGCCAGCAGCACCACCTGCACCACCACCAGCTGCACCAACACCACCAGCAGCACCACCAGCACTTCCACCACCAGCTCCTCCAGCAGCAGCAACACCACTAGAAACGCCACCAGTAGTACCTCCAAAACCAGCACCTCCATCAGCACCAGCACCACCAGCACCACCACCACCAGCACCACCAGTACCACCACCAGCACCACCACCACCAGCACCACCATCACCACCACCACCTGCAGCACCAGCACCACCACCACCAGCAGCAGCAAACCACCAGCAACTCCACCAGCAGCACCACCACCACCAGCACCACCACCACCAGCAGCAACACCACTAGCACCACCACCATCACCAGCACCTCCACCAGCAGCTCCACCACCACCAGGACTACCACCACCAGCAGCAGCACCACCACCAGCACCTCCACAAGCACCACCAACACCACCACCAGCACCACCACTGCCAGTACCACCAGCAGCACCACCACCAGCAGCAGCAAACCACCAGCACCTCCACCAGCAGCACCACCAACAGCAGCACCACCACCACCACCAGCAGCAACACCACCAGCACCACCACCATCACCAGCACCTCCACCAGCAGCTCCACCACCACCAGGACCACCACCACCACCAGGACCACCACCACCAGCAGCAGCACCACCACCAGCACCTCCACAAGCACCACCAACACCACCACCACCAGCACCACCACCGCCAGCACCTCCACCAGCACCACCACCACCAGCAGCAAACCACCAGCTCCTCCATCAGCAGCACCACCACCAGCAGCATCACCACCACCACCACCACCAGCAGCACCACCATCACCACCACCACTAGCAGCACCACCACCACCAGCACCACCACCAGCACCATCACCACCAGCACCACCACCACCAGCACCACCATCACCACCACCACTAGCAGCACCACCACCACCAGCAGCACCACCATCACCACCACCACTAGCAGCACCACCAGCACCTCCACAAGCGCCACCAACACCACCAGCACCAGCACCACCACCAGCACCACCACCACCAACACCACCACCACCAGCACCTCCACAAGCGCCACCAACACCACCAGCACCAGCACCGCCACCAGCACCACCACCACCAGCACCTCCACCAGCACCACCACCACCACCACCAGCATCACCACCAACAGCACCACCACCAGCAGCACACCCAGCACCACCTCCACCAGCACCTCCACCTGCACCACAACCACCAGCAGCAGCAATACCACAAGCACCAGCCGCACCGCAACCACCAGCAGTACCACCACCATCATCAGCCCCAAAAGCCCCACCAGCACCACCAGCACCACCACCACCAGAACCACCACCAGCACCAGCACCACCAGCACCACCACCAACAGCACCAACAACACCACCAGCACCACCACCTGCACCACCACAACCACCACCTCCAGCAGCAGCAACATCACCAGAAACTCCACCAGCTGCACCTCCACCACCAGTAGTACCTCCAAAACCAACACCTCCATCAGCACCAGCACCACCAGCACCACCACCACGACAAGAACCACCACCACCAGCACCACCACCAGCATCAACACCACCACCACCACCACCAGCACCACCAGCACCACCACCACCACCACCAGAACCACCAGCAGCAGCAACACCACCAGCATCTCCACCCGCAGCACCAGTGTCACCACCATCAACAGCATCACCACCAGCAGCAGCACCAACAGCACCACCACCACCACCACCTGCAGCAGCAGGAACACCAGCAGCGCAACCACCACCATCAGCAACTCCACCCCCAGCACCATCTCTACCAGCGCCACCACCACCACCAGCACCTCCACCACGAGCAGCACTTCCACCACCAGCACCTCCATCACCACCAGCAGCACCACCACCAGCAGCACCTCCTCCACCACCAGCACCTCCACCCCCACCAGCTCCACCACCGCCTGCACCTCCACCACCAGCAACTCCACCATCACCAGCGCCTCCACCACGAGCAGCACATCCACCAGCAGCACCTCCACCAGCACCACCACCACCGCCAGCAGCACCGCCAGCACCAGCAGCACCACCACCAGCACCAGCACCTCCACCACCAGCACCTCCACCACCGCCAGCTCTTCCACCATCACCAGCACCTCCACCACCACCAGCACCTCCACCGCCTCCAACACCTCCACCAGCAGCACCTCCACCACCAGCAGCACCTCCACCACCAGCAGCACCTCCACAACCACCAGCACCTCCACCGCTCCCAGCTCCTCCACCAGCAGCACCACCACTGCCAGCAGCACCACCTGCACCACCAGCACCACCACCAGCAGCACCTCCACCACCACCAGCACCTCCTCCACCACCAACGCCTCCACCATCAGCACCTCCACCACCACCAGCACCTCCACCGCCGCCAGCACCTCCACCAGCAGCACCATCACCGCCAGCAGCACCACCACCACCAGCACCTCCACCGCCGCCAGTACCTCCACCAGCACCACCAGCAGCACCAGCAGCACCACCAGCACCAGCACCACCACCACCACCAACACCTCCAGCAACTGCACCTCCACCACCACCAGCACCTCCACCACCGCAGCACCTCCACCAGCGGCACCACCACCGCCAGCAGCACCACCACCACCAGCAGCAGCTGCAGCCGTAGCTAGCTCTTTCTGAACTACTCACGCTCTTATGTCTCCCAGCTCCTTCCTGTTCTTTCTGAACTCCCAGCTCCTCTCTTGCTCCTATTGAACTCTCGGCTCCTCTCGTGCTCTTTCTGAACTCTGGGCTCCTCTTGTGCTCTTTCTGATCTCCTATTTCCTCTCGCACTCTTCTTGAACCTCCTGCTCCTCTCACTCTCTTTCTGCGCTCGCAGCTCCTCTCATTCTTTTATCTCTCAGCTCCTCTCTCACTCCTTTTTAACTCCCGTTCCTCTCGCACTCTTTTTGAACTCCCGTTTCCTCTCATGCTCTTTTTGAGTTCTCACCTCCTCTTGTGCTCTGGTCTCTCACCTCCTTTCTTGAACGGTTGTGTTACATTCACTAATTTACAATCTGCTGGGACTGTCCCAGGATCTAGGGAATTTTGAAAAATCATAGCCAGCACATCCCCGATCTCAGCAGCTACCTCTTTTGGAACCTAGGTTGTAGGCCATTAGGTCCAGGGGATTTGTTGGATTTTTTCCCCTTAATTTCTCCAGTACAATTACTCTGCTGATATTAATTACCTTATTTTTCTCTCTCCTTTTAACCCCCCAGGTTTCCCTCTATTTCTGATGTGTAACTTGTGTCTTCTACTCTGAAGACAGACACAAAGTATTTGTTCAATGCCTCTGCCATTTCCTCATTCTCCATGATGATTTCTCCTGTCTTGGCCTCTAAGGGACCAGTGTTTACTTTACCTACTCTCTTCTTTTTAAATGCTTGTAAAAGCTCTTGCAATCTGTTTTTATATTCCCGGCTAGTTTACTCTCATATTCTATTTTTCTTTTTTTTATCAAGTGTTTGGTGGCCAATAGCTGGTTTCTAAAACACTCCCAATCTTCAGACTTAATACCATTTTTTGCAACACTATAAGCCTCAGCTTTTAATCTAATACTTTTTCAAACTCCTTAGGAAGCAAATGATGGTTCTTTCTTGCAGATTTTTTTTCAAGGAATGTACTTTCGTTGAACATTTTAAATTGTTTCTTTAAATGTTCCTCACTATTTATTTACCATCATACTTTTTAGTCTATTTATCCAACCTACCTTATCCATCCTTCCCCTCATATCTACATAAAAGGTTTTGTTTAAGTTTAAGATTTTTGTTTGTGATAGGAGTACGTTGATTTCAAACTGAATGTGGAATCCAATTGTATTATGATTACTATTTCCCAGTAGATCTTTTACGATGGCATTGCTATTTACCCAATCAACTTCATTCATTCTTTCCCTCATACCTAAGTACTAGGTTTTGTTTAGGCTTAAGTTTTGATTGTGATTGAAGTATGTCACTTTCAAACTTAATGTGGAATTCAACTGTATTATGATCACTATTTCCCAGTGGATCTTTTACTATGACACCACTAATTAACCTTGCCTCATTACATAATACAAGTTCTAAAAAAGCTTTATTCCTAATTGGTTCCAAAACATATTGCTCCAGGAAACTATCATGAAAGCATTCTACAAATTCATATTCCAGACCACCGTTGCCAATTTGATTAGTCTGGTTTATAAGAAAATTAAAGTCACAATTATTCCATTACAAGTTCCAATAATTTCTTGCTTAATGCAATTATCCAATCTTTATCCAAGTGTAACTACAGTTAGGAGGCCTATAAACTATTCCCACCAGTCTGATCACCATCAATTTTCTGATTCATTTTTTATAGATTTTTTGAAGGGATGTGGGCAAGGCCAGTATTTGTTGCCTTCCACTGAATGGCATACTAGGCATTTCAGGGTCATGTGTAGGCCAGACCAGGTAAGGACAGCAGATTTCCTTCCCTAAAGGACAACAATGAGTCTTTATGACAATTGATGATGGTTTCATGGTTACTATTACTGAGACTAGCTTTCATTTCCAGGTTTATTAAATCATTGGATTTAAATTCCACCAGCTGCCGTGGTAGGATTTGAACCATATCCAAGAGAAAAAATCTAGGTCTCTGGATTGCTAGTCCAGTGATATTACCACCACACCACTGTCTCCCCCATGCCTAATCTCCACCAACACTGATTCTACTTCCTGATCTTCTCAGCCAAGATCCTTTCTCACCAATGTCCTTATGTCATTCTTTACGACCAGGCCTCTCCCACCTGCTTTCCTTTAATGCCTGTCTTTTCAAAATGTTGTGTACCCTAGAATATTTATTTCCCAAACTTGGTCACTTTGTAGGACTAAACATTTATCTCGATATGTACCACTACAACTTATTGCAGATTCTTCATGCATTCAGATAAAGAGCCTTTAATTTTATCTTTTACTACTATTCCATGAATGGATTTTACTCACTGTCGCACTATTACCGTTAAACTCTCTGTCCCTTCCAGTCCCACTCTACTTCCTCCTTGCATCATTACACTGCTCTATTACCTTGATTTGTTTTTCTTGGATTTCTAATTCTCCCTTTGCCTGAATCCTCCTGCCCCCACCCTTTCTGCCCGCATTAGTTTAAAGAGCTATCCACAGCCCCAGTTATATGATTTGCCAAGACAATCAGACAAGACATTGATCCCAGCCTGATATAAGCTGAGCCCATCTCAGTGGAACAGCTCCCTCTTTTCTGAGCACTGATGCTAGTGTCCTATGAATTGAAACCCCTTCATCCCACACCACTCTCTGAGCCACGTGTTTAATTCTCTAATCTGCTTGACCCTATGCCAATTGGCACGTGGCTCAGGTAACAGTCCATTCCGTGTGTTAATTTGGACACTAACTTCTTGAACTCTCTCAGCAGAACATCATTCCCTGTTCTGCCTATAATATTGGTTCATACGTGGATCCTACCCCTCCCACTCTAAGTTCATCTCCAGCCATGAGAAGATGCCCTTAACCCTGGCACCGGGCAGGCAACCCAACTTTGGAGCTCCTGGTCACAGCTACAGAGAACAGTACCTATCTCCCTGACTGTACTGTCCCCTATCACTACCCCATTTTTTTGCTGCCCTCACTTGGTTGGCATCCTGCACCATGGTGCCATGGTCAGTTTGCTTATCCACCCTGCAGTCCTTGTTCTCTTCTACACAGGTAGCGAGCACCTTGTACATGTTCATCAAAGTCAAGGGCTGAGGCTCCTCCATCTCTACCTGCTGGATCTCCATTCCTGCCTGACTCACAGTCACACCCTGACCCTGACATGACCCTGACCACTGACAAACTCTAAAGTTCTACCTAGCCTAAGGGGCGTGACTGCCCCCTCGAACAAAGTGTCCAGGTAACTCTCCCCCTCCCTGATGTTCCGCAATGTCTGTAGTTTGGCCTCCAGCTCAGCAACCCTGAGCTGAAGTTGCTCAAGTTGCAGACACTTACCACAGACAAGGTTGTCCGAGACTGCAGTGCAGTCCATAGATTCCCACATGTTGCAGTTCCAGTACACCACAAACAGTGCCATGTCTGTCTAAGTTTATTTATTTAATTAACTAATTAGTTATTAATTTCCCCAGCTAAAGTAATAGTAAGTTAGTCTCCCAGCTTGCAGACAAAAGAAGGACACTCACCAGCTACCGGAGGTTGATAAAAAGGTATAAAAAGCAGCATCTCCTTCCCCCCTCTGCACCTGCATCAAATTTCTGAATTAGCACTCAGTTCATGAAGCGCTCTGTCCTTGCTCCTCACATCAGATAATGAGGAGAGGAGTGTGCGAGAGGAGGACCTTGGGGCAGGTGGTCAGCAGCACCGAGAGGAGAGTGCGAGAGGAGGACCTGTTTCTACCTGTCAGAGCCGAAGTGTGACATCAAAGGAAAACAGGTAGGTGATTGGTGGGTATCTCTTTCGTGTCTCTTTTGATTGGCCAAGTAGTTTAAATCAGGAGACGTTATTACAGCTGAAGAGTACATTTAAGAAATTCATTTTTTAAATATTTAACATCCAAATTAAGTAATTAAATAGAATAGAGATGGTTGGGCAGGCAATGTGTTGCAGCTGATGGATACCGGTGCGATCCACAGTGACCACATCTGTAGCCAATGTTGGCTGCTCGAGGAATTCCGGCTCAGAGTTGATGAGCTGGAGACTGAGCTTCGGACACTGCGACACATCAGGAAGGGGGAGAGTTACCTGGACACTGTGTTTCAGGAGGCAGTTACACACCTTAGATTGATTACATCAAATTTGGACCGTGGTTAGGGGCAGGAGGGTGTGACTGAGTGAGGCAGGTTTGGGGATCCAGAATTTAGCTTCGGAGAAGCCTCAGCCGGTGCCCTTGTCCAATAGGTATGAGGTTCTTGCTCCCAGTGTGGATGAAGGCAGAGACTGCAGGGAGGATGAGCAAACTGTTCACAGCACCGTGGAACAGAGCGCCATTCAAGTGGGGGGAGAAAAGAGAAATGTAGTAGTAATAGGGGATAGCATAGATAGGGGAATAGATACTGTTCTCTACAGCAAAGACAGAGTCCCGAAGGCTGTGTTGCCTACCTGGTGCCAAGGTTAAGGACATCTCTTCTGGGCTGGAGAGGAACTTGGAGTAGGATGGGAAGGATCCAGTCGTTGGTGGTCCATGTAGGTACCAACGGCATAGGTAGGACTAGGAAAGAGGTTCTGCTGAGTGGCTACGAGCAGCTCGGGGCTAAATTAAAAAGCAGAACCACAAATGTAATAATTTCCAGATTATTACCTGAGCCATGTGCGAATTGGCATAGGGTAAATAAGATTAGAGAGGTAAATGTGTGGCTCAAAGATTGGAGTGGGAGAAATGGGTTCCGATTCATGGGCCACTAGCACCAGTTCTGGGGAAGGAGAGATCTGTTCCATTTGAACCATGCTGGGACCAGTGTCCTGGAGAATCGTATAACTAGGATTGTAGATAGGACTTTAAACTAATTAGCAGTGGAGGGGGGGGAAGGGGGGGCAGTTTCAATTGAAGGGAAGTTAAAAAATCAAAAGGAACAAGAGAGCAGAGGTGCAGGGCAGTGAAGAGGCGAAGGATAATCAAAGTGTGACAGGAAGGGGCAGAGAATATAAGCAGAAGAGTGCAGCAGAAATCAGAACGAAGGGGACTGGCTGAGGCTTCTCCAAAGCTAAATTCTGGATTCCCATACCTGCCTCACTCACAGTCACACCCTCCTGTCCCTGACCACAGTCTGAATTTGAGTAATAATGGTGAAAAGTTAAAGCTTAAGGCTCTTTATCTGAATGCACGCAGCATTTGTAACAAGATAGATGAGTTGACGGCACAAATAGAAATAAATGATTATGACCTGATAGCTATTACAGGGACGTGGTTTCAGGGTGACCAAGGCTGGGAACTCAATATTCAAGGTTAGTCGACATTCCAGAAAAATAGGCAAAAAGGAAAAGGAGGCGGGGCAGCTTTGTTAATAAAGGCAGGTATTAGTGCAGTGGTGAGTATTGATATAGTGCAATAGATCATGATGTGGAATCAGTTTGGGTAGAAATAAGGAATAGCGAGGGGAAGAAGTCATGGGTGGGAGTTGTTTATAGGCCCCCGAAGAGTTGCCTCACTGTAGGACAAAGTACAAATCGGGGAATAATGGAGGCATTACAGGGTGCTACAATTGTCATGGGTGATTTTAATCTGCATATTGACTGGACAGATCAGATTGGCAGGGGTAACATGGAAGATGAATTTGTAGAGTGCATCAGGGATTGTTTCTTAGAGCAATATATTGCAGAACCTACCCGGGAACAGGCTATTTTAAATCTAATAATGTGTAATGAGGTAGGATTAATAAGAGATCTCATAGTTAAGGATCCTCTAGGGGGTAGCGATCACAACATGGTAAAATTTCAAATTCAGTTTGAGGACAAGCAACTTAGGTCTCAAACCAGTATCCCCAAATTAAATAAGGGCAATTACAGAGGTATGAAGAAAGGGTTGTCTAAAGCGGGCTGGGAAAATAGACTAAGGGGAAGGTCAATGGATGTGCAGTGGCAGACATTTAAGCAGATGCTTCATAGAGCTCAGCAAAAATTTATCCTGGTCAAATAGAAGGACTTGATGAGACGGAAGAATCACCCGTGGTTAACAAAGGTGGTCAAGGAGATTATCCAGTCAAAAACTAAGGCGTACAGAGCGGCAAAAACTAGTGGTAGGCCAGAGGATTGGGAATTTTTTGGGAACCAGCAATGGATGACTAAAAAGCTAATAAAGAGGGAGAAAATTGATTACGAAAGTAAATTGGCAAGAAATATAAAAACAAACAGCACGAGCTTCTACAGGTATATAAAAAGAAAGAGAGTGACTAAAGTGAGCATGGGACCCTTGGAGGATGTGACTGGAGAATTGATAACGGGGAACAGGGAAATAGCAAATAATTTAAACCAATATTTAGCATCGGTCTCCACGGTGGAGGACACTATAAACATCCCAAAGATATCAGATAAACAAGGAGCTAATAGGTGGAAAGATCTTGCAACAATCTCTATCACGAGGGAAAAAATATTTGACAAACTAATGGGACTAAAGGCAGACAAGTTGCCAGAACCTGATGGCCTTCATCCAAGGGTTTTAAAGGAAGTGGCTGCAGAGATAGTGGATGCATTGGTCGAAATATTCCAGAACTCACTGGATTCCGGGAGGGCCCCAACAGATTGGAAAACCATTAATATGATACCCCTGTTCAAGAAGAAAGGGACACAAAAAGCAAGCAACTATAGGCCAGTCAGCTTAACATCTGTCGTTGGGTAAATACTAGAGTCCATTACTGAGGAAGAAATAGCAGGACATTTAGAAAAAGCTTAATGCAATCAAACAGAGTCAGCATGGTTTTGTGAAAGGGAAATTATGTTTGACAAATTTGCTAGAGTTCTTTGAGGATATAACGAGCAGTGTTGATAAAGGGGAACCGGTAGATGTAGTGTATTTGGATTTCCAGAAGGCATTTCATAAGGTGCCACATAAAAGGTTATTGCAAAAGATAGGAGCTCATGATATTGGGGGTAATGTATTAGCATGGATTGAGGATTGGTTAACACACAGAAGACAGAGAGTCGGGAAGAATGGGTCTTTTTTAGATTGGAAAGACGTAACTAGTGGAGTGCCACAAGGATCAGTCTTAGTGCCTCAATTATTTACTATCTATATTAATGACTTGGAGCAGGGGGCAGAATGTAATGTATCCAAATTTGCTGATGATGCAAAAATAGGTGGGAAGGCATGTTGTGATGAGGACATAAGGAATCTGCAAGGGGATATAGATAGGTTGAGTGAGTGGGCAAAAACTTGGCAGATGGAGCTTAATGTAGGAAAGTGTGAGGTCATGCACTTTGGTATGAAAAATCAAAACGCAGCTTATTATTTAAATGGAGAGAGACTCCAAAATCATGCAGCACAGAGGGATCTGGGTGTTCTTGTGCATGAAACACAAAAAGTTAGCATGCAGGTGCAGCAAGTAATTAAGAAGGCAAATGGAATTTTGGCCTGTATTGCTAGGGGGTTGGTGTTTAAAAATAGGGAAGTCTTGTTATAACTGTACAGGGTGTTGGTGAGGCTGCACCTGGAGTACTGTGTACAGTTTTGGTCCCCGTATTTAAGAAAGGATATACTGGCATTGGAGGCAGTTCAAAAGAGATTCACTAGGCTGATTCCTGGGATGAAGAGGTTGACTTATCAAGAATGACTAAACAGGTTAGGCCTTTATTCATTAGAGTTTAGGAGAATGAGGGGTGATCTTATTGAAACGTACAAGATTCTGAGGGGGCTTGACAGGGTAGATGTTGAGAAGATGTTTCCACTTGTAAGGGAATCTCGAACTAGGGGACATAGTTACAGAATAAGAGGGCACTCATTTAAAATTGAGATGTGAAGGAATTTCTTCTCTCAGGGAGTAGTGAATGTCTGAAATTTTCTACCCCAGAGAATTGTAGAAGAAAGCAAAACACTTACAGAAAAAATCGCCACAGAAAAACACAAGCGAATCAGTGATCCCATAGATCACTGAAAGTATTTAAAGAGGAGGTAGATAGATTTTTGAAATATCGGGGATTTGAGGGCTATGAGGAGCTGACACAAAAGAGGAGTTGAGGCCTGCGGCAGATCAGCCATGATCTTATTGAACGATGGGGCAGGCTTGAGGGGCCGAGTGGCCTACTCCTGCTCCTATTTCTTATGTTCTGATGTTATCACTCTCTGGGTAAAGAAGTTTCTCCTGAACTCCCTACTAGATTTATTAGTGACTCTCTTATTTTACGAACCCCAGTTTTGAACATCCTCACAAGTGGAAACATCTTCTCAACATCTTCCTTATCAAATTGCTTTATAATTTTAAAGATCTCTATCAGGTTGCCCCTCAGCCCATTCAACCTTTCCTGAGAGTTATAACCTCTTAGCTCTTGTATTATTGCAGTAAATCCTTTCTCTAACTTCCCCAGTGCCTCTGTACCATTTTATGATATGGAGATCAGAACAAACGGAATCAGGTGGAGCATTTTAAAGACTGCAGTGCAATTCAGTGTCCCAATAATCAGTACTTTTACCAATGCCATCATGCCCCATATAGGTAATTAGGCCCTTCTAAGTGTTATGGACAGGAGGGGGTTAATTTAAACAGCCCTGATGCCTCTTCTCACCACCCATCTGTAAGCAGAAAGGTGTTTTGATATGCTTCCGCTTTGTAAGCGGTGGGGTATTTCCCAATCCCTCAGTTTTGGTATGATCCAATTTCTATTAATAATCCCACAGCAAACTTAGATAGGGTGAACTGTGGGGGTCAGTTTATTCGCTGAAAATGTAAGCGGGGTGTCGCTACGTAGCCCCCTGTGCATTCATGTAATAAACAAGGGATAAAGAAAGAGATTTACAGGGCAAAGACCACAGAGTAAAGAATTATTGTTTCACGGGGTCCAGAGTCCAAAATCAAAGTCCAATGGTGTATTCCTTCACAGAGGTCGGCAGGTTGAAAACTAATGCTGGATAATTCACTTTCTCAGTAGAGATGAGTTCCATGATGAGATAGGCACGCAAAACTGAATTAATCATGTAGACGATGGTATAGAAGTGCCAGTAGAAACAGTGTAGATGGGGGCCAGGCATTCAAAGCTGAACAGAGCTATCAGCTATTTCTGTGATGCTGCTTGGTAGATGGCAGATGGCTGGCTGATTTGCAGTACAGCAAGATGGTATTACTGGTTCTCCCAGCTAGGGGGTCATGTCACATGACTCCCACCTCTCCACTTTGGCTTTGACAAAGGGTGTATATTCCTTTGCCTGGGTTCCTCAGATTGTTAATATTCCAACCATTAAAAATTTGAAAGGAAGGTTGCAGGGTCCTTTGTCCTAGCAGACAACTCATCTCTGGTTGGCCAGGTTTGGCTTATGAAATGGAGATGGCCTTTGTAACTTACCTTTGAATTTGGTCTCTGCAGCCCACAGAGGTTATTAGCGTCTCTTCAGAGATAATGAAGTGCAAGTCTCTATGATACTGCTCTGATAGCTCTTTTGTTTAGGGTCACTGCCAGACTCAGCTTCAGTCACGTTAAAAGGTCATTGTCCAGTTTTAAAATTTTAGAAAGTGACTATGATGACATATACTATATTTCATAAAAATATAGTGTGAGATCTTAGTCCCGTTCCATAAGGAAACTTGTGTTTTAGTAGTGGAGTCACATGAATGAATGGAAGTCTAGCCCCTAACTAACCCACCAACAGGAGGCAACTCCATCCCCTAGGCCATTAAATTAATTCGCTTGTGTTGTTGCTGCGGCAATTTTTCCTGGAAGTGTTTTGCTTTCTTTCCCTCCAACCCTCAAAGCCTGTGCAGGCTCAGCAAGCTGCTTTAAACATTCCCCTGAGCTTTAATTCAAATAGCAGGAGATTTGAATGAATAGCATAACTGCAGAAATATCTAGAGATGAGCAGGATGCATCTTAATTGAGCGTGACATTCCAATCAACTCTGTTAGTATTCAAATTCATTCACTCACACTTCCATTCACACTTAACAATCTGCATTTACATAGCGCCTTTAACGTAATAAAAATGTCACAAGATGCATTACACAAGCAGCATGAGATAGTATCCAACACAGCCCCAAAATAGAAGACTTTCAGATATTGGAAAGAGGTTTTCAGAAGCTTCATGAGGTAGAGAGGGTGGAGAGGGTGAGAGGTTTAGGGAGGGAATTCCAGACCTTAGGGCCTAGATGGATGAAGGCATGGCCGCAAATGCTGCAGCAAAAGGAGTGGGGGTGGATAATTGGAGGAGAGCAAAGATCTCATGTGTTGTCAGTCCTGCAATTGTTGTTAACCATCCAGCGCTGACCAAGATGATAATCAGCACATGTATTGTACATGGAGAAGTGTGTTGGTCCCCTAGTATCGTGTGCTGCTGAGTCATTGGCTCCAGATTTGTTCCTTGCTTAAGTTCTCAACATTGGATGTGCTTTCACAGGAAGGCACTCTTCCTTGTTTGCAAATACACAATGGTTGGTGCAGTAGGAGGTGACCAGGCTGGGTACGGGCTAACCGACCAAAATTCACTGAGAAAGCTCAACTGTTGTGATGGTGCAGACTCGATGGGCCGAAGGGCCTCTTCTGCACTGTGTGATTCCGTGATTCTGTGAGTGCATTGATCATCTCCAATATCTACTCCCAACTGTGTTTTTCCCAAACTCAGAAAAAACAACACGTGAAAACCATTTGCTCTGATTAGAACCCCTGAAGCAATGGACCACAAACTCTTCCTCCCACAAATAGCCTCATTAAGAAAAAAAATTGTGAAATAATGCTCATAGTGTGATTTTGAATGCATAATGAGGCTTCAGTTTAACAGGCTAAACTTTCATTTTTTACTTAGAAAATAATGCCCTCTGTAAAATATTACAGGCCTGACTGATTATGTATTTTCCAAGATCCAAGATATCAGTCTTACACAGTAATATAGCTCGCAGGAAAATTCCTACAGATGGATAATGGTACAAAAACTCACAAGGGTTAAAATATTGTTAACCATTTGTGAATTTAAGACATTTAATTCTTGGGATCTGTGGAGAGGAGAAAGATCAGAACATGGACCTAAGGCGTCAGAGAAGTAAAGAGTGCACAGGGGAAAAAATGAAATGGAAGTGATGAAAAGAACAAGCTAAAACTGAGCTGATGTTTAGGATCAGACCAGAGGGTTGTCCTCAGGGCAAAACTATAAACCTTTTGATCTCTACATGTGACCACCTCTATCAGCCAGAAACCACGAAGACAATAACTCTGGGAATCCCCAAGATATGAACATGAAAAAACACAAGCTAGGGAAGCAAAACTAAATTAGTGAGAACCCCGGATGAGCCAGCCCAAGAAAGCACCTAGTGTTCTCTTGCTGTGTTTCAACACCACCTGATTGAGACAAATGAGGAAAATAGCACTGGTGGCAGCACACAATGGAAATTCATCATTACACAACAAATAAATGATTGACTAATTGAAGTAATGTACGATCTGCGGTAACCCGCAGAATAGGCCCAAAGCAATATAGGAGCCAGTAATCCTGAGTCAGGCAGTACCATTGACGATGAGGGAGCACAGCAGCTTTGATATGTTCATTCCCACATATACCAGATATCTCCAGATGTCAGTGTGATTGTAACATGGACTCATAAATATCGGTCCTGTTAAGGGTGGTCATATTGTCCAGTACAATAACTTGCATTTCTATAGCATAGAACATAGTAAGGATGCTGCTAGCATTATCAGATCATTATCAGATAAACTTTGACACCGAGCCATATAAGGAGATACGAAGACAGCTTTTTCACACAGATAGGTTTTAAGGGGAGAGAATTGGAGAGGTTTAGGGAGGGAATTCCAGAGCTTCAGGCTGAGATGGTGGACCAAAGGAACTGGGGGCATGCAAGAGACCAGAATTGGAGGAACACAGAGATTTCAGAGGGTTATAGGGCTGGAGGAGGTTACCGAGATACGGAGGACTGAGGTCATGGAGGGATTTTAAACATGAAAAATTACAATTGTAAAATTGAGGCATTGCCGGATTGGCAGTGGCAATGGGCGAATAGGACTTGCACCACAGCAGATGGGTTTCACTCGCACTTTTTTAAAAATTAGAGTGAAAGTTTGTTGCAGTTTGTGATTTTTCAGGGCTGCTCAGTGATGGGAGTGGAGTTGGTGATACCATGATTTAGATTGGTTTGATGTTTGATCGCGTTCATGTGACCTCTGCTTTCAGAGGCCGAGGTTAGGCTGGGGTTCTTTGTTCCAGTCAGGCAGTGGATGCAGATCATGGGGACACCTGAAGAGTTTTTATTTCAGCCTCGTCTTGTCTTCCCCAGGTGCCCAAGGGTTAAAACAAACCTTGT
>NC_135890.1:59892240-60102240 GCF_964194155.1 Cetorhinus maximus
GTGCTGAGTGTGGACACTGGGCAGAGAGGAGAAGGGGAAAGACTTGTTTACACAGACTGCAAAGAGCCTGGGGAATAATGCGGAAAGGAAGTAATCCGGAGCTCTTGTCTGCCTGATCCAGCTTCCTGCTCAAGAGGATCCAGTTACAGCAGCAGAACATTTCAGACGTGTGTCAGCATGGAAAAAAGAAGCAGTTTGCATCGCTGATCGGATCGGAGGGGCAACTAATCCACACACAATAACAAAGGCAGCAACTCTCGGGTATGTGAACATTACAGCTCTGCCCCCCACCCACCCCCCCGTCACTGAGCTCCTCTCGGCAGCAGAGAGCGAAAGGCCGGATGTCCTAGACAAAGTTACAGCGGGGGAGAAGTGTTAGTGTCTGGGTGAATGTTTCAGTCTCTCTCTGAAAGTTTGTTTGCTATAAGTGGGGGGATCGGGGCCTGAGGAAGGAGAGAAGTGTCGAGATAGTAAGTTGGACAGAGGAAGGAGATACAGTGAAAGTTTCACTTTGCGTTTATGTCTATAATCATTAGGGGGGAGGGAAAAACCCCAAGAGAATCCCAGTTAAATGTTAGGGGTGTTTAGCGATGTGTAGGGCTTAGGGAGCCAGTTATATGAGGTTGGGAAATGGTGTTTGAGCTTGAGGGGAGGTGCCTGATCTTTGGGGGTGTGTTTTTGTGGTTGTGGAGCCGTGTATGGGGTTTAGGGGAGGGGTTTGGGGCTTGTGGGGTTGGTGTGTGTGGTGTTTAAGGTATTTGGGGTTGGGGTGTGTGGGGTTTAAGGTATGTGGGGTTGGGGTGTGTGGGGTTTAAGGTATGTGGGGTTGGGGTGTGTGGGGTTTAAGGTATGTGGGGTTGGGGTGTGTGGGGTTTAAGGTATTTGGGGTTGGGGTGTGTGGGGTTTAAGGTATTTGGGGTTGGGGTGTGTGGGGTTTAAGGTATGTGGGGTTGGGGTGTGTGGTGTTTAAGGTATGTGGTGTTTAAGGTATGAGGGGTTGTGTGTGGGGTTTAAGGTATGTGGGGTTGGGGTGTGTGGTGTTTAAGGTATGTGGTGTTTAAGGTATGAGGGGTTGTGTGTGGGGTTTAAGGTATGTGGGGTTGGGGTGTGTGGTGTTTAAGGTATGAGGGGTTGCGTGTGGGGTTTAAGGTATGTGGGGTTGGGGTGTGTGGTGTTTAAGGTATGTGGTGTTTAAGGTATGAGGGGTTGTGTGTGGGGTTTAAGGTATGTGGGTTTGGGGCTTGGGTTGGGGCGTGTGGGGTTGGGGTTTGGGGCGTGTGGGGTTTGGGTTGGGGTGTGTCGGCTTATGGGGCTTGTGGGGTTGGGGTTTGGGGCATGTGGGGTTGGGGCTTGTGGGGTTTGGGGCGTGTGGGGTTTGGGGCGTGTTTGGGTTGGGGCTGGGGTTTGGGGCGTGTTTGGGTTGGGGCGTGTGGGGTTGGAGTGTGTGGATTTTGGGGTGTTTGGGGCGTGTGGGGTTGGAGTGTGTGGGTTTTGGGGTGTTTGGAGTTTAGGGGGTGCATCAGGTTTGTGGAAGGTGTGTGGGATTGGAGTGTGTGTGGTTGGGGAGGCTGCTTTCTGAATGTTCCTCGCCTGTCTAGAAACAGCAAAGGCTTAATTGCTTTGGGCTTCCGGTTTAAAACTGGCAGCAGCAAAATACTGGGAGTGAGTCACTGGTGGAAACAAAGAGTCTCTTGGTCTCCAAGTGCAAGGGGCAGTGAGGTTAACTCTTTGCTCACCAGCTCCTGTCTACTAACATGGGTCTGTGGTTGGGGGGAGTTTGACTGAAGTTTGTATGTAATGTGATGCTCCACGCAGGATATGAGTGGCGCTCCCTGCATTTTCCATTCGCTGCAGCAGAGAGTAGATTTAGTCACGATTTAGCAATGTCTGTGCATAAAGCACCAAAATCTCATTAAAGTGTTTCCACTCTGCAAGACTGTACTGTTTTGTACGGTTGGTAGAGAAAGTGTGTGTGAGAAAATAAATGATGTTGGGCTTCCCCCAGGTCTCTGTTTGCTATTTGTGAAAGGTTGATGGCTACCAGACCCAGGCTGGTCTGGACAACTTGAAACATGGCGGAGGCCATTCAGCCCCTCCAGTCTATTCCATCATTCAATCAGATCATGGCTGATCTGTCTGTACCTTTCCCAATATTTCAGCAGAAGGGTGTTCCTAACAGTTGCTGTCACTCACACAGGGCTGTGTTCTGTGTTCCTTCCGATCTTTACCTGGCCTTGTGGTCAATCGGACTGTGTGCCCCCTGGGATTAGTGCCTACTAAATGTCAACAGCTTCCTGTGTGTGATGGGAATTTGGAGCTCACCAGTTGTGCTTTCACTATTAGCAACAAGTGTTGACTATACATCAAAATATACTGAGCAATACTCTGCTGGAACATTTAAATTGGTAAGGAAGAGAGAACTTGTATTTATATACCACCTTTCACGACCTCAGGACACTCCAAAGCGCTTCATCGCCAATGAAGTACTTTTGAAGTGTAGTCACTGGTGTAATATGGGAAATGTGGATTTATACACAACAAGAAGGGGTTGTTGGGCATGCAGCTCGTGCAGGGGCGCTGAGTGGACCTAGTCCCTCTGTTCAGCCTCCACTCTAGGCAGGCTTAGTTCTCAGCCTCAAGCACAGTTTTACTACATGGCTGGTCTGTCTGAATCTTTCCTGGTGTTAGGGGCCATGCAGCTTGGCCAATTACACAGTCAAGAGCTCCCAGTGAATCTGGACTCCCAACCTGAACCTATACGTTGGACCCCTGCAAGGCAAACTCTGCCCCTCTGCATTGCAAGATCCCATAAACAGCAATGGGATAATAACCAGATCATCTGTTTGGGAGATAAATGTTGGCCAGGTCACCAGTAAAACTATCTTTACATAATATTCGAAGCAGTGCTTGCTCAGACATGACATCCGCTCTGGATCACCTTGTCCAATTGAACATTAGAAAGTGATTAGGTTAAGCTGTTCTTTGGCAGCCTTCAGTCTCGCAAGACGGTGGTTTGTGCTGTTTTGGCCAGCTGTGTTCAGTATCGCCTGGTATGGCTCAGGAGCCCACTCTGGCATGGCAGTGACTGCTGCATTTGCTGCACAGGAAGAACGTGGGCTGAGAAGGCGCAAGATTCAGGTTTAGTATGAGGGGTTTGAAATATGTCACCTTTGCTCTGATCCAAATGTTACATAAACACCTACTGAAGTGCAGCTTTTCGGAAGTTTCGAACTGACTTGGATCAGAAATAACCTGAAGACTATTGACTGAGTTTGATAAAGGAAATTGAGGAACGTGAACCTTTTAAAATTTAGTTTGCACAAAATTATTTCTCCCCTTCTCTGTAGTTTTCCTGTGTGGAGCTGTGAAGTATAATGAAAGGAAGTCCACAGTTAGACAGTTTCACAGTTTATTGAGCTACTGAACAGGCTGCAATCTGCAGGAAGTGCTTTCAGGAAACTACTACCTAAATCCTGCGAGTGACAAAACATGCAAAGAAATCAAAAATTCATAAACAATTGTGGGTCACAATGATCTTTTCCCTAGTAGAACATTTAGTTCTCAAATCATTTTATTAATTTTGACATAAGAAATTAAAAATGAAATGACTGGGTAATTATACTAATATATCTGAATAATTCAGTCCATTTGTATTGAACATGTTTCGTAAATTTACAAGTGTTGATGCTGTATATCCATATTTCTCTGGCATACATTCTAAATCTTATGTCTGTACACATTTCTGTTAACTTTTCCCATTATAAATTCCAGTATCACTTTTATAATGGACGCTGTCTATGTAAACATGTCACACTAATTATACCTTCCTGCCAATGGTGGCACTGCAGTCCCACTGAAAAGATGAACTCATCTTCCTGTATTTAACCCGAGGTGAGGTTGATTATTATTAACAATATTGGATGAGGCACAAACTTTGAACTTTATTACTTTTTATTACACTTTTAGGTCATTTTTTTAAAGCAACATTTTCCACTTATTTCTGCTGTCAATCGTCACAATATGATGCAGGTTCTGCCCACCAGGTGACTCCATGTAACAGGTTTCTGGAGTCTCCCATTGTTGTGGCCATTTTGCATCTTAAAGAAGAAACTTGTATTCATAACTGATCGGGCAGTGCTAGAGGCACTTTACTGATAATAGAAACTAGAGATGTTGGAAGTACAGACTGGCGGAACTTTTACTTGAAACTGAAAACACACAGGGCGGCCTCCTGCTGGTTTACCATCCAGGCTGTTTCTTTTAAAAATGGGAGACTGATCTGCTTTTCCTTCCCTGCTATCCTTTTCTCTGGAGCTTGTTTCTGTTTCATCCACCTCCGCCCTATCTCTCCCTGGCTTGTAGGAGTTACTAAACCCAGGTTTATTCTGAGTTAGAGGTTTGTGGGTCAGTTCATAGTCGTCCACTATGATAGCTGCGCCTCTGACTTTGGAAACTCTTTCTTCCTCCCTTTTAAGGCTGTACAAGAGGCAGTTTTTGAACTCCTGGAACAGGATTATTTCCCTTAATCCCTCGTACGTGTGGTCAGTTTTGAGCGCTGCATTCACCAGTCAAATTCGAGCTGTTTAGTTCTTTCAAATTCAAATTCAAGGAAGGTCTGAGTGGGCTTTTTGCTGAGAATTCCTAAATCTCTGGTGGCATGCTTCTGGCATTAATTCATAAGCACTCACGATAGCACCTGTTCTTAGCTTGCAGAGCTGTCTGCAGGGTACATGGAATATGCCTCGCGGGTTTTCCCTATCATCTGACCTTGCATTCGGAGAGTCCAAGACTCTGCCGGCCACTTTAACTAATCTGCCAGCTTCTCAAAGACTGTGAGGAAGGTTTCCAAATCATCTTCTTCAAACTTGGAAACTAATTGGGAATGCTTTAAGAAACCAAAGCTGGAGATAGTTGAATTACCAGTGGCGTTTCCATGAGGTAAAGGCAAGTTCTTGAATCTGCCTTAATTCTGTATCCTTTTGTGCATTCCTTCTCAAGCTTCTCCAGCTGGAAGGCTTGCCCCTGCTCTCAGAACCACAGAATTGTTACGGTGTAGATGGAGTTGTGTCTACACCAGCTCACTGAGCATTTTAACTCAGTGCCAATCTCCTGCCTTTTCCCCGTAGCCCTGCACATTGTTCCTATTTAAATAATCATCCAATACCTGCTGAATGCCTCAATTGAACCTGCCTCTACCACACTTCCAGACAGTGCATTCCAAACCCTAACTACTCGCTGTGTGAAAAAGTTTTTTCTTACCTCACATTTGCTTCTTTTGGAAAACACTTTAAAACTGTGCCCTCTGGTTCTCGATCCATTTATGAGCTGGAACAGTTTCTCCCTATCTACTCTGTCCAGGCCCCTCATGATTTTGAAAACTTCTATCAAGTCTCTTCTTAGCCTTCTCTCCAAGGAAAACAGTCCCAACTTCTCCAATCTTTCCTCATAACTAAAGAGTCTCACCCCTGGAACCATTTTCGTAAATCTCTTCTGCACGCTCTCCAATGTGTTCACATCCTTTCCATAGTGTATCACAGAATCAGAATCACAGTGCAGAAGAGGCCCTTCAGCCCATTGAGTCTGCACCGACACTTGAGAAACACCTGACCTACCTACCTAATCCCATTTACCAGCACTTGGCCCATAGCCTTGAATGTTATGACGTGTCAAGTGCTCATCCAGGTACTTTTTAAAGGATGTGAGGCAACCCGCCTCCACCACCCTCCCAGGCAGTGCATTCCAGACTGTCACCACCCTCTAGGATATAAAGAATTTCCTCACATCCCCCCTAAACCTCCTGCCCCTCACCTTGAACTTATGCCCCCTCGTGACCGACCCTTCAACTAAGGGGAGCAGCTGCTCCCTATCCACCTTGTCCATGCCCCTCATAATCTTGTACACCTCGATCAGGTCGCCCCTCAGTCTTCCCTGCTCCAACGAAAACAACCCAAGTCTATCCAACCTCTCTTCATAACTTAAATGTTTCATCCCAGGCAACATCCTGGTGAATCTCCTCTGCACCCCCTCCAGTGCAATCACATCCTTCCTATAATGTGGCGACCAGAATTTCACACAGTACTCCAGCTGTGGACTCACCAAGGTCCGATACAACTCCAACATGACCTCCCTACTTTTGTAATCTATGCCTCGATTGATAAAGGCAAGTGTCCCATATGCCTTTTTCACCACCCCACTAACATGCCCCTTTGCCTTCAGAGATCTATGGACACACACGCCAAGGTCCCTTTGTTCCTCAGAACTTCCTAGTGTCATGCCGTTCATTGAATACTTCCTTGTCAAATTACTCCTTCCAAAGTGTATCACCTCACACTTTTCAGGGTTAAATTCCATCTGCCACTTATCTGCCCATTTGACCATCCTGTCTATATCTTCCTATAAACCAAGGCACTCAACCTCACTGTTAACCACCCGGCCAATCTTTGTGTCATCCGCGAATTTAGCCACCAGAATTGTACACAATACTCCAGCTGAGGTCTAAGCAGTGTGTTACATAAGTTCATCATAACCTCCCTGCTCTTGTGCTCTATGCCATATCAATGAAGCCTAGAATACTGTATGCTTTGGAAACAGCTCTCTCTACCTGTCCTGCCACCTTTCATGACTTATGTACATATATACCCGGGTCTCTCTGCTCCTGCACACCCTTTAGAATAGTATCCTTTATTTTATACTGTCTCTCCGTGTTCTTTGTACAGAAGTCTATCACCTCACACTTTTCCGCATTGAACTTCATCTGCCACCTATCTGCCCACTCGACCAATGTGTCAATGTCCTTTTGAAGTTCTACACTGTCCTCCTCACAGTTTACAATTCTCCCAAGTTTTGTGTTGTTCACAAACTTTGAAATTGTCCCCTGCTCACCAAGATCTAGATCATTAATATATATCAGGAAAAGCAAGGGTCCCAATACCGACCCCTGGGGAACTCCACTACAAACCTTCTTCCAGCCTGAAAAATACCCATTAACCATTACTCTGTTTCCTATCCCTCAGCCAATTTTGTATCCATGTTGCTTCTGTCCCTTTTATTCCATGACCCATAACTTTTCCTGGAAATCTCTCTACTCCTTTTCCTTCTGGGATCCCCTACTCTCTCTTTCTCCCTCGCCTGAAACTCTAACTTTAGCCTCTGCTCTTCTAGGAGAATATGTTAACTTGGTCTGGTTCTGGTTCTATAACTTCTGCTTGTTCCAAGTCTGGCCAAGGTGGTCAGACAGCAACTTTAATACCTCCAGACAGCAACTTTAATACTTCGGGGCTTCCATGCTTTATGACGTGTATGACGTTCTACTTGCTTAGTATGGCTTTTAGCTGTTCTATGGTTAAGGATGCTAACTTAGCCCAAGTTAAGACCTCCTATTACATGAATGCTTTTACATTGAATTCAGACACCTTACTTTCTATTGTTAGTATTCACAAAGCTTACCGCTATAAGTTCTTTTGTTTCTGTTTAAACAATTTTGGTTATGTCACGTTTCCCTTCTACTTCAAATTATCCTTTAAAATCTGATTTGAATCCCATATGCAGCCTCCAATTCTGTCATGGACAGAGTGTATGTCCTCTCTTACTGTCCGTAATCCATATGTTTTGTATGGAAATAGTTATGTCTTTTTTAACTCTTGCAGTACGTATTCTAATTAAATAATTCAGCAGCAAGTTTTCATGAGTTTAAAAGAAAGAAGGTTATTTATTCTCTTACTTACATCGAATTAACTCAGTGTCACATACTCGGTCTCACGCATGGACACACATGCACAAAGATTGGATTCAGGTAAAGATAGTGCACTTCTACAGATTACAGTTACTTCAGATTGCAGCTACTTCAGTCTCTGATTAATTAAGATTTATGGTCTCCCAAGTGGCAAGCCTGTGGTTTCTTGATGGATTCAATAATTTAAAGTTTAAGTGAGGATTATCAGCAGGTTATGAAGTTTCTTGCAGTCGAATATCTAGGAGGTGGGTTCTCAGGTGAACTTTGAAACTGGAACAGCTTAAGTACTTTGGCTGCTTGATGATTTGCAGCTAGTTTCAGACTCTGGCTTTGAAACTAGCTGATGATTGATGGTTCTGATGGATCTGCTAGGTCTAGGGATAATAAACCTGCAGTCCTTGAAACAGCAATTACATGACCGCTGGGTTAACATTCTGGAGCCCATCCAGTGTAGTTTGGATGGGAGAGGCTATCGTGAGAAAATGGGAAGTTGATAGTGGCCATTGAGTTTTGATCTTTCCTTTTGTCTAGTAATAAAGATGGAGATAGGCATTCTGGAAATTCCATAGACTTTTGGTGTTGGCCCATCCTTAAACTATGAGATGTGTGAATTCCACAAATGGCTGTGAGGTACTCTCACCTATGTTCATATTTAATTAGGTTTTTGCCAGAGACTTAATACTGACTGTAGTCCAAATATGAAAAGTCACATGATTTGTGGCAGCCATCTTAACAATCTGTTTGTGTTAAATTTTTAGAAGTATTGACTGAATTGCAAAGATTCAGAACTCCTTGAGTGAAGAAATTTCTCCCTATCTCAGTCTTAAATGATTGACCTGCTATCCTGGGGCTGTGCCCCCATGTTCTAGATTCCCAGCCAGGGGAAAAAATGTCTGTGTCTACCCAGCCAATCCCCTTCAGAATCTTGTACGTTTCAATGAAACACCTCTCATTCTTCTAAACTCCAGAGAACATAGACCCAATTTACTCCACACCTCATCATAGGACAACCCTCTCATTCCGGGGCCAATCTAGTGAACCTTCGCTGTACCGCCTCCAATGCAAGTATACCCTTCCTTAAATATGGGGACCAAAATTGCACACAGTATTCCAGGTGTGGTCTCACCTTAGCAAGACTCTTGTACTCCAATCCGCTTGCAATAAAGGCCAACATGCCTTCCTAATTGCTTGTTATATCTGCAAGCTAACATTGTGTTCCTTGTACGAAGAAGTCCCAAGACTCTCTGAATATCAACATTTACAAGTTTCACACCTTTTAAAAAAATATTCTACTTTTCTGTACTTAACAGCCAAACTTACCTACATTATACTCCATCTGCCACCTAGTTGCCCGTACATTAACCTGTCTCTATCTCTTTGCAGCCTCTTTGTGCCCTCCTCACAGCTTATGCTCCCACCTAACTCGGTATCATCAGCAAGTTTAGATACATTACTCTCTGTCTCTTCGTCTAAGTCATTAATATAGATTGTAAATAGCTAAGGCATCAACACTGATCCTTGTGGCACTCCACCAGTCATAGTTTGCCAACTTGAAAATGCCCCATTTATGCCTACTCTCTGTTCCTGTCCATTAACCAATCCTCTATCCATGCTAATACATCACCCCCAACTCCACATCTGTTGTATTAACCTTTTGTGTGGCACATTATTGAATGCCTTTTGGAAATCTAAGTATATTAGATCTACTGGACCCCCTTTATCTACCCTATTAGTTACATTCTCAAAAAACTAATGCATTTGTCAAATGGGATTTCCGTTTTGTAAAATCATGTTGACTTGTTCTAATCATACAATACTTTCCCAAATGTATTGTTAAGGCTTCCTTAATAATAGATTCCAGCACTTGCCCAATAATGCCAGGCTAACTGGCCTGTAGTTCCCTGTTTTCTCTCTCCTTGCTTTCTTGAATTGTGGTAGTATATTTGCTGGGACCATTTCAGAATCTAGGGAATTTTGGAAAATCATAGCTGCAGAGATAGTGGATGCGCTTGCTAATCTTTTAGAACCATAGGGTGTAGGCCATCAGGTCATGGGGATTTATCAGATTTTAGCCCCTTGGGTTTCTCCAGTACTTTTTCTTGCCTGATATTAATTACTTTAATTTCCTCACTCTTTTTAGCACCTAGGTTACCCTCTATTTCTAGTATGTAACTTGTGCGTTCTACTGTGAAGATAGACACAAAATATTTGTTTAATGTCTTTGCCATTTCCTCATTCTCCATAATGATTTTTCTTGTCTTAGCCTCTAAGGAACAAGTATTTACTTTAGCTACTTTCTTTCTTTCAAATGCTTGTAAAGCTCTTACAATCTGTTTTTATATTCTTGGCTAGCTTACTCTCATTCTATTTTTCCCCTTTTTATCCACCTTTTGGCGGCCATTTGTTGGTTTCTCAAACGCTCCCAATCCTCAGACTTAATACCATTCTTTGCAACATTATAAGCCTCATTCTTTAGTCTAATGCTTTCCTCAAACTCCTTAGGAAGCCAGGATTGGATCTTTCTTGCTGAATTTTTGTTTTTTCAATGGAATGCATTTTTGTTAAACACTTCAAATTGCTTCTTTAAATGTTCCCACTATTTATTTACCGCCTTACCTTTTAGTCTATTTACCCATCAACCTTAGCTAGCTCTCCCCTTATGCCAATGTAATTGGCTTTGTTTATGTTTAAGGTTCTTGTTTGTGATTGGAGTATATCATTTTCAATCATAATATGGAATTCAGCTGTATTATGATCACTATTTCCCAGTGGATCTTTTATTATTACATCGCTATTTAACCCTGCCTCATTGCACAAAATCAGATTGAAAAAAAATGTTGGTTCCACAGCATAATTCTCTAGGAAACAGTCATGAATATATTTGTTTTTTATTCCTTCATGGAGTTTGGGTGTCACTGCCAAGGCCACCATTTGTTGCCCATCCCTAATTACCCTTGAACTGAATGGCTTGCTAAGCCAGAGGGCAGTTAAGAGCCAACCATATTGCTGTGGATCTGGAACCACGTGTAGGCCAGACCAGGAAAAGATGGTATATTTTCTTCCCTAAAGAGTATTAGTGAACCAGATGGGATTTTACGACAATCAATGATAGTTGTCATGGTGTAGCTTCACATTCCAGATTTTATTAATTGAATTTAAATTCCACCAGCTGCCATGATGGGATTTGAACCCATGTTGCCAGAGCATTAGCCTGGGCCCCTGGATTACTAGTTCAGTGACATCATGCCGCTGTCTCCCTGTCTACACACTCACTTTCTAGATCACCTTTGCCAATTTGATTGTACCAATCTGTATGAAGATCAAAGTCCCCCGCAATCATAACATTAGGGAGGGTCTTGTGTCATAGTTGATAGTGTCCCTGCCTCTGAGCCAGAAGCTCTGGGTCCAAGTTCCACTTCAGTACTTGATGGCCATGGAAGGTGTGTTCATAACACAGCCAAACAGGTTGAGTATAAATCTGTAAATCCTTCCAACACACGCCAATGGCAGGTGGTGAGAGTGAGAGATTCCTGGTCAGCCATGTGATGGAAAGAAATTGGAACCACTACCATCACCATTCATAGCTCCAGGCTACAACAAAAGTGTACGTTGTCATAGCAACTCAGACTCCTTGGGGGATTGGTTGACTCAGTTGGCTGGACGGCCATTGTGAATCAAATTGGTGCCAACAGAACAGGGCTCGATCTCTGTTCTGGTGGGGGTGGATTCGGGATCTGCCTCTTTGCCCTACCCCTGGTGGAGATTGCAATGCTGTGGGTCGGACCTGCCTTTGGGCAGAGAACTGAAGAAGAATTATTACATTGCCTTTGTTACAAGCTCCAATAATGTTTTGTTGAATGCTCTGTCCAGTGGCATAACAAATGTTAGGGGGGCTGTAAACTACTCCCACAAGCGTTTTCTGACTCTTGCTATTCCTAACCTCCACCCATCTTGATTCTACTTCCTGATCTTCTGAGCCAAGATGCTTTCTCACTAATGTCCCTATATTGTCCTTTATTATCAGGGCTACCAGCACCCCTCCCCCTCCCCCTCTCCTCTCCCCTCCTGCTAGAGGTAAAACTGCACTACTGACCCTCAAATCATCATGGAACACTACCTGGAGTGCAAATTGTCCTGCTTAATGTCATGGGCTGTCCATTAGAATATTTTATCAAAAGCCACCATTAATGAATCACAACCTATGTACATTTTTCAACACCTTCCCAAAGTACATACGTGTTCATCTTCCTCCTCACAGCCTGAATACTTCACCACCCTAGAGTTGCCATGGTGACTCACTGCCCCCTCACACAATGTCACACTCCCCACCCTGGACTAGTTTGCTGGAAACCTTGCGCAATTTTCCCAGCCAATGTCTTATCCATGCTTGGTATCACTTAAATGGAGAGATAAGTAGTATTGTACTCGAGGTCGGGGGAGGGCGTTGGAAGGTGGCTTGGATGTGGGTTGTGCCTGAGACCCGGAGAATTCCAAAGAATCCTGCAACCTTTGACATGGTGATTCAAACTCAGGATTCAGAAATGTGCACTCTCCACTCCCATTCTGTGCAATTTCCTCATTTTTAGATGCATACTCTTAACTTTTTCTAGTGTTTTCCATTGCTGTCCTCACCGTCACAGTATCTGCAGGAATTGCTGTTGTGGTTCTGTTGATGGAGCTGCCTGGACCTGAGTCATGTTAGATGTTTGTTTTATTGGGAGTGACTGTGGGGAAAGGGTGGAAGTTCGGCAACAGTCTGCAGGGCCACTGAGGGCCTACCTTATATAGTTGCTAGATATTGGTTAGAGTCAGGGCTGCACTTTACAGCTGCTGTAAAGGTTTATTAAGGATAAATACATTCAGATTGCAGTTATACTGTCACATTTGCTTTGATATCAAATGGTGTTTTTGAGCATCATCACACGACTGACAGCATTACTCAAGAATACAGTTCTTCTTTGAAACCTGAATCTAAGACCATCTACTCACCTGCCTCTGGCCTGATGTGCAACAACAACAACTTGCATTTACATAGTGTCTTTAACATACTAAAACATCCCAAGACTCTTCACAGGAGTGTTATCAAACACAATTTGGTACTGAGTTACATTAGGAGATATTAGACCAGGTAACTGAAAGCTTGGTCAAAGGGGTAGGTTTTAAGCAGCATCTTAAAGGAGGAGAGAGAGAGAAAGAGAAGTGGAGGAGTTTAGGGAGGCAATTCTTTTACTCCTTCCATTTTTCCACCATTGACAGTTGTGCCTTCACCTGTCTAGGCCCCACGGAATGGAATTCCCTCCCTAAACCCCTCTCCGTCTTCACTTCTCTCTATCCTCAGTTAATGCCCTCCCTAAAACCCAGCTCTTTGCCCATCCCCTTAATAGCTCCTTATTTGGTTTGGCGCCCATTTTTTTCTGATATTCCTGTGAAGGACCTTGCTTTGTTTTATACGTTAAAGGTGCTATATAAGTGCAAGTTCTTGTTGATAGTCAAGCTGTGAGATTTCCCTGCGAGAGGGCACTTCATTCAACTTGGGCTTGGCACCAGCATACAGTATGACTCAAGTCTGCCAAGAAACCAGGTTTTAGTGTTCAGGTGCTCCTAGGCACTTTCTAAACTCGGTACTGAGTATTTCTAATGATAAGAGAAAGCAGATGCTGCCACTTGATCTACCCTAACATTGAAACCAGCTGGTGGGGGATGGGGACTAACACACACTGAGGCCCCTTGTGGCCGGCAGAGTGTATGATGTAGTCCACAAGACAACCTTTAGATTCTTGCTGACTCTGCTCTGCAGTCTCGAATCACCACTGTCAAATGTATGGTGTAGTATAGCTCTCATCCAAGCTAATGAGGCCAAGGCTCTCTTCTTACTGATTTCTCTCACTTTCTCCAACTCTGCAATGAAGTACATCCTTTGGCCACCATGTGCTTTATTATGCATTGTAATTTAATGAAAGTCTTAAAATAAGTAATAACACTTGGATTTATATAGCTCCTTTCTTAGGAACATAGGAACAGAAGGAAGCCATTCAGCTCCTTGAGCCTGTTTCACCATTCAATTAAATATTAGCTGACCTGTGACTCCATCTAGCCACCTTAGATCCATAGCCCTTAATACCCTAACCTTATCTAGCAACCTCATTTCTGAAATTTTCTATTGACCTCCAGCTGGGGGTGAGCGTGTTCCAGATTTCCAAAACCCTTTGTGTGAAGAAGTACTTTCTGACATCACCCCTGAATGGCCTGCCTATCATTTGAAGGTTATGTCCCCTTTCTTCTGGACTCGCACTCTTCCCGATGAAATCCTTTCATCATACTTTTCTTCTTTATTCTTTCATGGGATGTGGGCATCACTGGAAGGCCAGCATTTGTTGCCCATTCCTAATTGCCTTTGAACTGACCTTTCTAGGTTATTTAGAGGGAAGTTAAGAATCAACCACATGGCTGTGGGTCTGGAGTTGCATGTAGGCCGGACCTGGTAAGGATGGCAGATTTCCTTCCCTAAAGGACATTAGTGAACCAGATGGGTTTTACAACAATCGACAATGGTTTCATGGTCACCATTACTGAGACTAGCTTTCAATTCCAGATTTATTAACTGGTTCAAGTTCTACCAGCTGCTTTGGTGGGATTTAAACCCATGTCCCCAGAGCATTAGCCTGGATCTCTGGATTACTAGTGACATTATCACTATGCCACTGTCTGAAATGCCACAATTAGATCACCCCTTAAGCTTCTATATACAAGGGAATACAAGCCTACTCAATGCAACCTACCCTCATAATTTAACCCTTTTAGCCCAGGTGTCATTCTCTAACATGCTGCATCCCCTCCAAGGCTAATCTGTCCTTCCTGAGCTGCCATGACCAGAACTCCAGATGGGATCTAACCAGAACTCTGTACAACTATAATGTAACTTCAACCCCTTTGTATTCCATCCCTCTTGTTATGAATGCCTTTCATCTTTTAAGGTTTTTTTGTACCTGTCTGCTAGCTTTTGTGGTTTTTCTACCTGGATCCCTAAATCTCTCTACTCCTCCATAGTCTTCTTGCTATTTAGAAAATTCACTGCTTTATCTGTAATGGACTGGTGTCCCGTCCTGGTTGTGCCCTGCTTAGCGCCCATTTCCTGTTAATATAGGGTCGCAGGGAGTTGGAACCTGAATTGGATGAAGCAGTTCTGGAAAAGTGAGTGAGTGAGTGAGGTCCAGTGTGGATGACCTCATACTTCCCCACACTGAACTCCATCTGCCACACTTTTACCCATTCACTTAATCAATCAACGTCCCTTTTCAACTTTCTGCTCCCAACTACACTATTTATTCTTCACCTAAATCAGTGTCATTGGAGAACTTGTAGATATGTTCCATTCCTTCACCTAACTCATTTATAAATTATAATAAAGGGGTGGTATAGATGCCTGGGGATACATCCTGCCAGTTTGAGCACATCCCTTTATCCCTACTCTGTCTCCTATCTCCTAACAATTTCCCTGTGCCAGCCAATTGGTCATCTCCAATTCCCTGTCCCAGCCAATTGGACATTCCCAATTCCCTGTGCCAGCCAATTTGACATCTCCAATTCCCTGTCCCAGCCAATTGGACATCTCCAATTCCCTGTCCCAGCCAATTGGACATCTCCAATTCCCTGTCCCAGCCAATTGGACATCTCCAATTCCCTGTGCCAGCCAATTGGTCATCTCCAATTCCCTGTCCCAGCCAATTGGACATCTCCAATTCCCTGTCCCAGCCAATTGGACATCTCCAATTCCCTGTCCCAGCCAATTGGACATCTCCAATTCCCTGTCCCAGCCAATTGGACATCTCCAATTCCCTGTCCCAGCCAATTGGACATCTCCAATTCCCTGTCCCAGCCAATTGGACATCTCCAATTCCCTGTCCCAGCCAATTGGTCATCTCCAATTCCATGTCCCAGCCAATTGGACATCTCCAATTCCATGCACTCACATTTTTATTATAAGTCTCTTATGCAGAATCTTGTCAAATACTTTCAGGAGGTCCAGATAAATAACACCCATGGACACTCCCTTAATGTTCCACATTAGTCACCTCCTCAAAAGAAAACTAACTTCATTAGCCATTGCTTAACCCTTCACAAATCCATGTTGTGTCACTAATCAGTTCGTATTTGTCAAAATGCTCAGTCACTTGGTCCCTAATAGCAGATTTGCATAACTTTAGCAAGTAATTAGGAAAGTTAATAGAATGTTATTGTTAATTGTGAGGGGAATTGAATACAAAAGTAAGGAGTTATGCTTCAGTTATACAGGGCATTGGTGAGGCCACATCTGAAGTACTGTGTACAGAATTGGTTTCCTTATTTAAAGAAGAATGTAAATGCGTTAGAAGCAGTTCAGAGAAAGTTCTCTAAACTAATACTAAGGAATGGGCAGGTTGTCTTATGAGGAAAGGTTGGACAGTCTAGGCTTGTATCTGCAGGAGTTTAGAAGAGTAAAAGGCGATTTGATTGAAACATAAAATCCTGAGGGGTCTTGACAGGGCGGATGTGGAGAGGAAGTTTCCACTTGTGGGAGAATCTAGAACTAGGGGTCACTGTTTAAAAATAAGGTGTCACCCATTTAAGACAGAGATGAGGAGAAATTCTTTCTCTCAGAGGGTTGTGAGTCTTTGGAACTCTCTTCCTTAAAAGGCAGTGGTACCAAAGCCTTTGAATGTTTTCAAGGCAGAGCTAAATAGATTCTTGATAAACAAGGGGGTGAAAGGATATCAGGGGTAGGTGGGAGGGTACAGTCAGATCAGTCATGATTTTATTGAATGGCGGAGCAGACTTGAAGGGCTGAGTGGCCTACTCCTGCCCCTAACTCGTATGCTCGTGTGTTTGTATGCCCCTGAAACTGACATTAGACTAATTGACCTATAATTTCCTTATCTATTCCACTTACACTTCTTAAATAATGGAATGATATTGACAAGTTTGCAATCCATGGAGATAATTCCTGAATTGAGAGAGTTAACACACCAACAATTCCCTCAACTTTTGATCCTCTGCAGTGGAAACCATAGGGTGCTGGGGATTTGTCTATCTTTAATCTCATCAGTTTTGCCATTATTTAATTTACATTGAAGCTAGTCAGTTCTTCCCTGATTTATTTTTACTTTGCCTTGTATCCCTGCTATTTTATCCTGATCATCTCCTGCATGTGAAGGTCAATACAGAATTACTATTAAGTCTGCCATGTCCTGATTTCCATTCACAACATCATCTGTCACTAAGGGACCTCCATTACTCTTAGCCACCCTGTGTTTTGTTAGTATACTTGTAAAAAAACCCTTTAGTATTATCCCTGATATCCCTTGCAAGTTTTTTTCTCTGCTCTTGCCATCTTTTTATCCCTCTCCTGTTCTTTAATTCTGTCCCAGTCCTTAGAATATGTGTTCTTTTTTTTTAATAAGCCCTCTGATTTAGTTTATAACAGATCTTGTATTCTACCAAATACTTTCTTGAACACCTCCCACTGTTAATCCATAGTTTTATTCACTAATAGTTCTGTCCAGTCTATGTAGTCAATGTCTGCCTCATCACTCCAAATTTAGCTTTGTGTAGATTTAAAACCTCAATTTGTGTTTCAATTGTCGCTTTCTCATCTAATATTGAATCTGTATTATGGTCACTAGGTCGCTAGGTGTTCCCCTTCTGATAGATTATTGGGCTCATTACTAAATCTAAGATGACTTCTTCGCTTGTTGGTTCAAAATCAACCTCAGGACATCCAAATGCACTTTACAGCGAGGGAAGTCTTGCTACAACTACATAAGGCATTGGTGAGACCACACCTAGAATATTGTGTACAGTTTAGGTCTCCTTAGTTAAGGAGAGTTATACTTGCATTGGATGCAGTTCAGAGAAGGTTCACGAGGCTGATTCCTGGGATAAAGGCATTTGTCTTATGAGGAAAGGCTGAGCAGCTTGGCCTATACTCAGTGGAGTTTAGAAGAATGAGAGGTGATCTTACTGAAACAAATAAGATTCTGATGGGGCTTCACATGGTGGATACTGAGAGGATGTTTCTCCTTGTGGGGAATCTAGGACTAGGACGACAGTTTCAGAATAAAGGGTCTCCTATTTAAGACAGGGATGAGGAATTTCTTCTCTCAGAGGGTTGTTAGTCTATGGAATTCTTTCCCCCATTCAAGGATGAGTTTGACAGATTTTTTGATCTACAAGGAAGTCAAGGGTTACTGGGGGGGCAGGCAGGGAAGTGGAGGGAAGGTCACCATCAGATCAGCCATGATCTTATCAAATGGTGGGACAGGCTTGATGGCCCAAATAACCTTCTCCTGCTCCTATTTCTGATGTTTTTATGTTCTTATGTAAGTACCTTTGAAGTGTAGTAACTGTTATAATGCGGATAATGCAGCAGCCAATTTGTACACAGCAAGATCCCACAAACAACAATGTGATAACAACCAGACAGTCTGTTTAGTGATGTTGACTGAGGGATATGATGTTGATTGAGGGATAAATATTGACCAGCATACTGTGGAGAACTGTCCGACTCCTCTTTCAATAGTGCCATGTGATCTTTTGCGTCAACCTGACAAGTTTAACACCTCACCTGAAGGATGGCATCTCCAACGCTGCTGCAGCCCCTCAGTACAACACTTCAAAAGTACCTTATTGGCTTTAAAAAGTGCTTTGGGACATCCTGAGGTTGTGAAAGGCACTATATAAGCTATTTCTTTTTCTCATAATACTGTTAACGTAGATTACAAGCTTGAGTGTCTCGAGTGGGACTTGAACTTTCTGATGCAGAGGTGTGAGCTACCACAGAGTTACAGTTCGCATGATGGAGATATGTCTCTTAACAACACTTTTCTGATACAATCTGCTCCAGTAGCTCTCCACAATACACCACACAGCAGTCTGAAACTCCGTTTGATTAAGCAATCTGTGAATTTTCAAGGTTTAGGATTTAATGTAACTCAGATGATATCAAGTACTGCCATTTTTCATCACTTCTTGTGAAGATAATAAATTGATAGGATATTGAATAATCCATAAATCATGAGCTGAGGGAAAATCTATATCTGTGGTGTAAGTAGATGTGCAGGTTCTCAGTTAAATATGGCTTGACCCACGAAAGAGTTTTGTTGAGTTTACAGTTACAGCAGTATGCAGTCAGAGATGGAAGTCCTTTTTGAGAGTAGACTAGGCAGCTTGCTGGAGCTACTCTTGAGTTTTACTGAATTATAGATCATCATTTTGTTTTCGAGTGTTTTGGTATCGCCTGCTGATTGGCTTGCTGAGTGTAATGGCAGATTAAAGAAACACTCAAAGCAGGTGCCAGTGTAGCGTGTGTGATAACAACAACTTGCATTTAGACAACAACATATATTTACATAGTACCTTTAGCCTAATAAAACATACCGAGGTGTTTCACAGGAGTAGAATCAGGCAACAACTGACACTGAGATACACTGAGATACGGGAGCTGTTAGGACAGGTGAGCAAATGCTTAGTCAAAAAGGTGAGTTTTAAGCTGCATTTTAAAGGAGGAGTGAGAGCAAGAGGTTTGCAGAGCGAATTCAAGTGATGAGTCAACGATTGCTCTGCTGGTACTGTCCTTCCCTTGCAACAGGATGGGTCTGGCCACGCTGCCGCGGAACGCTCCAAGTAGTTGGACCGTGCCGTACCACCTGTCCCTGGTGGAAAAATTTATGCAGAAAAACACCTTTGACCACAAGTCCATCAGGCAGTGGTCAGCACGCAACGTCCTAGAGGCCCTGAGGGAAAAGGAGAGGGTGGACCCTGTGGGATGGTTCCCCGGGCAGACTGTCAAAGTCATTTGGCAGAATGCCTCATCGCCAGAACTTTCCAACAAGCACCAAGACGTAGCTTGGCTGGTGGTGAGAAAGGCCCTCCCCGTCAGATCCTTCCTACACGCCAGGAGGCTCACCCCCTCTGCACGTTGCCCTCGAGGTGGCTGTGGTGGGGAAGAGACCGTTGTTCACCTCCTTGTGGATTGTGCCTTTGCAAAGAAAGTCTGGAGAGAGATGCAGTGGTTGCTGTCGAGGTTCATCCCGAGCAGTTCTGTGACACAGGACTCTGTGCTCTACGGGCTGTTCCCAGGGACACACACCGAGACAAACATCAACTGCAGCTGGAGGATCATCAACTCGGTGAAAGACGCGCTTTGGTCTGCCCGAAACTTGTTGGTCTTCCAGCACAAAGAGTTGTCCCCGACCGATTGTTGCGGACTGGCACAATCCAAAGTCCAGGACTACGTGCTGAGGGACGCACTAAAGCTTGGGGCAGCTGCCGCAAAGGCGCAATGGGGAAGGGTCGCTGTCTAAGACCTTTCTACCACAGCGCACCGAGAGACTGGGAACTGTTTAGAGCCCCTCGGGCTGTACAGATCAAAATGAAAGGCTGTAAATGATTGTAATATTGTTTGTACTGATGCACCTGGTGATACATTTTGTAAAAGTTTAACCTGGATTGTACCCTTGTAATGTTGTTTTTGAAATGGTTTTGAATGTGATTGAAGATATTTTATGAATAAAGTATATTTTTACAAAAAAAAACTAGTGATTTAATAAGAAGTGATTTATCTATGTATTAGAACAATAATGTCAAAGGTCTGGCAAGAAAACATTGGTAGTACATTCAAAACTTAAATCTTGATTGTACAGGCATGTAGCCTTGTGGATCCATTCCTCTGTTAGTTTACTGACGTGTACTGGGAATCCAGATTGTTTCCAGACTGTGGGACAGAGAGATGGGGGTGGGGGTGGTGGGGTCTAGGAGGAGAGAGGGAAGGGGAGGGGAGGGGGGAACGGGGCAAGGGGAGGGAGGAGGGGGAACAGGGTAAATGGGGTCAGAAGAGGGGGTCTCTATGACTGGGGATTGATGCTGTCAGGTCTGATTGGCTTTCATTTGCAACGAGTACCTCTAACAAATCTCCTCTCACCTTTTGTCCAAGGGAAACAGTCCTAACTTCTCCAATCTATTTACATAACTGAAGTTCCTCATCGCTGCAACCATTCTTATGTATCTTTTCTTTGATCTTCCTCCTGTTCCTTGTCCATAACTGGCTTGACTCTTTCTTTGATAAGCCTACAATTTTCCTCCAATCCTCCCTTCACATCCTCCAAAATGCTCAAGATTTTTGTCTCTGGCTCATTATGAGCAGCAAATCCAAGTGCCCCACCCCACTATCTCGACAAACCTCCCACCCAGCACTTTCACCAGCGGCTGATCTTGCCAATCTCCTTTCTGTCCAACTCCCCCTGTCCCCTGCTGACCCTGTGGGACTCTGGCAGCAGAACAGCTCTCCACTGTCCCTCTCCACATTTCCTCCAGAATATCTGTTCACTTGTGAACAAGACTCTTGCCATCCATGAGTTTATTATGGATGATTACAGTGACATCAGGGCCTTGGCAGAAGCCTGACTGAGGGGTGATGACACTCAGTGAAGCCTCCCTACCTGGCTATATCTTCCACCAAGTGCCTCACCCATACCGTCACCATGGTGGTTTGGCTCTTATCACCAAATGCCACCTTGGCTTGACCCCCGCCTCTACCTCTCTAGCACTTTCTCCTCCTTTGAGAATCTCACCTTGTTCCACTCCACTCACCTCTCATTCAAAATCTTCATTCTCTGTCATCTACCCAAGTGCAATAAAAATTTTCTTACTGAGATATCTTCACTGGTTTTCTCCCTCAGCCTCTGCACCGAGTGACTTCTCATTCTCAGTGAGTTCAACCTCTATCTCCCCCGTGAGTTCTTATCCTCTTCTTATCCTCCCTAAATCTCCCTCCATGTAAACTCCCCAACCCATTTTCATGGCCACCCCCTTGAGCTGACCATCTCACGTGACCTCACTACTCCCCTCGTATCAATTCCAGATAACGCCATCACTGTTGACTATCTTGTACCAATCTCCACCTACATCTGCCTTCCATGACCAAACTCCACCTCCTTCTGTATCCACCCCTGGAATAAACTCTCCCCCAGTTCACTTACAATTGCACTTTCAAAATCCAAACTGTCCAGCTTTAGGTGTCTGCTCAATTTGACAACCACTGATTTACCCATCTATGCCCTCACCTCCACCTTTAATGCCCTAGTTAAACAATTACTCTCTCTCACCCTGGCTGTTGACCCTGGTATGGCCCTCATCTCCACTCCTTCAACTCCCCAAGGGATGCAGACTTGAAAGGATATGGCAGACACCCAATTTGTCATCCACTGTCAGATCTGGCTGGACCACATAAAGTACTATCAGGGCCTATCCTCGTCTGCTAAAACTGCTCACTATCCCAGAATCATCCTGGAATTGAAAGATAACCCCGGCTTCGTTCTTAACTGCAAACCATCTTCTAGTTATTCATTCATGCAATGTGGGATTCACTGGCTGGGCCAGCATTTATTGCCCATCCCTAGTTACCCTTGAGAAGGTAGTGGTGAGCTGCCTTCTTGAACCGCTGCAGTCCATGTGGTGTAGGTACACCCGCAGTGCTGTTAGGAAGGGAGTTCCAGGATTTTGACCCAGCGACAGTGAAGGAACGGCGATATATTTCCAAGTCAGGATGGTGAGTAACTTGGAGGGGAACTTCTAGGTGGTGGTGTTCCCATGTTTCTGCTGCCCTTGTCCTTCTAGATGGTAGTGGTCGTGGGTTTGGAAGGTGCTGTCAAAGGAGCCTTGGTGAATTCCTGCAGTGTATCTTGTAGATGGTACACACTGCTGCTACTGTGCATTGGTGGTGCAGGGAGCAAACATTTAAGTTGGTGGATGAGGTGCTGATCAAGCAGTCAGATGTGTTCTGGAAGGTGTCGAGCTTCCTAAGTGTTATTGGAGCTGCACTCATTCAGGCAAGAGGAGAGTATTCCATTACACTCCTGACTTGTTCCTTGTATATGGTGGACAGGCTCTGGGAAATCAGGAGGTGAGTTACTCGCCGCAGAATTCCCAGCCTCTGACCTGCTCTTGTAGCCACTGTATTTATATGGCTAGTGGAGTTCAGTGTTTGGTCAATGGTAACCCCCAGGATGTTGATAATGGGGGATTCAGTGATGGTAATGCCATTGAATGTCAAGGGGCGATGGTTAGATTCTCTCTTGTTGGAGATGGTCATTGCCTGGCACTTGTGTCGCATGAATGTTACTTGCAACTTGCCAGCCCAAGCCTAGATATTGTCCAGGTCTTGCTGCATTTGGACATGGACTGCTTCAGTATCTGAGGAGTCACGAATGGTGCTGAACATTGTGCAATCATCAGCGAACATCCCCACTTCTGACCTTATCTTGGGAGGAAAGTCATTGATGAAGCAGCTGAAGATGGTTGGGCCTAGGACACTACCCTGAGGGACTCCTGTATTGATGTGTTAGTTTCCCCATGTACACTGAAGACACCCAGCTCTACCTCACTGCCAGCTCTCTTGACTCCTTTGCTGTCATTAAACTATCAGACAGCTTGTCCCACATCCAGTATTAGATAAGCAGAAATATTCTCCCACTAAATTTCGGGAAGACTGAAGCTAGTGCCTTTAGTCTCTGTCACAACCTCTGCTCCCTAAGCTACTGATTCCATCCCTCTCCCTGACAGTCTGGGGCTGAACCAGATTATTTATAACCTTGGTGACACATTTGACTCCGAGATGAGCTTTCAACCTCCAAATCATACCATCACTTAGCCTGTCTATTTTCAACTCTGTAACGTTGCCCGACTCTGCCCCTGTCTCAGCTCATCTGCTGCTGGAACACACATTCAACCCTTTGTTTCCTCTATGGGGCAGTGAGGAAAGGACTGATGGTTAAGTGTTGCCATGGATGCAAATATTGGAGTTTGGGTGAGTTGAAGTTTATAGAGGTTGGTGGATAGGAAATGGCTAAGAGGGGTTTGGAATGGTTCAGTCCGGAGATGAATGGGGCACATTCTACCAACCATAAACTTGAGATCATCCAAAATTCTGCCTATGCCTTAACTCGCATCAAGTCCCATTCACCATGCTAACTAACTTTCCCCCTGATTCCCATTGACTTCAGTTTTTCTAGGGATCCTTAATGCCACATTTGGTCAAATGCTGCCTTGATGTCACTCTTGCCTCATCTCTGACATTAAAGCCTTTTTCCTTCTTGTTGGCTCCCTCACAACCTGCTGCAGACCCAGTCTGGTAGATCTGTCCTTCAGGATTTGGTTAGCTTGGTCAGTAGTGCTGCTACCGAGCCACTCTTGGTGATGACATTGAAGTCCCCCACCCAGAACACATTCTGTGCCTTTGTCCCCCTCAGTGCTTCCTCCAAGTGGTGTTCAACATGGAGAACATTGAGGGAAAGGGGGAGGGGCAGCGCGATAGGGGATAATCAGCAGGAAGTTGTCCTGATGCCATGAGACTTCATGGGGTCCGGAGTTGATGTTGAGGACTCCCAGGGTAACTCCCTCCCGACTGTATACCACTGTCCCGCCGGTGGGACAGGACATACCCAGGGATGGTGATGGTGGTGTCTGGAACATGATCTGTAAGGTTTGATTAAATTAGTATGACTGTGTCAGGCTGTTGCTTGACTAGTCTGTGAGACAGCTCTCCCAATTTTGGCACTAGCTCCCAGATGTTAGTAAGGACGACTTTGCAGTGTCAATTGGACTGGGTGTGCCTATGTTGTTTTTGGTGCCTAGGTCAATGCCGGGTGGTCCATCCAGTTTTATTCTTTTTCTACTTTTCTGTAGTGGTTTGATACAACTGAGTGACTCGCTAGGCCATTTCAGAGAGCAGCGAGTAGAGATTGCTGAGAGTCTGGAGTCACATGTAGGCCAGACCATATAAGGACAGCAGGTTTCTTTTTCTAAAGGACATTAGTGAATTGGAAAATAGGTAAAGCAGCAGCAAGAGACCAGATAATCTGTTTAATCATTCTGATTGAGGGATAAATATTGGCCATGACACTGGGGAAGGACTCTGCTTCTTCCAATTAGTGCAATGGGATCTTTTATATCCATCTGAGAGGGCAGCTTAATATAGGAACATAGGAAATAGGAGCAGGAGAAGGCCATTCAGCACCTCGTGCCTGATCCGCCATTCAGCTAGATCATGGCTTATCTTCTACCTCAATGCCATTTTCCCACACTCTCACTATATCCCTTGATATCTTTAATATCTAGAAATCTATTACTCTCTGTCTTGAATATTTCATCTGAAAGACATTATCTCCTACTGTGCAGCACTCCCTCAGTACTGCACTAGGGTGTCAAACCTGGTTTTTGCGCTTAAATTTCATAAGCAGGATTTGAATCTGCAATCTTCTGACTGAGTGCCGTAAATGCTAGCATTGAGCTAAAGCTGAGACATTTTACAAGAGCAGAAAGTTATAGGATCTAAAGGAGTTGATCAAAATGATGAAAAGATTTGGGAAGTCATTGGTGAAAGATGATTCCCACAGTTAGTGGATGAAACTTTAGCATTTGGGGGTTTAATTTAAGATTGGCACTTGGTGCATCAGGGGGAGTTTAGAAGAATTTTTTTTATTCATTGATGGGATATGGGTGTTGTTGGCTGGGCCAGCATTTATTGCCCATCCCTAATTGCCCTTGAGAAGGTGGTGGTGAGCTGCCTTCTTGAACCGCTGCAGTCCATATAGCGTGGGTACACCCACAGTGCTGTCAGGGAGGGAGTTCCAGGATTTTGACCCAGTGACAGTGAAGGAACGGCGATATATTTCCAAGTCAGGATGGTGAGTGGCTTGGAGGGGAACTTCCAGGTGGTGGTGTTCCCATGTGTCTGCTGCCCTTGTCCTTTGAGATGGTAGTGGTCGTGGGTTTGGAAGTTGCTGCCTAAGGAGCTTTGGTGAGTTCCTGCAGTGCATCTTGTCGTTGGTACACACTGTTGCTTTCACCCAAAGAATTATGAAATATGGAATGCACTTGTGAGGTGGCAATTGAAGGTGAATAAAGCACTTTTAAGAAAGGTTTGGATAAACATTAAAGGAAACAGGAAAATTATTGGAGTAGATAGCTCTGATGTGAACTCAGCCATAATAGTCTACATGGTTTCGACCTTTGAATGAGTTCAGGTAGGTCTCAGCTCAGCTTCTATGGACATGGACACGGGAAAAATTTGGCACCAATTGGTCAATCGCTCTGAGAGATTGTGAAAGGGCTGACGTGGAATGAGAACGATTTTCCGGCTTGTCCAGTCAGGGGCAATTTTGAGGCACATTGTTGGGGTACAGAGGAAACTTGACTTTGCATATGAACCATGTCGCACATCGCCTGAGAGTGCTTGATACACGTGGTGGGTGTACAGAATGTATTTGCTGCTGCAGGAGTGTGACCCCAACCTTAGTAACTACAAATATTTACCAGTATTGTTTAAAAATAGTGAACTGAGTTCATCTTTCTCTTCCATGAGTGACACAAGAGACAACTAGTTTTCTATTGCTTTTCATAAAGTAAGTAACAAAGTAAGAGCTTGTATTTTTATAGCACCTTTCACAACCTCAGGATGTACCAGAGTGTTTTACAGCCAATTTTGAAGAGGTTGTTCTAATGCAGGAAATTCAGCACTCAGTAAGATCCCACAAACAGAAATGAAATGAATGGCCAATTCATCTGTTTTCGGTGTTATATGAGGGATAAGTATTGGTGAGTCTGCTGGAGGGAACTCCCCTTTGCTTCTTCGAATAGTTCCATGGAATCTTTTATGTCCACCTCCAGAGAGCAGGCAGGATGTTGGTTTAATGAAAGGCAGCATCTGTGACAATGCAGCTCTCCCTCAGGAAGTGTCACTCTGGATTAGGAGCTCAAGTCTCTAGAGTGGAGCTTGAACCCACAATATTCTGATCCAGGGAAAATAAACACCACTCAGACATGGCTTCCAGGTGATCGTGCCTTTTGATGTGGGCAGCTCATTATCTTGACTTTCAACTCTGTGCCAGGGCAAGTAGCTAGGTGCAATGAGGGAAGGGGAGGGACACAGATCTCCCATCAGACAGCAGTACACCACTAGACGTCAACCCAGTATTCAGAGACACATCTCTCTCTCCTTAAGGTTATTAACATCAACAGAGAAAAAGCCCTGGAGAGGTTTAAGGGACTAAAATTCAATCAATCCCCGGGACCTGATACCCTACATCCTAGGGTTCTAAAAGATGTGGCTGCAGAGATAGTGGATCCTCTGGTTATGATTTTCCAAAATTACCTATGATCCTAGTGAATTGGAAGCTAGCAAATGTAACAGTGCTATTCAGGAAAGGGGTGGGGGGTGGTGGAGCGGAGAGAGAAAACAGGAAACTACTGGCCAGTCAGCCTGACATCAGTCATCAGAAAGTGTTGGAATCTTTTATAAGAAAGGCTTAACAATGCACTTAGAAAAGCATACTATGGTCAGACAAAGTCAACATGGTTTTGTGAAAGGAAAGTTATATTTGACAAATTTATTAGCGTTCTTCAAGGATTTAACTACTAGGGTAGATAAAGGGGAACCAGTGGATGTAATATACTTAGATTTCCAAAAGACATTCAATAAGCTGCCACACAAAAGGTTCCTATGCAAGGTAATGGCAGATGGAGTTGGGGGTAATATATTAATGTAGAGAGAGGATTAGTTTACAGATAAGAAGCAGAGAGTAGGGATAAATGCAATATTTTCAAGTTGGCAGATGGTGTCTAGTGGAATGCTACAGTGGAAGTGCTGAGGCCTCAGCTATTTATAATCTGTACTAATGACACAGACAAGTAATGTGTCTAAGTTTGCTGATGATACAAAGTTTGGTAGAAATGTAAGCTGTGAGGAGGACACAGAGAGGCTGCAAAGAGATATAGACAGATTAAGACAATGGGCAACAAGATGGCAGATGGATCAGTATGTGGGGAAATATGAAGTTATTCACTTTGGTCATAAGGATAGAAAAACAGAATAATCTTTAAAAGGCACAAAACTTTTAATTGTTGATGCCCAGAGAGACTTGAGTGCACTTGTAAAATAACAGAGTAAACTGGTATGCCAGTACAACAAGCAATTAGGAGGCCAAATGGCATGTTGATAGAAGAATGAGAGGCGATCTCTTTGAAACAAAGAAGATTCTGAAGGGGCTTGATAGGGTGGATGCTGAGAGATTGTTTCTGTTGGTCGGGGAGTCTAAACCACGGGGCACAGTCCCAGGATAAGGGGTCGATCATTTAGGACTGAGATGAGGAGAAATCTCTTCAATTAGAAGGTTTTGAATCTTTGGAATTCTCTTCTCCAGAGGGCTGTGAATGCTCCATCGTTGAATACATTTAAGACTGTGATTGATAGATTTAAAATCTCTCAGGGAATCAAGGAATGGCAGGGTGGATGGGTTCAGAGAGGAAAGTGGAGTTGAGGCTGAAGATCAGCCATGATTGTATTAAATGGTAGAAGAGGTTCAGGGGCGCAATAGTCTACCTCTTGCTCTTATTTCTTATGCTTACCAGGATATTAACTGGATTGCAGTGGATTGATATATATTTAATAGCAGGAGGGAGGTTTATGGCTCTGACCCTGTGAAAGGTTTCTAATCGTGCCTAGGCCTTCCAGGAGGCAACAAGGAGAGGTCAAAAGGCAAGAGTAAACAATGCAGGTCACATCTCATACACATACTATAGTAAACTGTAAAGTGACACAAGCAGAGACCTAGTTACAGGTTTCCTGTCTATTCTCTACCAGGGATGAAGGATGAAACAGGCCGGAAAAAAATTAGCGTGAGGAAGCTTTCAATAAATGACCAGAATGTATTTAATGGAACAACTCCCACCTCCTGAGTGACTTTGACCCAGCTCTAGTAAGTATCCTCTCTTGGAAACAGACAAGGTGGCCAGTAGGAGAAACAAAAACTATAACAGGTTCTGGAGCCTTAACTGGAGAGACTCAAGTAGTGGTAATGTCACTAAACCAGGGGCCCAGGCTGATGCTCTGGGCACATGGATTCAAATCCCACCACGGCAACTGGTGGAATTTAAATTCAATCAATACATCTGGAATTATAAAATTAGTCTCAGTAATGGTGACCATGACAGCTATCACTGATTGTTGTAAAAACCCATCTGGTTCACTAATGTCCTTTAGGGAAGGAAATCTGCCGTCCTTACCTGGTCTGGCCTACATGTGACTCCAGACCCACAGCAATGAGGTTGACTCTTAACTGCCCTCTGAAATGGCCCAGCAAGTTCCCCAGTTCAAGGGCAGTTCAGGATGGGCAAGAAGCACTGGTCTTGCCAGTGATGCCTACATCCCATGAAAGAATAAAGAGATAAAACTCGGTATGATTTACATGGAAATACCCTTTATTATTCAGTTAAACTGATGTATTTTTGTATTTCCAAATTTGACAGTTGTGAGATGGTGATTGAATGTATTTGTTTGTTGCAGGTATGGAGAGTGCCATTACACTGTGGCAGTTCCTGCTGCAGTTACTGCTGGACCAAAAGCACGAACACCTGATCTGTTGGACTTCCAATGATGGGGAATTCAAACTCCTGAAAGCAGAAGAAGTTGCTAAACTCTGGGGACTAAGGAAAAACAAAACCAACATGAACTATGATAAACTGAGCCGAGCACTCCGATATTATTATGATAAGGTAGTGAACAGCAGAATGTGAAAACCATTGTCCGCCACTGATTATTAATGAAACAAAGTGTTCCAAAATAGAAGCTGAAGTTTGGAAGATTTGAATTCAAAGCGTTCAAAACCAGATCTATCTCACAAAGGAGTTTAAAGGAAGAGATTTGGTGGCAAAGTATATTAGGGATTAGGTGGGATACAGTATATTGGAGATGGAGTACAGCACATTGGAATGGGGTACAGTGTATTGGGATGGGGTATAGTATATTGGGATGGGGTACAGAGTATTGGAGATGGGGTACAGACCATAAGACATAGCAGCAGAAATTAGGCCATTCGGCCCATCAAGTCTGCTCCGCCATTCAATCATGGCTGATAAGTTTCTCAACCCCATTCTCCTGCCTTCTCCCCGTAACCTTTGATCCCCATACGAATCAAGAACCTATCTATCTCTGTCTTAAATACACTCAGTGACCTGGTCTCCACAGCCTTCTGTGGCAATGAATTCCCTAGATTCACCACTATCTGGCTAAAGAAGTTTCTCCTCATCTCTGTTCTAAAAGGCCTTCCCTTTACTCTGAGGCTGTGCCCTCAGTTCTTAGTCTCTCCTACTAATGGAAACATCTTCCCCATGTCCACTCTATCCAGGCCTTTCAGTATTCTGTAAGTTTCAATCAGATCCCCCCTCATCCTTCTAAACTCCATCGAGTATAGACCCAGAGTCCTCAAATGTTCCTCATATGTTAAGCCTTTCATTCCTGGGATCATTCTCGTTAACCTCCTCTGGACCCTCTCCAGTGCCAGCACCTCCTTCCTGAGATACGGGGCCCAAAATTGCTCACAATATTCTAAATGTGGTCTGACCAGAGCTTTATAAAGCCTCAGCAGTATCAGAGTATTGGGGATGGGGTACAGAGTATCGGGGATGAGTGCAGTATTTTGGGACGGGGTACAAGATATTGGGGATGGGCTACAGAATATTGAGAAGGGATGCTGTAGTTTGGGATGGGGTACAGTATTTTGGGAAGTGGGTGCAATATATTGGGAAGGGATGCTGTATTTAGGGATGGGATACAGTATTTTGGGAAGGACTACAGTATTTTGGGAAAGGGTATAGTATGTTGGGGATGGGGTGCAACAGTGCTTCCCAAACCTTATCCCACTGGGATCGCAGTTTCAAAATTTCTGTGACTCCTCAGTGGGAGCTGTGAGAGTGGGTTGTATGATGGATGGAATTGGAGACCTGTGAGAGCAGGGGGAGGGTGTAGGGGCAGAGTTTTTATTCTTCACATATTTTAAAAAACTTTTCAGTTTGTTTTCTGGAGCAGGAATCAAGCCTCGAGCAATGGCCACCATGAAAATAATACGAGGATTTCAAGGGCACTCGCAACTGTTAACATGCAGTTAGGGCTCAGTGGCAGCCATGGGGTCGAGACCCCTAGTTTGGGAAGCTTGGGGTTGAGTATATTGGGATGGGATGAGGTATTTTGGGATGTGGTACAGTATATTGGGGATGGGGTACAGTATATTTGAGATGGGGTACAGTATATTGGGTATTGGGGATGGGTACAGTATTTTGGGAGGGATATAGTATTTGGAGTACAGTATTTTAGGATGGGGTGCAGTATATTGGGGATGGGGTACAGTACATTGGGGTGGAGTACAGTATTTTGCAATGAGGGGTTCAGATGATTGGGGATATGTTCATGTGAGATGTGTGCATGTTTCTACACACGCCAATGGGAATGAGATTCCAGTCTGTTGCTCCGGATGGTGAGTTTTCTAATTTTGGCATGGTGCATTGTGCTGTGGTTATTTTCCCCAAGGAGGGAGGAAGAAATTGAAGGGGGAGTTCTTTCCCGATCAGCCATTTACTTTTCATCCTGATTTGGGAGATTGGGTGTAGAGTGAAAACATATCCTGTCACTCATGCAAGGTGTTGGGAGACTCAACAAAGGGAGAGGATCCTTTGGAAGAGGAAACATCTTTAAGGTGGATAAAAGCAAAGTACTGCGGATGCTGGAAATCTGAAACAAAAACAAAAAATGTTGGAAAAACTCATCAGGTCTGACAGCATCTGTAGAGAGAAAGACAGAGTTAACGTTTCGAGTCCATATGACTGAAGAAGAGTCACATGGACTCGAAATGTTAACTCTGTCTTTCTCTCCACAGATGCTGTCAGACCTGCTGAGTTTTTCCAGCATTTTTTATCTTTAAGGTGGAGTCTGAGTTCCAAAGGAAAGGACTACTTGATGGTTTTTTGACAGATATTGACAGTATTGGAGAACATAAGAATTAGGAGCAGGTCAACCAGCCCCTCGAGCCTGCTTCACCATTCAATAAGATCATTATTTAACTTGTACATTAACAACACAATCCCACCTTATCCCCATATCCCTTGATTCTTTAAGTGTCCAAAATCTATTGATCTCTGTCTTAAATATACTCAATGACTGAGCTCTGTGCGATAGAAAATTCCAAAGATTCACAACCCTTTGAGCGAAGAAATTTTTCCATGAAGAAGATTTTCCTCAGCTCAATCCAAAATAGTCACCCCTTATTCTAAGACGTGATACTTATGGGCTGAATTTTCCCAGAATTGCACAGTGTGATAGCAGGCGGGTAAAATGGAGTCCTACCCGCCAGTGAAAATGGCGGGTTTTCACGCCGTATCTTCCCGAGCCCGCCTCATTATTTATTCACTCCCATGAAACACGCTGTTTCCATGGCAGACGGGCTTTCAGTCGCCCGCTTGCCATCACCCCGCTGTTGCCTCATGCCAGCCACCATCTTTAAAAAGCAGCCACCAGCAAAGTGCTCATTGCCACCAGCTCACCACCACTGCCTGGGAGACATGGCCAGCAAAGGCAAAAAGACTGCAGCCCCCCACTTCAATGACGGGTCCCTCGAGCGACTGTTGGATGCCGCGGAGGTCCGCCGGGATGTGCTCCACCCCCCGCTCTGGCCGCAGGATGGGCAGCAGTGTCACCAACCTGGCTTGGGAGGTGGTGGTCAGCACCAATGCCCTTCAGAAGAGGACAACCACTCAGTGCCACAAAAGGATGAATGATCTCCTCCGCTCTGCCAGAGTAAGTCATTCTTTTCATCACTCACAACTCACACACTCACAAACCCATCAAACATCCACAGGGCCCTCACTCACTGCCAGTGCAAGGAACATCACCATTCACTCTCTCACACACACCACCATTGTCCTCATCCCGTCCATGGGACCACTCACCACCCACACAGGCCAGGCATACTTATCATCTGGCCTGGCAGGCATCCTGATACACTCTCCCCATTTCTATCCATGCAGGACAAACTGGCTCACAACAGGAGGGAAAGGTTGCAGACAGGTGGAGGGATGCCAGAATTCAAAGTTCTCACAGAATATGAAAACAGAGCCATCCAGCTGGCCGGCGATGACCGGGACCGTTCCTGTATCCTGTCTCCAGTCCAGACCAGTGAGGTCGGCGCTGCTCTACCTAGCGAGAATCCAGCAGTGCAACATCCATCGGACAACCATGCTGTGAGTGATGTGTCCTCTTTCACAGGTCACTGCCATGCACTAATTATCTCCCCTTGCTTTCACAGGCACATCTGGGAAACAGCCGACAGAATCCATGACCCAGGGCCTCCAAGCAAGCCTGAAGAAACCTTCGAAGAGGAATCTGAAGGCACCCTCCTTGAAGTCCTGTCACAGCGCTCACCCACACCCTCCACCAGCGCAGAGACACACACCTCGGTGGGACCGAGCTTTACAGTAGCCTCAGGGTCACAATCTGGTGAGCACATTGCACTGTCTGATCCACAGCAGGCGGAGGCAGGGACTTCCCAGGTCCCCGGCACTCGGAGGACTGCTGGAGGCCAGAACGTTGCTGAGTCCGAGTTAGATGATGAGCCTCTGGACTCGGTCATGTCACAGTTGCTGGAGCTGCAAAGGCAAGCTCGGGAACAACAGGAAGGGATGTCCACTGCACTCCTCAGATTGCAAGGCACGATGGAGGAGTCCGTCCGTCTTCAGGCTGAGGTGATAGCGCCGGCATTGCAATGCACCGAGGTCAACACTGATAGGATGGTGGCCACCATGGAGACCTTGGTCCAGGATGTCACTCCTGCACTGCTGCACGGGCTCAACTCCATCGCTGATGCCATAGTTGGCCTCCAACAGCATGTACATGAGAGGGTTGCTGGGCAGTTCGATCTCATTCCAGCTACCCCTTCCGCTCATGGAGTCAGCCAGGGGCCCTCGGGCACCTATGGGGAGGAGGATCAGCAGGTGCATGCCTGCTGATCCACCCAGGTGACTGTGGTGGTTACCAGCCCATCTGACTCCCCTCTTCCTGTGACCTCAGCAGATCCAGCTCCACAGGCCGAGGAGGGTGCCACTGCCACACAGCAGGACCCTGAAAGCAGGCCGGGGCCCTCTAGGTCTCAGCCCTCCAGAGGACGCCTGCCAAAATCATTACAGACAGGGCATAGCAGTCAGCAGGCTGCCTCCACCTCCACTGTGGATGTCCAGGGAGCACCAAGACATAGCGGCAGGGTTAGGACAGTTAATGAAAAGTAGCTGCACAGCCTGGGCACGGGTGTTGGTCACTTGTAAATACTGTTCATTATTGTCAATAAACTCCCGAGAATGTCTCCCTGCCTGTGGCAGACCGGTCCAGGCACCGGAACTTCATTTTCAGCATCCCGATGGTTTGCTCCACCAAGTTGTGAGCTGCTGCATGAGCCTCATTACACCGTTGCTCTGCAGCAGTCTGAGGCTGCCACACGGGTGTCATCAGCCACGTCCTCTGCAGGTAGCCCTTGTCCCTGAGGAGCCAACCCTGCAGCCCCTGTGGACCCTGGAAGACTCCAGGGATCTGCGAGCGACTCAGGATGTAGGCATCGTGCATACTCCCTGGATCCTTGCGCACACCTGCAGGATGCGTTTCTGGTGGTCGCACACCAGCTGCACATTCAGTGAGTGGAAGCCCTTGCGGTTGGTGAAGTCCACTGAGTGTAGCAACGGAGATCTGAGCGCCACTTGAGTGCGGTCAATCGCGCCCTACACCTGTGGGAATCTTGAGATCAGGGCGAATCCAATGGCTCTTGCATCCTGGCTGTCACGGTCCCTGGCGAAATGCACAAAGTTACGTGCCATGGAGAAGATGTCATCCGTGACCTCATACATGCAGTAAGTGGCAGATGTGAGCCACCAGGTCCCTAGACATGCGCAGTTGTCGGCGACACTGGTTCTCAGTCATCTGCAGGAATGGCAGGTGGCGTCAACAGACCCTGGGTGTCGCTAGGCGCCGACCAGCCACGGCTCACTGTCGCTCCTGGGCAGTGTGTGTGGAGCCCCAGCTGCCCCTTCTTCATGAGGTTACTGCTCCTGCCTTTGCGCAGCCAGGAGCCTCAGTCACTCTCTCCTCTGTCTTCTATGCTCTCTGTAGGTCATCAGGCAAACAGCTGGGTCACCAGGAGCCATGATTCTGACATGGTCCTCCTGCAGCATGAAAGAGAGAGAGACATGGTTATCATGGCTGCTCTTAGCACCTTTCCTGCCCCTGTGTGACCACCCTTAATTCTTCCCGGAGAGTGCTGGTCACCCCTCGGATGGCCAGAGATGAGTGCGCTGCATGGCTGCCCTGTCAGCCTGTGACATGGGGGACACTGGTCCAAACCGGGATGCTGAGATTGCAAGGGGCTGTGAGCACCTCCAGCAGTGACTGCTACATGGCCAGTGTTGGCCAGGAGATTGTACAACATGTGCAGTCCAACTGCCCCGCGGTTCAGTAAAGTGGTGGAGGACTCGCAGTCTGTACCAGTGGGGGTGGGTGGTTGGGGGGGGGGCGGGTTAAGGTCTGGAGCGCTTGGTGACCCTTTGGTGCCTCCACAATGCTTGCCTGGGCGGGCAGGCTAGAGCCTGACCCCAATCATATCACCGTGGCTGCGCCTGAGGTGTGGTCAGTTTATGCAGGTGTCCCTAATGCGTGGCCACTTCCCTCGTTTACCCTGCCCCCACCTCGATTGCCTGTGTGCGGAATGCAGCACCAGGGCAGCAGTTGACTGCCCCCCACCCCGCCAGCAGTCGCCTCCGAGGCTGACCAACACTTTCCCCCAGACACCCCCCTCCCCTCAGCAGTCACCTGCAGGGCCAGGCATCAGGTGCCCCCGCCCCTTGGTGCCTCTGAGGCTTGTAAACAATGGGTGAGCTCTGCAGGACGACGCTGCTCACTCACCTCGGTTCCCCCAAAGTGAAGGCCGCCAAGTGTACGTCGCCTGCGTGCTGTTGTGAAACAAATCGGCGTGCTTTCCCGCCGATGTGGACAGACGATACGGCAGGGTTCCAAGAGCCTGGCGGGATGGCCTTTTAATTAAACGCTGATGTATTGCAATTAGTTCCCCGCTGACTGATGGCGGGAAACGTGGCCCGCCATTGGTGGGCTGAGCGGAAGATCGCGATCTGCCTTCACGCCGTCGTAAAGTGGGTCCCACCATATTTTCTGCACACGCCACCTATCAGCCTCACTGCCAGCGGGCTTGGAAAATTCCGCCCTATGTTTTAGAGTCCCCAATCAGGGAAAGCAATCTCTCAGTGCTTACTCTGTTAAACCCACTAAGACTTTTAAGTTTCCATGAGATTTGCTGCCCTCTGCTGTCTGCAGTCACACTCTCACTGTCTGGAGGCAACACTGCACCCGAGCTGAGGTGAGTTCTTTTAGTAAGTTTTTTTTGAAAACTGCTCCTTGCAATCTCTAAAACCAAACAGAAATCTTTCTTCAGGTGGGATTCTTTAATCTCTGACTAAATAGAAAAGATTGCACAAAGTAATGTGCTGCCAAAGGCTTTATTATTAAAGTGGGGAAGAAGCCAGGTTAGAAATACTTCTATTTAAGTTTCAATCATTTATGGAATGAAGTAATCTGAAACTAACAAACTGAAGAAAAAATTCTCAACAAATAGATTGGAACATATTTCTACAGACACTGAAAAGGTTGTTATATGGGCCAGCCTAAATACTGATCATCTGTAATAATGTTGGTGCTGGAGGTTAGCTCTGGTTCCGGGGTTTAAACCCAGCTCCTGATTGATGAAACTGTCCTCTATGTGCTGACTGTAAGAATCGTTGTCTGCAATGGTTTTGAGAAGGCTCAGACCCTGAGGTGGGTCAATGGGCCCACTGCAAATAACTGGCATTGATTAGCAACCCACATTCTGGCTGGTGTGGGAAATGGAAAAATAAACTAAACTGGTGTAGTAGGGGGCAGTCTTCTGGTGACAGGGACCAGGACTTGTTTGGGAGTTTTAACCTCCTCTATCTGTGCTGCGCCTCACCTGGGAGTGCTTGATGCAGCCTCTTACTCTTCACCTTGATAAACACACAAGCAGGCAGCAAAGTGGCCTGTCTATCTGTTCATTCGGGAATCCAAAACTACTTTTAGCAGTTTTTAATTCATCTGCAGGATATGGACATCATTGGCAAGGCCAGCATTTATTGCCCAACACTCATTGCCCTTGTATACAACTGAGTGGTTTGCTGGGCCATTTCAGAGGGCAGTTAAGAGTCAACCACATTGCTGTGGGTCTGGAGTCACGTGTAGGCCAGACTAGGTAAAGATGGCAGATTTCCTTCCCTAAAGGACATTAGTGAACCAGATGAGTTTTTACAACAGTTGATAGTTTCACGGTCACCATTACTGGGACTAGCTTTATATTCCAGACTTATTTTAAACTAGCTGCTGTGGTGAGATATGAATTCATGTGTCCTGATCATTAGTCCAGGCCTCTGGAATACAAGTCCAGTTAGATGACCACAACGTTACCCACAGTTGAAATTCTTACAATAGATACCTTTTTCCACAGTGATACGCAAAGATTTACGATGGTTTCTATAAACATAGTCGAGAGTACTTGTTGTAGAGGAACAGGAATGGGAGTGGTTTCAGAAATCAGCATTCTACAAAAACAGATTTCTTCTCATCGTATCCAGGAGTCATGAGTAAGAGACTACCTGAGAAGGATTTGTCTTATTCTTTCTTGGGATGTGGGCCTTAATTGCCCTTGAGAAGGTGGTGGTGAGCTGCCTTCTTGAACCGCTGCAGTCCATGTGGTGTAGGAACACCCAGAGTGCTGTTAGGAAGGAATGTGTGCACTTATCTGGATCAGCTTTTAGAATAGGCAGAAAAGAGATTGAAGAATATTAGAGGAAAAAATCATTAAAAAGTGGTCACCAATGGTCAATAATTCCTTCTTCACATACAATATACAATCATGCCATCCCCCCACCCCCACGGTCAGTTCCAAGGAGTCAATTGCACTTCTTGCTCTGCTCTCTTCTGTAGAAGACCCCCCACATTTTGAGAAGGTTCTCAAGTTCTTAATGTTGCTTTTGTTTGACTTTCCAAGCCAGCTGATTCTTCATGTTTGAACTTTGGTGGAACAACTTCCTACAACTAAGCTTTCCAAGCAGAGATCATTTATGGGAGCTGTTAGTGATTATTGAGACATCAGTCTTAAGAATTTTCTTAAACTTGGGATATCAAGGCTGTACCCCCAAGAGGCAGATATTGGGTTTCCTCATTTATATTTCTGTCGACAGATTCATGATGTTTGTTCCATTTAGGATCTCGGAAAAGAATTCCTGAATTGTGATTTAAATCAGTTGCACAGGGGGTGGCTTGTTCTGTACAATTTCAAACATCCCACTCCATTGTGAGAAGATGCCTACTTGAAGGAGCTCAAGTAGCACGAGTGGATGGCCCGTGTGCCCCCTCCCTCCACCTCCGGAAGCAAAGTTGGCACGGTGCCAACCCACTCCAGGCCAGCCCACCCCGCAGCAATAACCTGCCGCGGGCGAACTTAACAAGGGCCGAGTGGGAGTTCCACCCCTAACTGGGAGCTGCCAGCAAATCTGGTTGGCCGACAGCTCCATCAGTCCTGGCAGCGCCAAGAGCGGATTAGTGGCTGCTACTGGGACTGCAGGGAGAAGGGTAAGGAGGCCCATGGACCCCCAAAGCTGGTATGTCTGGAGTCTTGGCTTGGGAGGATTTTGGTAGGTCAGAGGGGAGGGGTGAGTGGGTTTGGGTTTAGATTTTAGGGGGGGTTAGGGAGAAAGGGTGGGGTTCAATCTTAGGGGGTCTGTCTCCAATCCTCAAAGGGATTGAATCCGCCCCCTTCCTTCCCACCCTTTTAAAAACGGAGTTAAAAAAGTGGGCTATCCTGGCTGTTCACGTCAAATGCTTTATGGAGTAGGCAGCGTATTTTCAGGGTCAATTGGCTTGGTAACAGGCCTACTTGACCCTTGACAACCATTTGAATATGGCAGGCAGGATGCAGATTTCAGCACCCACCTCCCTTCATATTATAGGGATGGGCTCAGGTGAGGGAGGAAAGGTGGTCGGGTGGGCACCTGCCCTATTTTACATGACTGCACCCCCACCCCCCCACCGGAAACACGCCCCTTTTCCTGCCCAACAATAGCGAGAGCCAATGATCATAACAGAAAACCATTACTCTGTGTACTGTCCCGCACCACTAGGTGAATTCTATTCCCTTTACAGAGGGAAAATCAAGTAATTCTCACAAGCTGAGCGAGACACAGGGCTGCATTTTACGTGCGCTCCAGGATGGAGAGAACCTGAGTGTAAAACTACTGTAAATAGCCAAAAATTGTGACTGCAACGAAGCAGTCAAAAGTGAAATGGAGTTTCTTTTCCATGAATACCCATAGTGAAATGCCACAGGAATCGGAATATGTGTTAATCTATTGACTAATTCCTTTGTTTTGCTTACGTTTCTGTAGATAGTATCTGTAAGACAGCTGAACGGAGTACCCTAACCTGTTTATCACACATTACTGTTTAAATTTGACCAATTCCCAGGACAATATTTTTGGCGGGCCTGTTTTGGTAGCAGGTTATGTGTCGTCCATGAGGAATAGGTAATAGTTTGATGTGGCTGTTGTGATATCTGTGATGGGCCTGAGAGCCCAGTAAAGCCAGGTGGCCCACCTTGTAGGGTCATGGTCATTTTTCAAATGATAGCTTTCCTTACACATCATGGTCCCAGCCCTCTTTCCCCTCCAATCCCACCCCAGAATTCCTGGGTCATTATTGGTGCTTTGCTATTCAGGAATTTTGAAGGAAGTAATTTGTAAACTAATGTTGGTAAAGCCTCCTGAGTACCTGGCAGGAACAGGAAAGTGACTAGATGGCAGTCCAAAGTGTGATTCCCCAAGAGCCAATCCAGATTGGAGAAGTTGGAGGGGTTGTTAGCATTCCAAGAATGACGAAGATCCTCCAAGGTCCGGGATGTTTACTATCGACTGGATTAAAAATATTACCAAGGTGGATTAAAACAGGCTGACGCACAAACTCACACAAATTGGAGCTGGGAATTTCACTGGGGGTCCTCCCACTCTGCAGTTGGCAGAAACCTGGTTTCTCCGTGTGAACAGAGTTTCAGCTAAGGTTATTTTGGCAGAGTGGGAGAATCCCTGGGAAAATCTCTGCGATTGGTTCTTCCTCCATCCTTTTAATTACTTCGGTTGATTGATATACTTCTCTAATTTCTTTCATTTTTGTTAACTGCGTTTCCACTTATTAAATAGGGTTTAAGTTTCAAATGGTTCAAAATCTAATAAAAGTTATTTTTTCCTTTCCCTCCACAGAATATTATTAAGAAGGTGATTGGGCAGAAGTTTGTTTACAAATTTGTCTCATTTCCAGACATTTTAAAAATGGATCCCCACTCACTGGAATCCAGTAGGGAAAACAGTTTGCTCAGGGATAGCGACACTCAGTCAATTTCAGAGAGCAGAGACCACCAGCAAATTACGTTATCTACCAGCAGAAGCCCCAGTCGCAATGATTATATCCACTCTGGGTTATATACTTCTTTCACCATTAACTCTTTGCAGAACAGGTCAGACTTTTTCAAGTCAATCAAAATGGAAAAGCCAGAAGAGAAAATTGCCAGAAAACCTACCCCTGAGGAGGTCAGGACTGTTATAAGATTTGTAACAAATAAAAGCGAAAGGCCGGTCAGCATGCCCATTGTCTCAGTTCCATCGTCACATTCTCCTCCACCAGAAGCTGTGGTTGCATCAACTTTCTTCACAGCTCTCACTTCTAAAACATCATCGCCTTTATCATCACATCATTCTCCTGTTGCTTCATCATCCTCAAACACCACCACCTCAACAGGATACCAGAAGGCGTGCATTATTGAACTTGATGCCTTTGATTCAGAACAGTCTATTCAGCCCTTAAACCTCTCATCGGGCTCGAAGGCCAAATCGCCTTGTCCGTCTGAGCAGAGACAGATCCATCTTCCAAAGGCTAAGAAACCTAAAGGCCTGGAGATTCCAGCTCCTCCTTTAGTCATAACCAACACTGACGCCAGCTCGATAGCGCTCAACAGCCCAGCACTTCCTTCAGGATCCCTTACCCCTGCGTTCTTCACTGCACAGGTCAGTTTGTTAAATCACATTTACATAAAACAATGAAGTTTTCAACACAAAACCTCTTAATTACACAGATTGATAAATGTGCTGTGTGATTGTGTAAAATCTTGGCAAGCAAATCCAAAAATGTATTAGTTGATACAATTTTCTATTCACTAGATTCAAAAATTCTGCATCTTCAAAGTGGAATGCGAATATAATTCTAAAAGGAAGTTTTCCACAATCTTGAATCAGGTTTTTTTTTAAAAGGATGAATTTTATTTTCTCCAACCATTCGTTCTAAGGATTGAAAGAATAAATTTTTCACACTCATTATTGCCAGCAGGAGTTCCAAGATTAGCTAGAACATGATTAGGTACAGAATAGAGCTTCCTCTACTCCTCCCTAACAACACGCTTCTGGCCAAACCTCAGAAGACCATTGAAAACTGCATCAGTCAAATGTTTTTGTCTCCCACATCTTGTAGCCTTTAGGGGAAACTCTTTCGAGTTATCAACAGTCACAGATTGCAACTCTTTTTGAGTACAATCACAGTTCTTGGTTTCCGGGAGTGGGACATGAACCCACAACCCTCTGATTCAAAGGCGAGGGAGCCTTTAGGGGAAAGAGTACCAGCTTTCCCCAGTTGCTTATTTGTTTCAAGTTACTTTTGTAAATGCATTTTATATATAATTACTTTGTGAATGAACAGGTTCAAATGTTAATGAATGACAGCTGTAACTCAGTGTGTGGCACTATCACCAGATTCAGAAGGTTGTGAATTCGCTCCACTCCAGACACTTCAGCGTGTAATCCAGACTGACAATTCAGTCCAGTACTGAGTCAGTGCTGCACTGTTATTCAGGTGAGATTTTAAACTGAGGGCCTGCCTGCTATCACAGATGGATGTATTTGAAGGCCAACATTTTTCCTTCAATTTCATTAAACAGATTATAGAATCATAGAATGGTTACGTTACAGAAAAGAGCCATTTGGCCCATCAGGCCTGTGCTGGCTCTCTGCAGGAGCAATTCAGCTAGTCCCATTGCCCTGCCCTATCCGCATAATCCTGCACTTTATTTCCCGTCAGGTGCTTATCCAATTCCCTTTGAAAGCCACAATTAAGTTTGCCTCCACCATTCTTTCAGGATATGCAATCCAGATCTTAACCACTCGCTGCATAAAAAAATGTTTTCCTCATGTTCTGGCTGTCCTGCCAATCACTTTATATCTGTGTCCTCTGGTTCTCGACCCTTCCACCAATGGGAACAGTCTGTCCCTATCCACTCTGTCCAGACCCCTCATGATTTTGAATACCTCTATCAAATCTCCTCTCAGCCTTCTCTTCTTTATGGAGAACAGTCCCAACTTCTCCAATCTATCAATGAAGCTGAAGTTCCTCATCACTGGAACCATTGTTGTAAAACTTTCTGCACTCTAATGCCTTCACACGCTTCCTAAAGTGAACTGCCTAGAGTAAGACAACTACTTCAGTTCAACCTGAACCAAGGTTCATCATAACTTGCTTCCTTTTATCTCTATGCCCCTACTAATAAAGATTAGGGTGTTGTATGCTTTATTAACTGCTTTCTCAATCTGCCCAGCCACTTTCAACGATTTGTGCACATATACCCCCAGGTCACTCTGCTCCTGTACCCCCTTTCGAATCATGCCCTTTGTTTATATTGCTTCTCTTCATTTTTCCTACCGAAACGTATCACTTTGCATTTCTCTGAGTTAAATTTCATCTGTCAGTTTTTGACCCATTCCACTAACCTGTGTACGTCCTCTTGAAGTCTTTCACTATCCTCCTCACAGTTAACAATACTTCAAATTTTGTGTCCCCTGCAAATGTTGAAATTGTGCCCTGAACACACACAAATCCTAGTCGTTAATAAATATCACAAAAAGGTGTGCTCCTAATACCGACCCCTGGGGAACTCGACTTCAGCCCAAAACAAAACTACTGTCCATCGGAGACTTTGGATTCCCTTTCTTGTTGGCTGTCAATTTATTTTTAGACTCTCCCTTTGCCCCTCTTATTTCCCTTTTTACCTCACCTCTGAACGTTCTGTATCCAGCCTGATTCTCACTTGTATTATCAACCTGACATTTGCAATCCATCCACTTTTTCTGCTACATCTTACTCTCTATCTCTTTCAGCATCTAGGGAGCTCTAGTTTTGGTTGCCCTACCTTTTCCCCCTCATGGGAATGTACCTCAGCTGTACCTAAACTATCTCCTCCTTAAAGCAGCTGTTGCTTGTTTACAGTTTTCTTGATCATTTATTTCAGTGCTGTTTGTGGGGCCTTGCTGTGTGCATATTGTTTGCTGCATTTCTGGACATTATAACAACAATGATACTTCAATGGTGTTTATTTGGTTGTAAAGTGTTTTGGGTTTTCTTGAGGTTGTGAAAGGTGCTATACAAATGCAAGTATTCTCAGTTCTTTTCAATAAGTCATAATAAATATTTATATTTTTATATTTTACATAGGGCCCAAATCCAAAATTAGACATGCAGTGCTGCCCCAAGCTGGGACAAATCTACAGCTTCAGTACTTTGTGCAGAGGTGAAGAATTCTTCCACTTAGATTATTAGTTTAGTACAGATATTCATAATGCTGTGACTGGTGCATTATATAATTCGCCTTGACTTAAAGGAACAAAGGACTGACATTTCATAGCACCTTTCACGACCTTAGGACATCCCAAAGCACTTTACAGCCAATTAAAAATTATTGAACTGTAGTTACTGTTGAAATATCGTTGTTGCAGCACCTAAATTACACACAGCAAGATCCCACAATGTGATAATGACCATAGGATCTTTTACATCCACCTGAGGGAGTAGATGGGGCCTTGGTTTAATTTCTCATCCAAAAGGCATGACCCCTAACACAGTGCAGTGCTCCCTTAGTACCCTCCCACCGACAGTGCAGTGCTCCCTTAGTACCCTTCCACCGACGGTTCAGCGCTTCCTCAATAGTCTCCCTCCGACAGTGCAGGAGTCTCTCAGTACTGACCCTCTGATGTGCAGTGATCCTTCAGTACTGACCCTCTAACAGTGCAACGCTCCCTCAGTACTGAGCCTCCGACAGTGCTGTGCTCCCTCAGTACTAACCCTCTGACAGTGCAGCGCTCCTTCAGTGCTGACCCTTCAACAGTGCAGCACTCCCTCAGTACTAATCCTCTGACAATACAACGCTCCCTCAGTGCTGACCCTTCAACAGTGCAGCACTCCCTCAGTACTAATCCTCTGACAATACAACGCTCCCTCAGTGCTGACCCTTCAACAGTGCAGCGCTCCCTCTGTACTAATCCTCTGACAGTGCAGCACTCCCTCAGTACTGAGCCTCCAATAATGCAATGCTCCCTCAGTACTGACCCTCCAACAGTGCAATGCTCCCTTAGTACTAACCCTCTGACAGTGCAGCACTCCCTCAGTATTGCTTTGGAGTGTCAGCCTAGATATTTGTGCTTAAGTGGGACTTCAACTCAAAGCCTCCTAACTCGATGTTGAAAGAGCTGCCACTGAGCCATAGCTACCAAGGCCACTTATTGATCAGTCTAATGACATTTTTTTTTATCATTATAGACTCCTAATGGAATTCTGTTGACACCAAGCCCCTTACTCTCCAGTATTCACTTTTGGAGTACTCTAAGTCCAGTAGCTCCCTTGAGTCCTGCCAGACTGCAGGGGCCAGGGTCTTTATTTCAGGTATGTGCTGATTGTTAAACATTAATATCAGAGCGATCAACTCAAACTAGCTGTGTGTACAACATGTTAATTGTAAGTAATAACCTTGGTTGATGTGCAGGTTTACAATGTTGGCAGTTACAGATTGTAGCTGTGCAACTCATCTGTTGCCAACTTTTCTTTAAAAATAGTCTACGGACTGAATTTTATACGGCCTGTGGGGATGGACTCAGAGGCGGGCAGGCTAGCAAAATGGGAAAATGTTGGAGGATGCCCATCATCTTCCACTGTCTTCCCATTTTGCTGGCGGTAGTGCGTAAGGTGGCAGACGTGTTGCCTTTCAGGAGTCCACTTGGCTAATTATACCACCACTGCTGGCATTTTACCAGCAACAGGAGGTGGGGGGGGGGAGCCCTCCAGGGAGACCACCACGGCAGCCCCCCAGCAGGCTCTGGGGGTTGGGAGGGGCCTTTTTGGGTACAAATGGACCCTGCAGAAGCAGTGGCATCCCCTTCCCTCACTGATCATCCCCTGCAACCCCCCTACCTGTCTGGCCCCAACACCCCCAGACCCCACTCACCTGGTTGTGAAGATGCTATCCATCAATGCACCCTCATCCTTCAGGTACAGCCCCAGCAATAGCCACAGTTAGCGGTGAGGCTGCTGAGCTGACTGCCCTGTGATTGGGCACCTTGTGGGGGTGGCGGCCAACTTTAATAGGAACTGCTGCCCATAAAATGTGGCCCTGGTCCCACTGCTTGCTGAAGTGGAGTCATCCACCACTTTTAGCCTGGAAACTCATCGTTTACCATTCAGAACTTGGATTGGAAATGTATAATTAGTCCAAGAGTAATAATACTCATTTCACAGCCACATCATTTAAATTCATGACTGTCTAACACTGAAACACCACTGCAGTCTTCTTCATTCATTTTTCCCCCTTTTGGGGAACGGTTGCTAAATAGTTGAAGGAATTCCGAGCTGGTTATCAGCCCATTGGACTGTGTCATAACCACTTCTTCCCTTAGCCAACAAGTCCTGGCGTGGGACTTGAACCCAGAATTTCTGGCCCAAAGGTAGGGATGCTACCATTGCACCACAAGATCTCTCATGCTGCTGCACTTATGATGACTTATATCAGCTTTTGGCCAAGTTTCTAACTGACAATCCTTGGTGGAGTTTAGGAGAATTGCACATAAGCAACTCAAGGATCCTTGTCTGCATGATTTGTATCAATTTAATCGGCCAAGTTGCACTGTTTTCAATATTCGAATATAGCAACGAACTAATATTGAAATATTTACCATGTTTACTGACTAATTAATAAAAATAATATTTGACAACTTCAAGGAGGAATTATTCTGTCAATATAATATAAAACATTGAGAGCTTGAGGTGTATGTGCATGATTCATTGAAGGTGAGAAGGCAGATTGAGAAAGTAGCTAAAAAGGCAAAAAACATCCTGGGCTTTATAAACAGAGGCACGGAGTCTAAAAGCAAGGAGGTCATCATGAATCTTGAGAAAACACTGGTTGGCCCTCAACTGAAATATTGCATCCAATTCTGGGCACCGCACTCTAGGAAATACATGAAGGCTTTAGAGGGGCTGCAGAAAGGATTTTGTGAGAATGATCCAGGGATGAGGGAGTTGAGTTACGTGGATGGATTGGAGAAGCTGGTGCTGTTCTCCTCAGAAAAGTGAAGGTTGAGAGGAGACTTGATAGAAGTGTCCAAAATCATGAGGTGCTTAGACAGAATACAGAGAGAGAAACTGTTCCCATAGGCTGAAGGGTCGAGAACCAGAGGACATTGATTTAAAGTGAATGGCAAAACAACCAAAGGTGACATGATTAAAATCTTTTTATGCGGTTAGGACTGGAATGCACTGCCCAAGCATATGGTGGAGGCAGGTTCAATCATAGCTTTCCAAAGGGAACTGGATAAGCACCCAAAGAGGAAAAAATTAGGGCTACAAGGAAAAGGCAGGGAGTGGGACTAGCTGAGAGCTGGCATGGACCTGAAGGGATGAATGGCCTCTTTTGTGATGTAACCATTCTTTGATTTTAGGATATAAGCAAAAATAGTCATTTGCAAAAAATATCTGCAGATTATAAACTTTAATCATAGGACATTTACATAAAAGTTAATGCTTCATAAAGTGTACATAATGACAGAAATTACCTAAAGGAAACCAACTGTAGATTAACAACTTTTGCTTCTAATTTCCAACCTTGCCTCAGCCTTACGTAGTCCACTTCTGAATCTTTCCTTTCAGTTCTCTAACTCCATTTCAAGAGATAGGCTGTCAACCAACATCTCCTAAGAAGTAACAATTCCACAGCCATCTTGATTACAGTTCTTCCCATCCTAACTCATGTAAGGACTGTATTTCATTCTGACAGTTCCTTTGTCTCTGTTGCTTCTGTTCTGATGGTGCCTTCTTCCATATTAAGGCTTCTGATGTTATCCTTTTTCCATAGCCAAGGATTCCCCTCCACCATGGTTCACAGGCTCTCAACAGTGACCATCCATTTTCCTGTGCTTAGTTCCCCCTCTGAGAATCACAAGCAGTTCTCACCTTTCACCCCACCAGCCTTCATAGTCAGTCAGTGGATCATTTTCCATCACCTCTGCCTCCTGCCACCAACAAACACATCTTACCCTTTCAGCATGAGGGACCTTTCCATGACACCCTGGTCCACTCCTCAGTCACCCCAACACCCTTTCCACACAATTGCAAGAGTGTGACACCTGCCCTTTCACCTCTTCCCTTCTCACTGTACGGAGTTCCGAACACCACTTCTGGGTGAAACAGCAATTTACTCATACAGATTTCAATTTAATATACTTTTTTTCCCCTTTATTCTTTCATGGGATGTGGGCATTGATGGCAAGGCCAGCATTTGTTGCCCATCCCTAATTGCCCTCCGCCCTTGAACTGAGTGGCTTGCTAGGCCATTTCAGAGGGCAGTCTGGAGTCACATAGACCAGACAAGGACAGCAGATTTCCTTCCCTAAAGGGGTGTCAGTGAATCATCAATGGTTTCATGGTCACTGAGGCTAGTTTTTAATTCCAGGTTTATTAATTGAATTTAAATTTCACCAGCTACCATGGTGGGATTTGAATCCCTGTCCCCAGAGCATTAGGCTCAGCGTTTCGATTACTAGTCCAGTGATATTACCACTACACCACTATCTCCCCAGTAAACGGCATTTGGTCTCACAATGTGGTCTCCTCCACATTGGGAAGACCAAAAGCACACATCCATTCAGTCCACAAGTGTGACCCTGGGTTTCCGGGCACTTGCCATTTTCATTCTCTGCTCCACTCCCACTCTGACCACTCTGCCCTTGACCTCCTACACTGTTGCAATGAAGCTCACATCAATCTAAAAGAACAATAAACATTGCAAAAATCATTATCTGGTCATTATCACATTGTTGTTTATGGGAATTTGCTGTGTGCAGATTGGCTGCCTCGCTTCCAACATTACAAGTGCCTACACTTCAAAAGTACTTCATTGGCTGTAAAGTGCTTTGAGATGTCCAGTGGTGGCGTGAAACTCTATATAAATGCAAGTCTTTTCTTTCTTTCTACCAGCATCCCATCTTTCGATTCAGCACTTCCCATAAAGTTTAGCAACATTAGATCTTGGCCATTTTCACAGACAACATTTGTTAGTGATGAGAGGGTGCCTGCACCAGAGCCAACAGGAGTTGTGGATTGGTGCTTGAATTGAAGTGGGGTGTGGACTGTTACATGGGGTGAGGGGGTTGGGCCCCAGGGGGTGTGGTTTTTGAGCTGGTGTTGTAGTTGGGGGGAGGGGGGAAGTCTGAGCTAGTTTTATGGTGGTGGGTCCTGGGCTGGTGTTATGGTAGGAGATCCCTTTTCAGTATTTGGCTGGTGGGGTGGCTCCCACCCCTAGGGGTCTCACCACTTACACAGTCATACTCCCGGGTCATAGGACCCTTCTCCTGTTTGCCGAGTGTTTCCTGCTTCCTTCCTCCGCCCCCAGCTGTTATTTGCTATAACTATTCACACCTCTTGACACATCTTTTGTTTCTTTACTTGTCCCATTACCACTCATTTTTGCCTTGCACCATCATCCTTTTTTCCAATGAATCTCTCCTTTCCCCTATGCTATCACAGGACTTTCCTCTTTGGTTCTGTTGAAGGGTCATTCGGACTCGAAACGTTAACTGTGTTTCTCTCCGCAGATGCTGCCAGACCTGCTGAGTTTTTCCAGGTATTTTTGTTTTTGTTTTGGATTTCCAGCATCCGCAGTTTTTTGCTTTTATCTCTTTGGTCTTTAATCCCCTCCACTCCCAATCTCCCCTTTCTCCACTTCTGTACTTAAATAAAACCATCTTCCAGTCCTGATAGAAGGTCGTTGTCCTGAAACTTGCTTCTCTCTCCACAGATATTGCCTGGCTTGCTGAGTGTTTCTGACAATGTTGGGTTTTAGAACAGTTTTTACTCATAATTCTTTGCTCGACTATTAAAACTTAACTAATCTTATCTGAATATACTGGAATAAGCTCCACTATTTTAAAGGATACACTTTAAATATTTTACAGCTCCTGCTTTTGTATCTTTCATTATAATTTGTGGAATACAAAGATAATTTTTATTTGTTTAAAAAAAAACTCATGTTGCCCAATAAAATATTTACAATATACCCAGTTTGTACAGCAAATGTTACTGTATACAACTGATGACATTTGTCGTACGGGATAATTCGATTGACAGTTACAAAAAAAGCCTCCGTCATGAGTCTTAGGAAATCTCAAGTTGAAATGATTTTTTCCCTAAATCCTCATATCTAAGGGCCGGGTAGGTGGGAGCTTGTAAAATCATGTCCATTCAATTAAGAAGGGGATCAGTTAGTTATACGAGGTTGCAAAATGCATATTACAGTCAGCAGCAGATATGAAATGCTTCACATAACTAGCATACATCACAATTTACAGTTGGTTTTCACCATTGGAAAATCTCAGACAGATCTTGGATTTGTGAGGACAGCAAAACAAAATTTCCTGTCTAAATAAAAATAGAAAACGTTTAAGCACTTGGCAGCTGAGGTAACAGCTGTGGAGAAAGAAGCAGAGTTAATGTGTCAGGTCAATGTGTATCAACTGTGACTCAATCCTTACCTCTGTCTCTGAAAGTTGCGGGTTCAAGTCCTGCCCCAGGTCTTGAGCACAAACACCAAGGCTAACGGAATGTAAATTATAAACTTCAAGAGTATTGAAATTGCATTGAGGCATCTCAGAGTGGAACATGCTGTATGGAGAGATAAGTTGAATTTTATTGCACTTTCTGTAATATTCAATTTGAAATGTTTTGGAATGTATTTTTAGAAATCTTACGAATAAAGTGTATTTTTGGAAAAAAAAATCAAGGCTGATGCTCCAGTACAGTACTGAGGGAGTACTGCATTGCTGGAGGTGCTGTTTCTCAAAGGAGGTGCTAAACCAAGGTCCCACCTGCTCTCTCCGGTGGTTGTAAATGATCCCATGGCATAATTTTGAAGAAAAGCAGGCAGGTTAACCCTGGTGTCCTGGCCAATATTTATATTATCAGTCAACATCACTAAAACATATTATCTAGTCATTATCATATTGCTGTTTGTGGGAGCTTGCTGTGCACAAATTTGTTGCTGTGTTTCCTATTAGTGATTAAACTTCAAAAGTACTTTATTGGTCATAAAGAGCTTTGAAAGGTGCTATGGAAATGCAAGTCTCACCTTGCTTTTTTATTACATTTTAATCAGAACTGGAAGATGTTAATCAAGTTTTAAGCAAGTACAGTGACAGGAAAAGGGGTGGTTTGGGGCGAGGAAATAACAAAAGGGAAGGTCTCTGATAGAGTGGAAGGCAGGAGAGATAAGGGCTGATGGTGCAAGGCAAAAGGGGATGGTAATGGGCCAAGTAAATAAACAAATGATGGGTCTGGACAAGGTGGAAATAGCAGAATCACCAATACCAAAGAAATTGGAGCAGTGGTTCTGATCTGATATCGAACTGAGTGTTGAACCCTAAGGGTTGTAAAGTGGTTAATAGAAGGTTAAGGTTCCATTCTTTGAACTAGTGTTCATATTCATTGGAAACTGCAGGAGGCCGAGGACAGGGAGGTCAGAGTGGGAGCAGGGCAGGGAATTAAGATGACAGGCAACTGGAAGCTCAGGGTCATGGTTGTGGATTGAATGGAGATGATCATCAAATCAATCACCCAATCAGTATTTAGGTCTCCCTAATGTTGAAGCCTACGTTGGGAGCAGTGAATACAGTATAGTAAGTTCAAAGTACAAGTAAATTGCTGTTTCACGTGGAAGGGGTGTTTGAGGTCCTGAATGATGGAAAGTGAGGAAGTGAAATGTGCAGTGGGAAGTGACCAGGGTGTCGTGGAGACAATGGTCCCTTCAGAATGCTGTAGTGGAGGGGAGACGAAGATGTGTTTGGTGATGGAATTACATCGAAGTAGCAGAGATTGATCTGTTTAATGTGGAGGCTGATGGAGTGGGAAACACGATCTAAGGGAACTTTCTCATGGTTCTGGGAGGGTAGGGGTGAGGACAGAAGCATAGGAAATGGGACGGACACAGTTAAGGGTCTTGTCAACCATGGTGGCAGGGAATTCTCGGTTGAGGAAAAGGAAGTCATATCGAAAACACTGGTATGGAAGGTTACATTGTCAGAACAGATGCAATGGAGATGGAGATACTAGGAGAATGGAATAAAGTCCTTATAGGAAGTGGGGTGTGAGGAAGTGTAGTCAAGGAAGATGTGGGAGTCAGTGAGCTTATAGGAGATGTTACTGGTTGACATCCTAGTCCCAGAAATGGAAATAGAGGAGTCAAGGAATGAAAGGGAAGATTTTGAGATGGACCATGTGAAGGTGATTGAGGGGTGGAAATCTGAAGCAAAGTTGATTAAATTTTCCAGTTTGGTGTGAGAACAGGAGCAGCGATACAGTCATCAATACTCCAGAAAAAGAGGTGAGGGAGGAGCCTTGAATAGGATTGGAACAAAGAATTTTCTATGTAGCCCATCCAAAGGGAAGCATAGCCAAGACCTTTATAGGTTCCCATAGCAGCAGCTTTTCGGCACAGCCAGGGCTATATGGGTTCCCATAGCAACACAGCTTTGTGTGTAAGTTGGTTGTTTCACCGTAAGTTACAGTGAATTTCATCACTATTTGTGGAGCAAACAGCACAAATTTATTTAATGGCAGCTTCCTTCCTTCACCTAGTTTAAATTCAAAATTACTATAAACAAACGAACACCTCTGTACATTCTGGAAATTGCTTTAAATGTACCATGTGTAATTCTCTAAAAAGGCACAATCTTTCTGATGATATTCAAATTTGTTTGAGTTCTTTGAAGTAATGAAAGGATGGGATAGTTGATGTCGTATATGTGGACTTTCAAAAGATGTTTAATTATGTAATAGACTTGCTAGCAAAATTAAAGCCCATGGAATTTAAAAGACAGCAGCCACGTGGATACGAAACTGGTTCAGGGACACAGAAAGCAGAGAATAATGTTCGGTTGTTTTTCAGACTAGAGGGAAATATACAGTGGTGTCTCCCAGAGGTCAGTATTGGGATCACTGCTCTTTTAGATACATCAGTGACTTGGACTTGGGCATGCAGGGCATAATTTCAAAGTTTGCAGATGATACACAACTCGTAAATGTAGTAAATAACGAGGAGGATAGTAACAGACTTAAGGTTTTTGTAGACACTAGTGAAATGGGCAGATTCATAGCAGATGAAATGTAATGCTGGCTTGAGTCTGACTCTATGACTCTTAAGTGGGAAGTGATTCATTTTGGTAGGAAGAATGAGGTGGGGCAATACAAACTAAATGATGCAATTTTAAAGGGACAGAGGGAAGACAAGCTGAGAAGACTGTTAAAAAGGCATGTTCGTGTATTTGTCTTTTCTGTGGCCAAAATGTTGAGCATTAGACTGTTCACTTGCTGCAGCAAAGTAATTTTAATTTTGTTGCATGTTTCTATCGCCAGTGTATGACCCTAGTGAATGGACACATGCCAATTCCAATCCCTAAATAGAGGTATAGAGTACAAAAAGCAAGGAAGTTATGCTAAAACTTTAAAAAATGTTGGTTAGGCCTCAGTCGGTGCAATGTGTTCAATTCTGGCCACCACACTTTGGAAAAGATACCAAGGCCTTAGGGAGGGTACAGAGGAGATTTACTGAAATAGTACTAGGAATGAAGGACTACAGTTATATGGATAGACTGGTATTGTTCTCTTAAGGGCAGATAAGGCTAAGAGGAGATTTGACAAGGTATTAAAATTCATGAATGCTTTTGATGGTGTAAGTAAGGAGACACTGCAGTTACAGGTTTGCTAAGCAGGGGTCATAAATGTAAAGTCATTTTCAAAAGAACCAGAGCCAACATGTGGAATTTATGGTCTGGGATACATGACTTTAAGAAGCAGATTCAATAATTTTCAAACGGGAATTGTGTAACTACTTTAAGTGAGGAAATTTGCAGAGCTATGGGGAAAGAGGAGGGGAGTTGGACTAAGTGGATAACTCTTTCAAAGAGCCAGCAGAGGCATGATGGGCCAAATAGCCGCCTCCTGCACTGTACAATAATCTGATCAATCCTTTAAATTAGTCAACAATATTTGTGTTCTTGGCACCAAAGTGCTTTTTTTTAAACGGCCATGTAAGAAAATGAAAATAAATTGAAACAGTACAGCAAACAAAAAAGCAGGTCATGGATATTTACTTTCATTTTCTAAAGGTGTTGCACAGAGGGAGTCGAGGCCAAGTGTAGTCTATAGATGGAAGATAATTAAATGGGATAATTAGACCCAGGGAGAGCGGGCGTAATTCCATTTTAAAATCATGCATTATGTCCATTATAAACGTCTCTGTCCACATATGTAATAGAAACTGCCTATGTAAACTTGGCATGCTGAAATTACACACTCTTGTCAATGGTGGTGCTGCAGCATCTCTACAATAAGGTTATTTCATCTTTATGTTTAAACCATTAACCTTGTTGGATTTAGTAGATTGATTGGAGCTACACTAAGCTGGCATTTGCTCCGCTTTACCATATATTATTAAACAGAAACTAGTCGTTTGGTAGTACAGAACTTGAGTATTGCTGAAAAAGAGATTTTTTGTCAAAGCTTTTCATCTTGCACTCATCAGGACAATACGCAAGAAAATACCAATGTCGGGGAAACAACAATTTATACTGTATGAGAAGAGAGTGCTGATTGGTTGGCAAGTGGACTCTGATTGGTAGAGGCATTGTCATGGCCATGGGAAGGGGACAAAAAAGTGAGTGTTTGGAATGGGATGGACAGACTCCATGGACCAGCTGGTACTCCCCCATACTTGTTTTGTATGTTCATGTGTATTTCCTTTTCTGTGGCCAAAATATTGAGCTGTTCACTTGCAACTGTGAAGTAATTTTAATTGTGTCACATTTTTCTGTCTCCAGTTTCCGACCCTAGTGAATGGACACATGCCAATTCCAATCCCTAGTTTGGATGGGGTTTCTCCCTTGCTGCTTTCATCCAATTCCCAGAAATCATGATACTGCCTTATTGAAGGAGCAAAAGGGACCAGTTAAATGCCAAAATGTAGGACAATGTTCAGCTTTAATTTTTATCAGTGTTCTTGCATCATTGATACGAAGTTGTCAGTCATATTATGAAGTATGGATTAAATATCCTTTTACAAGTGTTTTGATTAGGTTTCTTCTCCTCGTCGTTTTATAATGAAGTTGGCAATAAATATATAACCTTTTCCTGTACCTTGCGTTTTATGCACTGTGCTTTTAATGAATGTTAACCAGCTGTGCCTACTTATGCTTGTGTGTTTTATGTAACTTGTAAATTAACTGTAAACCTGTTGTAATGGCAGATTATTAGCATTGTTAAATAATTGAAACTTTGTATCAGTTTTCAATTATTGGCTGTTAAAGGACGTGATACTATGTATTAGCCAGTAAGATTGATGTTATTTTCAGTGTAAGTTTTTTTTAAATAAAAAGCATTGCAGTTTATATGTATTATAGGCAGGTTTGCCATGTATTTGTACTTTGGCTACAAGTTTGTACTTGATGTAATTCAATAAATGCTAGATTCTCAGCAAACTATTTTCAAATCATTTTTCCAGACACCAGGATAATGAGACAATTCCTTGAAGGTACTACTCTAGCAAGAGGTTAAGGAACAGCAGTGCAATGGGGGTTAAAATTACACCAACAAAGAGACATGGTACAGCATGGACCAGAATGGGAACACAGCTACTACAGTGCTAGAAAGTATATGTATCACAGTAAAGTTTAGTTGCCAAATGATTACTGTACATACTTAATTTTTAAAAATTCATTCACAGGGTGTGGGCTTCGCTGGCTAGGCCAGCATTTATTGCCCATCCCTAATTGCCCTCGAGAAGGCAGCGGTGAGCTGCCTTCTTGAACCGCTGCAGTCCATGTGCTGTGGGTACACCCACAGTGCTGTTAGGAAGGGAGTTCCAGGATTTTGAACCAGAGACAGTGAAGGAATGGCGATATATTTCCAAGTCAGGATGGTGAGTGGCTGGAAGGGGAACTTCCAGGTGGTGGTGTTCCCATCTATCTGCTGCCCTTGTCCTTCTAGATGGTAGTAGTCGTGGGTTTGGAAGGTGCTGTCTAAGGAGCCTTAGTGAATTTCTACTGTGCGTCGGTGGTGGAGCGAGTGAATGTTTGTGGATGTGGTGCCAATCAAGCGGGCTACTTTGTCCTGGACGGTGTCAAGCTTCTTGAGTGTCGTGGGAGCTGCACTCATCCAGGCAGGTGGGGAGTATTCCATCACACTCCTGACTTGTTCCTTGTAAATGGTGGACAGGATTTGGGGAGTCAGGAGGTGAGTTACATGTCACAGGATTCCTAGCCTCTGACCTGTTCTTGTAGCCACAGTATTTATATGACTAGTCCAGTTCAGTTTCTGGTCAATGGTAACCCCCAGGATGTTGATAGTGGGGGATTCAGTGATGGTAATGCCATTGAACGTCAAGGGGCGATGATTAGATTGTCTCTTGTTGGAGATGGTTGATGGGAGATGATTAGATTCTCTCGTGTGGCGCGAATGTTACTTGCCACTTGTCAGCCCAAGACTGGATATTGTCTTTGGACATGGACTGCCTCAGTAACTGAGGAGTCGTGAATGGTGCTGAACATTGTGCAATCATCAGCGAACATCCCCACTTCTGACCTTATGGTGGAAGGGAGGTCATTGATGAAGCAGCCGAAGATGGTTTGGCCGAGGACACTACCCTGAGGAACTCCCACAGTGATATCCTGGACCGGAGATGATTGACCTCCAACAACCACAACCAGCTTCCTTTGTGCTAGGTATGACTCTAACCAGTGGAGAATTTTCCCGCAATTCCCATTGACTCCAGTTTTGCTAGGGCTCCTTGCTGCTGCACTTGGTCAAATTTGGCCTTGATGTCAAGGGCAGTCACTCTCACCTCACCTCGGGAGTTCGGCTCTTTTGTCTTAAATAACATGGGGCAAGATGACTGTCAGGTTATTCTGAGTGCCTCAGATGACATTCTCAAATGTCCTCCATATATCAACAACATTAATAAATCAGTACCTCTAATAGGAGAATCTGTGTGCCAGATGCTAAAAATGTGCTTCATAACAAACCAATTAATCGCTTAAAATTTTATACAGTGAAGAGGGACGTCGTCTTGTAGTTAATTACACTTTTGGCTCAGTAGTACAACTGTCTGAATTGGATTAAGTGTGAACAATGATTTATTTCAACATTCGACATTCAATAGTAAGGCTAACTAGCCCATTTACCAATTAACACTACCTTATAATTTGTAGTAAACTTCTATTAGAAATGCATGATCAATCTGCTATTCTTCCCAAACAGAAGCTAAGTTACCTACATGGGCAGATCACAATTTCTCCAGCTTTATTTGATTCAAGATAAGAACAACAAAGAACAAAGAAAAGTACAGCACAGGAACAGGCCCTTCGGCCCTCCAAGCCTGCGCTGATCATGTTGCCTGTCAAACTAAAACATTTTGCACTTCCAGGGTCCATATCCCTCTATTCCCATCCTATTCATGTATTTGTCAAGCTGCTTCTTAAACACCACTATCGTACCTGCTTCCACCACCTCCTCTGGCAGCGAATTCCAGACACTCACTACCCTCTGCATAAAAAACTTGCCCCACACATCTCCTCTAAAGTTTTCTCCTCTCACCTTAAATCTATGTCCCCATGTAATTGAATTTTCCACCCTGGGAAAAAGCTTCTATCTACTCTGTCCATGCCACTCATAATTTTGTAAACTTCTATCAAGTCGCCCTTAATCTCCGTCGCTCTAGTGAGAACAATCCGAGTTTCTCCAACCTCTCCTCATAGCTAATAACCTCCAGACCAGGCAGCATCCTGGTAAACCTCCTCTGCATCCTCTCCAACACCTCCATATCCTTCTGGTAATGTGGCGACTAGAATTGCACGCAATATTCGAAGTGTGGCCTAACTAAGTTCTATACAGCTGCAGCATGACTTACCAGCTTTTATACTCAATACCCCTGACGATGAAGGCAAGCATGCCATATGCCTTCCTGACTACCTTATCCACCTGCGTTGCCACTTTGTGACCTGTGGACCTGTACACCCAGATCCCTCTGCCCGTCAATGCACTTAAGGGTTCTGCCATTTACTGTATAATTCCTACCCGTATTGGACCTTCCAAAATGCATTACCTCGCATTTGTCCAGATTAAACTCCATCTGCCATTTCTCCGCCCAAGTCTCCAACCGATCTATATCCCATTGTATCCTTTGACAATCCTCTTCATTATCTGCAACTCCTCCAACTTTAGTGTTGTCTGAAAACTTACTAATTAGCCCAGTTACATTTTCCTCCAAATCATTTACGTATACTACAAACAGCAAAGGTCCCAGCAGTGATCCCTGCGGAACATCACTAGTCACAGCTCTCCATTCAGAAAAGCACCCTTCCATTGCTTCCCTCTGTCTTCTATGACCAAGCCAATTCTGTATCCATCTTGCCAGCTCACCTCTGATCCCGTGCGACTTTACCTTCTGGACCAGTCTGCCATGAGGGACCTTGTCAAAGGCCTCACTGAAATCCATGTAGATAACATCCACTGCCCTTCCATCATCGATCATATTTGTCACTTCTTCGAAAAACTTGATCAAGTTAGTGAGACACGACCTCCCCTTCACAAAACCATGCTGCCTCTCACTAATACACCCATTTGCTTCCAAACGGTAGTAAATCCTGTCACAAAGAATCCTCTCCAATAATTTCCCTACCACTGACGTAAGGCTCACCGGCCTGTAATTTCCTGGATTATCCCTGTTACCCTTCTTAAACAATGGAACAACATTGGCCATTCTCCAGTCCTCTGGGACCTCACCCGTAGCCAGTGAAGATACTAAAGATTTCTGTCAAGGCCCCAGTAATCTCCTCCCTTGCCTCCCTCAGTACTCTGGGGTAGATCCCATCTGGCCCTGGGGACTTATCCACCTTAATATTCTTCAAGACGCCTAACACCTCCTCTTTTTTGATCTCAACATGATCCAGGCTATCTGCACACTCTTCCCTAGACAAATCAACCGCTAAGTCCTTCTCTTTGGTGAATACTGATGAGAAGTACTCATTTAGTATCTCTCCCATTTCTTCTGGCTCAACACACAGATTCCCACCTCTGTCCCTGAGTGTGCCAACCCTTTCCCTGGCTACCCTTTTGCTTTTTACATATGTATAAAATGCCTTGGGATTTTTCTTAATCCTGGTTGCCAATGACTTTTCATGACCCCTTTTAGCCCTCCTGACTCCTTGCTTAAGTTTCTCCCTACTTTCTTTATATTCTCCATGGGCTTCATCTGTTCCCAGCCTTCTAGCCCTTATGCCATATGGTGAGGTTGCCAATTAAACCCTGGTAGCCTGACAGCAGGCTTGGGAGTGGAGTGGGGGGGGGTACCTACTGTTTGGGCACCCTGTGCCCAATAGAGGCCCCTCTAAATGGTGAGTACCACTCGAGCTGATTCCCCCCTCACTGCATCTGCTGACTGGCCCTGGTAAAGCAGCCCCTCTTACCCATGAATCTGGCCTCCATGCTGCTCATGTAGATCCAGCAGTGGCCACCACTCCCAGTGGCATTGCTAGGACTAGAGCACTGCCAGCCATCTGATTGGCTGGCAACTCAGAGAGGTCTTCCACTCAGACGGTGCCAGGAGCCACAACCTGAGCCAATTAACAGGCCAACAACCTTAAAAGCAGGTTGGGGCTTCCCAGCTCAGCAGAGGGGTGGGTGGGGGCATGCACAGGGCCACCGCCTCAGCGTAAAGTTCCGGCCCAGGAAATAAATGTGCGATCTTCTGGTCTCTACAGCTTAGTATTAGATCACCCAGTGGATTCATCCATTGGATTTTTAAAACCAAAACAAAAATTATGCAATTGAACAATTACAATTATAGATATGATAATGAATTGACAACTAATGATACTTTTACATATAACGAATTGTTTTGATTCATTATCACTTTCAATCCAGCACATGCACACGTTGGAAGGGTTAGAGATTCCCTACCTCCAATTAATACTAATTTAACATTTTGGGCCCCATAGATGATATCAGATGTATTTTTGTTGTGTGATTCCAGCTGCCAATGTCCAAACCCACTTCCTTACATTTAAATGCCTATTATCTTTGTATGCATGTCAATTTCCATCATTGCAGCTGAGTTGCTTTTTCCCATTTTGGCTTCAGGCACTGATGACAAAGCCAACATTTATTGTCCTTCCTGATGTGCCTTTGAGCGCTTGTTATTGGATCTTCTTCTTGAATCACTGCAGTCCTAATTGGAAATGGTGTTAGGCAGGGAGTTCCAGGTTTTTGAGTCAATTACCATGTAGGAATGGCGATATATATCCAAACCAGAGCAGATTGTGATTTGATGGAGATAATGTTCCCATGCATCTGCTACCCCTGTCCTTCTAACTGAGAGAGATTGTGGGTTTGGGAGGTGCTGCAGAGTTTCCTGTAGATAGTACGTATCAGCTATGAAACACCAATGGTGGAAGGGGTGGATGTTTACACTAGTATATGTAATGCCAGTGAAGCCTACAGTTTTGTACTAGATGGGGTTGAGCCTCAAATGTTGCTGCACTATCCAGGCAAGTGAAGAGCATTTCATCACACTCCTGACTTGTGTTTTGTAGATGATGGAGCAGCAAGTGAGTCACTCTCAGCAGCATATTCAGCTTCTGATCTCCTCTAATAGCTAGGGCATTCATGTGGCTGATCCAACTGAATTTCCAGTTGGAGATTTGGCAATGATAATGTCAAGCAAGGGTGGTTAGACTCACACTTGTTGGAGATGGGCCTTAAGTGGCAAGTAACATTTCTGACACATATCAGCTCAAGCTTGAATGCTGTCCAGGTCCTGCTGTCTGTAGGCATGGATTGCTTCATTATCTGGGGAATTGCAAATGGAACTGAACACTGCAATAATTAAGGAACAGTCCCACTTCTGACCTTATGCCAACACTGCCAATGTAACACCCCTATTCAAACAGGAAGACAAAAAACAGGTAACCATAGGCCAGTTAGCTTAACATCCATCATTCGGAAAACGTTAGAGTCTATTATAAAGGATGTAATAGCAGAGCATTTAGAAATACATAATATAATCAAGCAGAATCAACATGGCTTCATGAAGGGGAAATCATGCCTGACAAATTTATTAGAATTCTTTGAGGGACAGATGTAATATATTTGGATTTCTAAAAGGCATTTGATAAGGTACCGCACATAAGGCTACTTAAGAGCCCACGGTGTTGGGGGTAGTATATTAGCATGGATAGAGGATTGGCTAACTAAAAGAAGACAGAGAGTTGGGATAAGGGGGGTGTTTTCAGGATGGCAACCCATAACTAGTGGAGTGCCACAGGGATCAGTGCTGAGGCCACAATTATTTACAATATATATTAATGATTTGTATGAGGGAAGTGAATGTGCTATCACCAAGTTTGCAGATGACACAAAAATAGTGATGAGGATGACACAGTCTACAGAGGGATATAGGCAGGTTGAGTGAGTGGGCAAAAACTTGGCAGATAGAATGTATGTTGGAAAATGTGAGGTTTTGCACTTTGGTAGGAATAGAACAGCTGAATATTAATTAAATGGAGAAAGACTGCAGAAAGCTGCAACAGAGAGGGATTTGGGGGTCCTCGTGCATGAATCACAAAAAGCTAGCATACAAGTTTAGCAGGTAAGAGGGAAGGCAAATGGAATGTTGGCCTTTATTTCAAAGGGAATGGAGTATAAAAATAGGGAAGTCTTGCAAAACCATATAAGGCACTAGTTAGACCACACCTAGGATACTGTGAACAGTTCTGGTCCCCTTATCTAAGGAAAGATATACTGGCATTGGAAGCAGTCCAGGGACATTTCACTAGGTTGATCCTGGGTATGGAGGGATTTTCTTATGAAGGGAGGTTGAGTAGGTTGGGCCTCTACTCATTGGAGTTCAGGGCCAGAATATAACCCTCGTTGGGCAGGCTCGGTCCGGACAATCGGGGCCGGACTGCGATTTCACGCTGGCGGGCCAATTAAGGCCTGCCCAGCGTGAAACACACGTAGCAGTGCTGCCTGTGTGTGGGATGATGGCCGGGGGGGGGGGGGGGGGGGGGAATGTGGAGGAGGTAGGGGAAGGATGATGACGATGCAAATTCGCGCAGGAGAAGCTCCCTAAGGCACAAAACTGCCTCAGGAGCTGAAGATATAAGAATGAAAAATAAATTATTAAATGGTAAAAAATACACATTCCCTCATGTGACTCTGTCACACGAGCAGGAATTGTTCTTAATGAAATGTTACATTTTTAATTTTATATTTAATTGCAGTTGGAAACCTCATCCCGCCCGTGGATGAGGTTTCCTAAAAAGTCCAAAGGCTGCTTGGCCTTTTAGCTTGCCCACCAACTGCAAGGTTGGACGGGCAGCAAAAAATATTTAATTGGGACTTTAATGGCCTTAATGGGCCTTTTAGTTGTCGTCAGGCACACTGCCGACTCCGTGTGCCCACTGGTTGAAATATCGCGCGATGACGTCAGGATGCTTGCCCGACTTCATCTCATGTCATTTTACGCTCGTTCAGGTTGGGTGCACACCCACCCAACGCACATACTATTCTGGCCTAGAAGAATGAGAGGTGACCTAATTGAAACATACAAGATTCCTAGGGGGCTTGACAGGGTGGATGCTGAGAGGTTATTTCCCCTTGTGGGACTGTCTTGGACCAGAGGGCATAATATCAGGGTCAGGGGTTGCTCATTCAAAACAGAGAGGAGAAGGAATTTCTTCGCTCAGAGGGTAGTGAATCTGTGGAATTATTTACCACAGAGGACTGCAGAGGCTGGGTCGTTGAGTATATTCAAGGCTGAGATAGACAGATTTTTAATCAGTAAGGTAATCAAGGGTTATGGGAAAAAGACAGGAAAGTGGAATTGAGGATCATCAGATCAGCCATGATCTTACTGAATGGCAGAGCAAACTGGATGGGCCGAATGGCCTACTCCTGCTCCTACATCTTATGGTCTTACGATGGATAAGAAGTCATTGATGAGAGAGCTGAAGATAGCTGGACTTAGGATACTGTCCTAAGAAACTCCTCCAGTGATGTCCTGTGGCTAAGATGTTTGGCCTCCAACAAAGCATCAGTCACTTCCTCTGCATTAAGTAAGATTTCAACCACTGAACAATTTTCTTTGATTTCCATTGAATTCAGTTGGAGCAAGGCTTGGAAATACACTTGAGGTCAGTTAAGTCAACCACTTTGGAGGAATATATGTACCTGATGTAATATCAATCATCTCAATACAAATCAGAGGCCTTTAATCTGCTCATCATGAAGCCATGTGCCAGCCAGTCAGTTACACTCTGCTCAACTATTAACTTTTCTTTTACATAAAGGGGGGGGGAGGGAAAGAGAAAATGTATAGGAGACAGTGTTGCAAGTGAGACTGCCCCAGCCAAAATATGTGTATTTATGCTTCACATATTGAAAACTTCTTGTTTTCATTCACATACACTTAAAGACTACTTTAACAAGGCCCCACCCCATGGACACTACCAGAGAGCATCGTAAAATTTGACACAATCTATTCCATACATTTGGGGATTTTGGTCAAAGCTGTGTAACCAGGGTATGTGGCACTTAATAAAATTATTTAAATGAAGCTGATTAGATCCTACATCAAATTTCAGGAGTTTGGGTTAGGCTCTACCAACAGAATTATCTTTGGCTTTTATAACTGGACAAATGTGCTCCAGCAGTAAAGTCTGCTCATTAGATCTTGTTAAAGATAGCGTAGTATTTTATTTTGCTCAGATGTTTTCTCTTTTTGGTAGAAACCTCTAGGGGTTGTTTCCCTGTTACTTTAGTACAATCTTAACTTTTTCTGTGCAAAGAGTTCCTTTCAAAAGGAAAATTGGATCAGATTCAGGTTGTTAATTCCCAAACTGTTGCATATCCTGAATGAGGACGACATTTGCAGGTCCAAAGACATTTCAGGCATTAGGTGCTAGCCAAGAACTCTGTGTACAGACCGCACCACTCCAACCTGGGTAGATCAGACAAGAAGTTTCATTTCCTCCAATTCATTGTAGTTGCAGTGTCTGAGTTTGCCATCAACTGCAACCTCTATTGCAGATAATGTCAACTGCCCTAGTTAAAGTCATCATTGCATTAAGCACTCAATGCCATAGGATCCTTCTTGATCACTGCAGAAGACAACTGTCAGATAAGCCAGTAGGAGGGTTTGTCCTACATAAGTGACTGATGCTATGTTGAACTGGGGAAATAATTTTCATCACTTCCCTCATGAGAAGGCAGAAACTGGAGAGGACAGAGAACTTTTAATAACATTAGACATCCCCTACTCACAAGTTCTCTTTATAATCATGATGTTTCACACGTCATGGCTTAATGGACCAGGTGGCATTTTCCTGCCCATCCATTTGTTTGTAGATGCAAACATGAATTAATATGCTTGTTTCTGACCACAAAAATAACTACCTTATGTTAATGTTTGTTAGGCGGGGAGTAAACACTGTTTCAGTTCTCCAGCTGCCAGAGCAATGAAGGATTTGACAAGATATCACAAAAAGTTCCACAGGTAAAGATGACAAGTGAACTAAAACTGAAATGATGCATTAAGTAGGGTATAAACATACAGCATCAGAAGAAAATAAGCATTTTAGACAGCAAAAGTTTTGTAGTAGAATTAGAGAATCTTACAGCACAAACCAAGGCCATTTGGCACGTTGTGCCTGTGCCAGTACTTTGAAAGAGGTATACAATTTTGCCCTATACCCCAACTTTCTCACCATAACCCTGCAAATTAGTTCTCTTCAAATAGGTCCAGTAAAATAAATAGAAAGTCTTGAACAACTAAATGTACAACCTTCCCCATTTAAAGCACCTACACAAAAATGTAAGCTTAAGGTACGTGGCATAGTCATCAAAATGAAAGGAAAAAGATAGATACAGGTATCACAAAAAAGATCTGTCAAATATAAAACAGGTTTTTCTGCTGAAAATTAATGGTCACAAAATAGTTTATTATATGATTATGTGGCAAGTTAACTCTTATTAAATAATCTAAACCATTGCGCAATTAAACTACCTCCCTTCCTTCCTTTCAACTTAACCCTTTAACCATCTGTACCACTTCTTTCATCAGTTCTACTCAACCCATTTCAGTTTTAAACCTCTGTTATAAGCTTCTTCAGTTTACAGATGCAGCACATAACCTGTAATGTATTACAATAGCAGAAGGGTCCCCATGCAGATTATATAACTGAAACTACCAGATAACAAAGAAAAACCCTCAGCTACAGAGAAGTGGCAAGTGCTGACTTATTAGCAATAATTACAGAATCTCAGAGCTGCTTTAGCAAAGGGGAGGGCCATTTGGCGGTCATGTCTGCATCAACTCTCCGTAGGAGCAATTTATCTAATGTTACTCTGCTGTCTTCTCCTGGTAGTCCTGTACATTCTTCCTTTTCAGATAATAATCCAATTCCCTTTTGGATGCCTTGATTGAACCTGCCTCCACCACACTCTCAGGCGGTGCCATTCTAGGTCGTAACCACACGTTGCATGAAAGTTTTTCCTTGTGTCGCCATTGCTTTTTTTGCCAATTATCTTAAATCTGTGCCCTCTTGTTCTCGATCCTTTCATGAGTGGGAGCAGTTTCTCTCTATCTACACTGTCCAGGCCCCGCATGATTTTGAATACCTCTATTCAAATCTCCTCTCAACTTTCTCTTCTCCAAGGAAAACAGTCCCAACTGCTTCAATCTACCTATGCAACTGAAGTTCCTCATCCCTGGGACCATTCTCGTGAATCTTTTCTGCACCCTTGATAATACTTCACATCTTTCCCCAAGTGTGGTGCCCAGGACTGGAGGCAATACTCCAGTTGAAGTCAAACCAGTGTTCTATACGAGTTTGACATAACTTCCTTGCTTTTGTACTCTATGCCACTGTTAAAAATAAATACTTTCATTATTTTGCACAAAGCAAGCCAGCGAAAAATAAGGAGTTGCTCCAGACTGGTAAAATCTCACGGATTCCAAAAAAAGGTCATAATTTCAATCTGAAAGGCTGCAGTTTCCACAATTACTTGCTCCTTGGCCAAAGAGAAATCAATATATGCCATATGGGGAGGGGCCAGTATGAATGTGGTTAGAATAAAAGAAAGAAAATTAAATGGAAACAGAGGAAACGGCAGATTTTCTTCCCAATCGTTTTCCCGTAATTTTTCTAGATATTCATATACAAATAAAATGATTTACAAATAGCAGTCACATTTTTTTTTGTTAAAAAGCACTGGAATTCCTGAATAGCTTTTAAGAGCTGAGGGAATGGCAAAATGACTCCATCATAGCACAAGCCTAACATTTTTGACAAGGATCATGTGATTTTCTTCCAATTAAGTACTTTAATACAAATAACTATTAGTGAAGGATAGAGATAAATTTCCTTCATCCATCTGTGGAGAGAGAGAAACAGAGTTAATGTTTCAGGTCAATGACTTTTTGTCAGAACTGGAAAAAGTTAGAAACAGGATTTAAGCAACTACAGAGGCAGGGAAAGGTTGGTTGGAGGGGCTAGTGTTGTGGGCGGGGAGAACAAAAAGGCAGGCCTGCAATAGTGGGGTAGACAACGGGAATTAAATGACAAAAGATGTGGTGTAAGGCAAAAGTAGACGGTGATGGGAAAAAAAGAAACAAAAGATATGTATAGAGCTGGTGTAAATAAATGGTAAGCAGCAGAGTTATCACCAACATCTTTTGTCTGAGAAAAAAGGGGTAAGAGGTTACGATCTAATTTGAAGTTGAGTCCGAGAAGCTGTAAAGTGCCCAATCGAAAGATGAGGTGCTGTTCCTTGAGTGGAACAGTGTAGGCTCCTGAGGACAGGGAGGACAGGGAGGTCAGAGAGAGAGTAGGCGGAGATATAAATGACAGGCAAACCAGAAGCTCGTGGTCACGCTTGTGAACTGAATGCAGGTATTCCACAAAGCGGTCACTCGATCTGTGTTTGGTCAACAGTGTAGAGGAGAATGCATTGTGTTTAGGGATGGAAGTTGAGGACAAGTGGAACCCTGTAATAATTCTGGGAGGGAGGGATACAGGAGAGAGCAGAAATGTGAGAAATGGAACAGACATGATTGAGGACTCTGTCAACCATGATGAGGTGAATTCCTGGTCTTGTCCCCCCCACCCCAGCTGATGAATCAGTACTCCTCAGTGTTGAGCACCACTTGAGGGTGGCAAGAACATAATGTATTCTGGGTGGGGATTTCAATGTCCATCACCAAGAGTAGCTCGGTAGCACCACTTCTGACTGAGCTAGCTGAGTCCTAAAGGACATAGCTGCTAGACTGGGTCTGCAGCAGGTGGTGAGGGAACCAGCAAGGAAAAACCTACTTGACCTTGTCCTCACCAATCTACTTGTTGCAGATGCACCTGTCCATGAAAGTATTGACAGCAGTGACCACCGCAAAGTCATTGTGGAGACGAAGTCCCATCTTCACACTGTGGATACCCTCCATCGTGTTGTGTGGCACTACCACGGTGCTAAATAGGATGAATTTCGAATAGGTCTGGCAAGTCAAAACTGGGCATTCATGAGGCGCTGTGGGCCATCAGCAGCAGCAGCGTATTCAACCACAATCCGTCACCTCAGGGCCTGGCATATTCCCCACTACCATTTCCATTAAGCCACGGAATCAACCCTGGTTCAATGAAGGGTGCAGGAGGGCATGTTAGACGCAGCACCGGGCATACCTAAAAATGAGGTGTCAACCTGGTGAAGCTATAACACAGGACTACTTGTGTGCAAAACAGTGAAAGTAGCATGCAATAGACAGAGCTAAGCGATCCCACGACCAACAGGTCAGATCTAAGCTCTGAAGTCCTGCCACATCCAGTCATGAATGGTGGTGGACAATTAAACAACGAACTGGAGGAGGCAGCTCCACAAATATCCCCATCCTCAATGAAGGGGGGAGCCCAGTAAGTCCATGCAAAAGACAAGGCTGAAGCAACTGCAACAATCTTCATAAGTGCCGAGTGGATGGTCTACCTCGGCCTCCGAAGGTCCCCGACATCACAGATGCCAGTCTTCAGCCAATTCAATTCACTCCACGTGATATCAAGAAATGGCTGAAGGCACTCAATACTGCAGAGACTATGGGCCCTGGCAACATTCCAGCACTAGTACTGAAGACTTGTGCTCCAGAAGTAGCTGTGCCCTTAGACAAGCTGTTCCAGTACAGCTATAACACTGGCATTTACCCAGCAATGTGGAAAACTGCCCAGGTATGTGCTGTCCACAAAAAACATGGCTAGCTTAACCAGGCTAATTATCGATCCATCAGTCTACTCTCAATAATCAGCAAAGTGAAGGAAATGGTTGTTGATAGTGCTATCAAGTGGCACTTACTCAGCAATATCCTGCTCACTGCCACTAAGTTTGGGTTCCGCCAGAGCTACTCAGCTCCTGACCTCATTCCAGCCTTGGCTCAAACATGGACAAAAGAGTTGAACTCCAGAGGTGAGGTGAGAGTGACTGCCCTTGATATCAAAGCAGGATTTGACCTAGTGTGGTATCAAAGGGCCCTAGCAAAACTGGGCTGAATGGGAATCAGGGGGAAAACTCTCCACTGGTTGGAGTCATACCTAGCACAAAGGAAGATGGTTGTGGTTGTTGGAGGTCAATCATCTCAGTCTCAGGACCTCGCTGCAGGAATTCCTCAGGGTAGTGTCCTAGGCACAACCATCTTCTGCTGCTTTATTAATGACCTTCCCTCCATCGTAAGATCAGAAGTGGGGATCTTCACTGATGATTGCACAATGTTCAGCACCATTCGCGACTCCTCAGATAGATACTGAAGCAGTTCGTACCCATATACAGCAAGACTGAACAACATTCAGGCTTATGCTGATAGTTGGCAAGTAACATCTGCACTACACAAATACCAAGCAATGACCATCTCCAACAAGAGAGAATCTAACCATCGCTCCTTGACATTCAATGGCATTACCATTGCTGAATCCCCCACTATCAACATCCTGAGGTTTACCAATGACCAGAAGCTGAACTGGGCCAGCCATATAAATACTGTGGCCACAAGGGCAGATCAGAGGCTGGGAATTCAGTCTGACTCCCCAAAGCCTGTCCACCATCTACAAGGCACAGGTCAGCAGCGAATTGAATTCTGTCCACTTGTCTGGATGAGTGCAGCTCCAAAAACATTCAAGAAGCTCGACACCACCCAGGATAAAGCAGCAGCACACTTGATTGGTACCCCATCCACCACCTTCAACATCCACTCCCTCCACCACCGATGCACAGTGGCAGCTGTGTGTCCAATCTACAAGATGCACTGCAGCCACTCACCAAGGTTCCTTTGACACCACGTTCCAAAGCCATGACCTATGCCTCGAAGGACAAGGACAGCAGACAAATGGGAACACCACCACATGCAAGTTTCTCTCCAAGGCACATACCATCCTGACTTGGAACTATATTGCCATTCTCTCACTGTCACTGGGTCAAAATCCTGGAACTCCCTCCCTAATAGCACTGTGGGTGTACCTACACCACATGGACTGCAGCAGTTCAAGGTGGCGGTTCTTAAGGGCAATTAGGATGGGCAGTAAATGCTGGCCTAGCCACCGATGCCCACAGCTGGTGAAAGGTTGAAAAAGGAAGACATATCGGAAGAACTGGTATGGAAAGTGGCATGTGATGGAGAAGGCGAAACTGGCAGAATGGAAGAGTGTCCTCATAGGAAGTGGATAGGAAGAAGTGTAGTTGAGGTGTCAGTGGGCTTGAAGTGAATTTTGCCAATTATTTTCATTGATCATAGCAATGTTTCAGTTTCAAACTAGAACTGGTCACACAATAGGACACAAAAAACTATGATCAGTTAAAACAAGGAATCACTGTAATATTTATACTTTCAAAAAAATAGTACTGTCAGTCAGAAATAGCACAGCAGTTTTAGTAAGATATACTGATCTCAGCCTGGAATCATTTTGATGAACAGTAGTGGTCCAATGTACAATGTTACCAATGAATCTGTTTCCTTTCTCTTCTTACAAAATTTCAATTAAAATCAGTCACAAGCAACAAGTAAACAGTTTTTCAACATGCCATCATCACAGTTCACAAATAAAATTAAACATACAAAATATTCTTAACACTGTTAAATAACAAACTATGTAATTTATGAAAATGATAGGACCCTGAATAAGTTTACAGTAAAAGTCCAGAAAAAATATCAATGATTATTTGCATTTGCTACGAATCTGATATTTTAACAATTATATATTAACAGTAATCCTAAAATGTAGGTCCACTAAAACCATTATTTGGAAAGGCAAACATACATACAAATACTGTTACCATTAACAAAAGCCTACTTATGATACTCATTGAGATACATAAGTTCTGTAGTGAAATCATTACAAAATGATGCAGAAATAACAGAGATCAGATATAAAATTGAACCGTCAAAATTCCCATGTCTTCATAAAATGACATGGAAAAAAATAGGTGCAATAAATTTGCTAATCTTTAGTAATGAAAAGGCAGATTTGATGCTGAATTCCTTAAATAGATTTTTTTAGAAAACACTAATCAGTTTCCCTGTCGGCCACACAAGATTTCAAAACAAATTTAAATGTTCTACACCATGAGCTTAGAGGTGCAAGATTCCTCATCACAATCATATTTTAAAAAGTGAAGCTCTGCAAATATTTAAATATTCAAGGGCATTTGTAACTAAACGTAACGATAAAATCTGTAAAATGCTGGAAACAGTTATTAGAAGAGACAGATGCATTCACATGCTACAAGCCACTCACATTTTCCGCTATACCACCACGATGTGGTTTATGGACAGTAGTCGTTTAGCAGCAATGATTCCCAATAAATAAGCACTTTGTTTCCAGTACTGCACAAAACTGCAGCTGAAGTTACAACAGCAGCTGTAACCTACTGGCTATAAAACAACAAAGGTGAACCATAAAACTGTTTTTTCCTGTTCATGTGTATGTGTAAATGTATATGTGTGCATACACATGTATTATACATATATATTTACGCACACACACAAAAATGTCTCAATGTGACTTGCGAATATAAAACCATCTACACATCAGAATAAGACTACATCGCAAGAAGGGCAGTAAAGGAGACATGTTGATATTCAAGTTATGATCCACTCTAACTTATGGAAATTGTTGTCTTCAAATCAAAATTCTGGGTAACTGCGATGTAAATGGCAAGCCAATGGAATTCAAGTCTATTATTTTGCACGACAGCCTAGAACAGCATACTCTGTCTTCTGTTTTTCCCATGTGCTGAAAAACAAAAAGATGCATTAAAACCAGTTTGATACTGCAATAACTTGCCTGCTATCAATACTACTTCTTTTACTTCATGATGCCTGCGTGGGGGTCACAAAGAACTATAAATACTAAATTGTCAGTTATTAAGTAAGGACAATACATACTGGATTCTTCTGAACTTGTATACTCTAAAAATTATCCTTGCTTAAAATATTAAACATTGAAAAATTGCTAATGAATGAACAAGAGCTTTTTTAAAAAATCAAAATATTTTATGGTTTATAGCAACAATGTCTGCCCTGAGCCCTTGAAAGAGGATTTGGGAATGAGCCCAAAGATAGTTTTCCTAGGGTGATGCACCTGTTTGAAGGGAGCTCTGCTATCCAATACAATAGGTTATTTTTTTGATAAGGCACCAGTTCACTGATTCAAAAATAGGGTCTTCTAGTTAGAAATAATACAAATTGGTATATTGTCAGTGACATAATGGGGATGATTTTAACTCTGCCCACTCTGCAAGAACAGAGTTGGCAGTTAAAGTCACTCAGGTTACTTAAATGCTGATGTCTCAACTCCTTTCCCACCATTTTTAACCTGCTCTTCTGAACAGGAGGGAAGGAAAACTGTCGAAAACTGGTGGTATATTTCTTTCAAATATGCAGAGTGGGCTCCAATGACGTCATGGGGGCTGGATTGCTATTTTAACCTGTACATTGTAAGCTTTTGCACCAGGTGAGCCCAACAGGAGGAAGAGCTGGAGCTAAAAAAGAGACAATCAGGTAACTTACTTTAACTATCCATGTGGAGACAAGAGGCAGCAGGAGTTCTCCACTGAGTTTCATGAGGAAACTTTAGGTCTCCCCTGTACTGGGCTCACTCATTGATTGAGACACCCTCCGAAAACCTCTCCTGCAGGTTAAACGTGTTCTGGGTTCTGATCTTTTGGACCCTGGCAGTGGGCTCCCTTACCTAACATGCTGTTCCCACTGGTCAGCTAGCTGCTACTAAGTTAGCATCCAGGTAAGCAACTGACCATAGGCTTGCAGGTGAAGCCCAGGAGTTAACATCATCTAGACCCCAGGTTGCCAATGCCAGGGTAGTTTGTCTGTCCAGGGTTACAAACAGAGGTAGTGTTTCTTCTGCTGTCTGAAGTTGCATTTGACCCTTTCCCCAAAGCACATTTTTGAACATTATTAAGGCTAAATGGACATTGAGGGGCATGGACAGGGTGGATAGGGAGCAGCTGTTCCCCTTAGTTGAAGGGTCAGTCACGAGGGGACACAAGTTCAAGGTGAGGGGCAGGAGGTTTAGAGGGGATGTGAGGAAGAACCTTTTTTAGCCAGAGGGTGGTGACAGTCTGGAATGCACTACCTGGGAGGGTGGTGGAGGCGGGTTGCCTCTCATCCTTTAAAAAGTACCGGGATGAGCACTTGGCACGTCATAACATTCAAGGCTATGGGCCAAGTGCTGGTAAATGGGATTAGGTAGGTAGGTCAGGTGTTTCTCACGTGTCGGTACGGACTCGATGGGCCGAAGGGCCTCTTCTGCACTGTGTGATTCTGTGATAGATGGAGCAAAATAATAGCAGCAGGATTATGTTGTTACTGGCCTATTAATCCAGAGGCCTGGACTAATGAACCAGAGATTTGAGTTTGAATCCCACCATGGCATTTGGGGAATTTAAATTCAATGAATTAAATAAATCTGGAATAAAGAGCTAACATCAATAATGGTGACCATGAAACTATTGGATTGTTGTAAAAATCCAAAAAATCCATCTGGTTCACTAATGACCTTTAGGGAAGGAAATCTGCCATCCTTACCTGGTCTGGCCTACATGCAACTCCAGACACACAGCAATGTGGTTGACTCTTAAATGCCCTCTGAAATGGCCTAGCAAGCCACTCAGTTGTACCAAACTGTTTACAAAAAGTCAAATAAGAGTATCGACCTGGCATCAGATATGATAAAAGCACATAACTCATACCTATATAGCGTCTTTAATATAATAAGAATACCTAAGGTTTTCCACAGAAGTGTTACAAAGTAATATTAGGGCAGATGACCAAAAGCTTACTCAAAGAAGCAGGTTTTAAGGAGTGTCTTAAAGAGAGAGGTAGAGCAGCAAAGAGGTTTAGGGAGGGAATTCCAGAGCTTCAGGCCTAGACAGCTGAAGGCAAGGCCACCAATGGTGGAGTGATTAAAATTGGGGCTGTTCAAAAGACCAGAATTAGAAGAGTGTAGCTGTGAGGCTGGAGGCGATTATCGAGATAGGGAAAGGTGAGGCCACGGAGGGATTTGAAAACAAGAATGAGAATTTTAAAATCAAGCCATTGCTTGACCGGCAGCCAATGTAGATCAATGAGCACAGGGGTGGTGGTGAACTGGTCTGAGCGCGAGCAGTGTTTTGGGTGACCTCAAGCTTGTGGGGGGTTGAATATAGGAATCCGACAGAACAGTCAGTTCGAGAGGTATCAAAGGCACCAATTTTAGCAGCAGATGAGCTGAGGCAAGGGCAAAGTTGGGCAATGTTACGGATGTGGAAAAAAGTTGTCTTACTAAAAGCACCAATATGTGGTTGGATGCCCAGCTTTGGTTCAAATATGACAAAGGATGCAAACAGTCTGGTTTAGTCTCGGATAATTGCCAGGGAGAGGGAATCGCTATCTAGGAATAGAGTTTATAGCGGGGAGCGAAGAAAATGGCTTCAGTCTTCCAAATACTTAATTGGAGGAAATTTTTGCTCAGCCAGTATTGGATGTTGGATAAAAGTTGTCTGATAATTTAGCAACACATGTAGCCCAATCAACCCCACCGACCTTCTCACTAAATGTTTGAGGATTTGTGCCAAAATTGCGAGTTGCCCCACAGGCTGGTCAAGCAACAGCCTGTCGTCATCAGGCTTACTTAATTATGCCTTTCAGTCAATGCCCCGACCCTTCCATCACTATCCCTAGCTATGTCCTGTCCCACTGGCAGGACAGACCCATCAGAGGTGGCAACAGTGCTAAACAGTCGGGAAGGAGTGGCCCTGGGAGTTGTCAACACTGACTCTGGACCATGTAACATCAGGTCAAACATGGGCAAGGAAACTCCTGCTGATACCATCTACCACCCTCCGACAATGATGAAACAGTATTTCTCCATGTTGAACACCACTTGGAAGTAGCACTGACTGAGCAAGGGCATGGAATGTACTCTGTGTAGGGAACTTCAATGCTTATTACCAAGATTGGCTCAGTCGCAAAACTACTGGCCGAGCGAGCTGAGTCCTGATGGACAGTCTTTGTGGAGATGAGTTCCTTTTTTTTTACATTGCGGACGCCCTCCATTGTGTTGTGTGGCACTACCACTGTGCTAAATGGCATAGATTCAGAAAAGATCAAAACTGGGCATCTATGAGGTTCTGTGGGCCATCAGTAACAGCAGAATTGTATTCAACCACAATCTGTAACCTGGTATATCCCTCATCGACTCAAACCAGGGGACCAACATTGGTTCAATAAGGACTGTAGGACAGCATGCCAGGAACAACACCAGGCATAGCTAAAAATGAAGTGCCAATGTTGCAAAGCTCCAACACAGAACTACATATATGCTAAACACAGCATAAGCAGCATGTTATAGATGGGGCTAAACAATCCTATAACTAACAAATCATACCAAACCTCTGCAATCCTGCCACATCCAGCCATAAATAGTGGTGGGCAGCTAAGCAACTAATGGAGGAGAGGAGGCAGCTCCATGAGAACAGGACTTGCCCTGAACACCCAGAAGACCTAAGCCCTCTACCAACCCACACCAAATATACCAAATGCAATGTCTTCAATTGAGGTTCATGGTAAAATGTTGGAAGCTATCTATCCCAAAAAGCTGACATTGACGAAGAGGAACACCATCATATCCATGTGCTAGCTCAGCCTATAGTAAATTATGTACTCAAGAATTGTGATATCAGGGCTAACTTTAAACAAAGTCTGTTGGGCACTGGTTACCCCGAGCTTCTCTACAGTGCTGAAGCTTATACAATTTATAGACACCATACCAAGGCCCTAGAACAACATCATCAACACTGTCTTAGAAGGATCATGTGAATCAAGTGAGAGGACAAAAGAACAAACATGTCTGTTCTGCCAAGTACAGAGGCCATGAGAATCTCACATCAGCAGAGACATGGGTCATGCCATCAGAATGCCTGACACAAGACTGCTCAAACAGGTGCTCTACTCAGTCATGCCAGGGAGTTTGTTCACATGGGGGCCAAAGGAAACATTTCAAAGACAATCTCAAAGCCTCCATGAAGATTTGCTATATTATCAACACATGGGAAGCAGATGCCCAATTGTAACCAAGATGGCAATTCATCATCAAAAATAGTGCGAAGACTTTCCAATCAATCAATAGTAACAGCCATTGAGAAAGAACAGCAAGAGACACAGAAAGAGGTCAGCTGTTCGAGCCAACAATCTGCCACCACCTCTACCTGCTGACAACCAATGCTCTCACTGTGCGAGATCCTGCAAGGCTAAGATAGGGCTCAAAAGCCATCCGTGAGCCCACAACCAACACTGACATCTCACTTCAACCCAGCCCTACACAAGAAAGAATCATCTTCCACATGAGAGATAGCTGACAGATATAGTCCCTATCCGCATGCAGTAGGACCTGGATAACATTCAGGGCTAAGTGGCAAGTAACATTTGTGCCACGCAAGTGCCAGACAATGACCATCTCCAACAAGATAGAACCTAATCACCTCCCCTGAGATTTAACAGCATTACCAAAGCTGAAACTCCCACCGTCAATATCATAGGGGTCATCACTGACCAGAAACTTAACTGGACCAGCCACATAAATACTGTGGCTGCAAGAGTAAGTCAGGGAAGGTAATTCAGCGGTAAACAACTCACCTCCGGACTCCCCAAAGCTTGTCCATCATCTACAAGGTCAGGAGTGTGAGGGAATACTATCCAGTTGCCTGAATGAGTGTAGCTCCAACACTCAAGGTCAATGCCATTCAAGACAAAGCAGCCTGCCTGATTGACAAACCATCCAAGACCATAAACATTTACAGAATCCATTACTGGTGAACAATGGCAGCTGTTTGCACATATTACAAGATGCGCCATAGAAATGCGCAAAGGCCCTTCAAAAGCACCATCTCCAAACCTGCACCTTTTCCCACCTAGAAGAACAGGGCAGCAGGCAGGTGGTAACACCACTTACCCTCCATATCATACATCATTCTGACCTGGAAATATATTTCCGTTCCTTCAATTTCACTGGGTCAAAATCCCGTAATTCCCTCACTAGCAGCATTGTGGGTGCGACTACACCTCATCGATTGTCACAGTTTGAGGAGGTCGCTCGCCACCATCTTCTCAAGGGCAGTTAGGAATGAGCAATAAATGCTGGTCTTGCCAATGACACACATCACACAAATGCATATAATAAACACACAGACTGGATACTTTACTGTAAGCTAGAGGATTCTCCTTCACCTGAGTTAAGCACTCTCAAAATTACCAACTGTGGTGGGTGGGGGGGGAAAACAAAATAACCATGTGAGAAGTTGTTACTGTGTGGAGGCCAGAAAACCATTTAATAGAAAATGTTTAAAAAAGGTCACATGCTCTTACTGTGATGCACACCTGACTAATTTGCTTGTGTATGATACCAATATAAAAAGGAGCAGGTTGGTTTTTGGGGCAGAAGCAGATGTGCAAAGTGCCACATTTTTTTTTAAAAAATGAGCTATTTTAGTTCCATAAACAATAAAGCTTACTTGTCTCTGGATATGATGAGGTTCTGTAGCCAGGATCCTTTTGCAGCTGAATTTCATTTAGCGAGAAAACCGAGGCACCTGATACAAAGGGGTAGAGATAAAGAATCTTTTAGTCACACAGTGCCAGCCTGAGGACAGATGTATCAGAGGTTACTGTATCTGAACACTCCTACAAAATGGTAATTCCGTTCATGAGAGAAACCGAAAAAGATCTCAAAGAAAATAAATGTTCATAAATAAATTTATGATCAATTTTTGATCATAAAGCAAAGAGCATCATTCCAGCCTCAGATTTTGCTTCCCTCTCCATAATGTTTCTATGGCTGTAGAGTATTAAGATCTGATCTTAATTATTCATGAGTTAGTTAGCAGGAAGCAGGTTTTCCATGCAGTTGGACATAATGCTGCCATGAAGCAAATACTAGCATCAATCATGTTTTGCTACAATATAATCATGTCACTAACATATATATTTTAGTACTTCTCCAATTCATATTTGTGCATTCAACACAATGTACAAAAAGACATGATCAATAATATAATAAAAATTAAATCTTTTATCTGCCCTATTTGAATTGTTGTTGTCATACTTCTGTCCACTTTCCTGTGTCAACATTTTTCATCATAAATTTCTTTATCCACATTTATTATGGGTACCACCAATGTAGAATCACAGGAATGGGAGCAGGTCATCCAGCTCCTTGCTTTGCCATTCAAATAGATCACAGTTGATCATTACCTCAACTCCATTTACCAGCCTTTGATTCATATCCCTTGATATTGTTACCCAATAAAAGATTAATCCCAGTCATAAAAAAATTCAATTGAGCCCCAGCATCCAATCTTTTGAAGCAAAGAGTTCCTGATTTCAATTACCATGTGTGTGAAAAGTGTCTCCTGGTTTCACTCTTAAATGGTTATGCCCCTTTGTTCTGGTGATTGAGAAATGAAAGGAAGAGAGCAAGAGAAGGTAAGCAAAACAACTCAGTTGCATTTTGAATCTAAATACTTATCTCACCTTAGAAAAGGTGAATGCTAAAGGCTTGTGAGACGTAGGCCTAGATTTCACGAAGGCAAAATAAAGGCACTCACTGCTAACTTCAAAGCAAGCTACCCACAAAGGTCCAGCTATCTCTATGGTGTGGATTTCCTCTTTCTCGAAGCCAGTTTGAATCTGGTGCCGTGTCAAGGGGATCTCTAAGGTGTCCAACAATAGTGATGTCATCAAACTGTGTAAGAAACCAATTATACTGACATATTCTCACAGACAGCAAACCAGGAAGTAAAACGAATTGAAATTTTTCATTTTAAATTTAAACTTTTAGAAAGCAAAATAAATGATTAGGGCATTTGCATGGGATTAGAGTAGGATCTGAAATATCATAAGCTTAAAATTTTTTTAATAAACTTGTATTTTTTTCTAATATTGGGGAAATATGACATTTCAAGCAGATTTTTTTCAGAGCTAGCGAGGTTGGTCAGCAATGATTATAAATTTTGTATGCTGTTAAAAACCCAGTTATGCCTCATTCAGCAAGGTGCAAATTTTTCAAGGGTTCTAACAGTGACACCAATAGTGTAAGGGCAAGATCTGGTCACTTCAGTGATTTCTACTTAATTATAGTTTGGGGGAATTTCAACAGCACATAGTGTGAGGAAGCACAGAATCACTGACAGCAACTTCTGGATTTCCACATTATTCCAACTATGTGTAGACTCAAGAAGCTGTCAGTTTCAGAGGAATAATGACATTGAATGCTGGGAGTTATGTCTATGAGACAGAGATATAGAGACAAATAATGATACAAAGAGAAAGAAAAGTAGACAGGCAGTTTTTTTTCCCCTCATATTTTAATTTGATTCTTTAAAATTGAATTTTGAAATTAGCCAAATTATTTTTGAGGGAGCCATATAGGGTGGTAGGGTGAGAGAGAGAGTGGGGAGCTGTAGTTTAGGAAGAGGCCTCGCCTCACCCATCCTTAGTGGGAGTGGATGATGAGTTAAGGATGAAGTGAGTGTCCAAACAAGTATGTGGAGAAAATATGTGCACTGAGCAGGTGTCTCAAAATAGGAGAGGCTACACCAGGAAGGGAAATGGGAAGTGAGGAAATGAAAGAGTAGGGAATATGATGAAAGCAGTGGATTAAGGGAGAGGGAAAGGGAGTTGCCTGGGGCCACATTTTCCCCATAATCCCCATTCCAAATGTGGCCCGTAGCTCCTCTGTCTGCTACATCATGTTAAATAACGTACCACCACCCAAAAGAAAAAATAAATTGGGGAGAGAAGAGGGAGACAGAATCAGAAGAGGATGCAGAGAGAGCAAGTGAGAGAAATCTTGTGTTAACATTTCCATTATCAATTCCTACATCCACATTTATAATGAAAATTGCTTATGTAAATTAGTCCTATTGTAATTGCAACCTTCTGCTGGTGTAGCCTACCAACTGTAGGCTGTAAATATGGAATAGTAAGTTTACACAGGCAGTTTCCATTATAAATATGGAAAAAGTGATATAGAATGAAAAATAAAAATAAGGGCAGAATGCTTGACTTTAAAGTGAGGATTTAATTAAGTTTGAGTGATCTGATCAAAATATCTTCAGCCCCTAACCAAAACTTCACCTGGAATCTACACTTGGTAAAGACTTCCTGTAACACCATGGGAATTTGGAGTCTCTTAAAAGGTTACCACTTATTATGAATCAGTAATTGATTTACCATCGGGTAGAGTGTGTGCCCTTGTTCCAAGGCTTTTAAAGTAAAGATGCTTCATGGCATCTTCTGCAGAAATCCTCTTCTTCGCCTGGTACTGCAAAGTAATTAGATACCTCTTAATTTTTTTAAACAAAACAAAAATTACTTCGATCTATGTTGAAAGAATCATCAACATTTCAATTATTCAACTTACTTGTAAAAAATTCGATAACAGATCAATTCCTTCCGTGTCTAATCTGTAAGAAAAAGCAAATCTCTAGTTGATGGAGTTACATTAGCACACACATCTGTCCTTATAGTTGTTCATCTTTTACTTATGCCTCCAGGAGTGAGGTAGATAGGCAGGAACACTTATGTATGAATAACTGTATCAAGCTGATTACCTTCACAAGACATACAAATTACACAAACTTAGATTCTACCTATTCCAGTCCATTAAAGGAGGCAACCGAATGTAGGTAAAAGCCATAAGAAAAAGCTCCAAGAAGACAATGAAGTATATTTATTTAAACCTTACAATAAGATTCCAGTCTGACCGCAGGATTCCTCACCTGAGCCACCTGTGCTCTCAGCAGCACAGAAATCATTCATGGAAATCTTTGTACTTTTCAATACCATTCATACAGATATTTCTTGTTTTTAAAAGGGTTACTCCGCATAGCATTAGTTTGAAATCTATTCCACATATCACTACGTCGTGTGAAAAATAATTTCTGGTCTCTAATCTTCCTTGATTAGGTTAAGTTCTGCTCTCACTGCCCAGTTAGACTGCCAACTTTTACAAATATTCAGGACATTCAGCAACTTATAGAAATCAACTGTTTAAAATCTCAACCTTTTGTCTTCATACTAAATTCTTTTACCCACTTTATCATTTTGAAGATAAAGCTTTAAAAATTGTTGTAATATTTTAACTACAGCTTTTGCTAATAATCTACACATGGTTATTAACGGTCTTGTCGCGATACGCGCTGACGTTCGGTATTCATCCACTATGATACCAGGTTCCTCTCCTGCTCCACAGCCTTCAATGGGTATCCCTGCATGGCATGCACATATTTGGGAGTTTTACAGACCTAACTACATTGTATTGTATTTATCCACACTGAAGAATATCTGCTACGCACGGACCAGGATTTCCCGGCCAGCGAGCGGGGCCTGCTCGCCGACACGTCAAATCTATTGAGGTCACTGACAAAGAAATTAATGTGATTAGTGGACCTGCCGGTCCAACCTTAAGGTTGGCGGGCAGGCCGGGAGCCCTGGAAAAAGCATGAAACCTCATCCATGGGCGGGATGAGGTTTCATGAAGGTTTTTAAAAATTAATAGAAGTGTATTTAAAAGCGATGGACATTCCCCAACTCATTGACAGTGTCACATGAGGGGACATGTCAGGGAAATTTTTTATTTCCGTTTTTAATATTTTTTTATTGTGGAGCCAATCTCCCTGAGGCAGCACTTAGCCTCAAGGAGATGAGTGTGCTCTTTCGCGCGCATGCGTGAAAGAGCGCACTCTCGGCTCAGGGAATCTCCCCCCCGCCTGAACAGGGAATGCATAGTGCTTCCTTGTGGATGTCACGCTGGGTGGGCCTTAATTGGCCCACCCATGTAAAATGGCTGCACGCCTCCAATCAGGGGCGCCGATAGGAGGTGCGCCTCCACATGCCCGCTCCTGATCTTCCCCCCCACATGGGCATTTTCCCCTAGTGCGTCTGAGTCAGCTTATGCTCTACTTACTTGATGTAAATTCCCAATTCCTTGCACCTTTCATGGTTCACATATGTTGTGATAGCCACAGACAGAAAGTAAATCACAACTCATTTCATGCTTAATTAAACTGACCCTATTAATAAACACAATTGACTATCAGTACCTTGGCGCATGATTAATCACAAGTTGAGGCTTATATTTAGGAAAGTTGTAAGCCTTAAATTCCTCATTTGAAGATATTCCTGGCCATGTCTCCTCTGTAGGCGTGCCTGCATTTAAAAAGTCAATTAGTATGATGCAAATACTCAGGGAAAGTACTAACATGATTTTAAGATTTCATAGTTCATTTCACAAGTGTTTTTCTAATCCTGTGCTCAACAAAGTGATTGATGTCAGTGTGTGGAAATGGCACATTCTTTAAAAGAAATTCAACTTGCACATGAAAATAGAAATTGTTTTCAACCTACGAGGGAGAACCACCTTAGAAACATCCTTTAAAAAAGTTCACACCAGGGGATCAATTTCCACTCTAATGTGTGGTATGTTCTGAATTGGCACCATTAGGCATGATAAAGATCATTGACATATCACACCCTGGTGGATTTAAATTATAACTGTGATGGTGGTACTGGACAAACTATTCTTTTTGCTATAAGCCTCAGGTAACTCTAAGGGAGTTCAGCAGTGTGGTCCCTTGCAATTACTGCGACCCTAAATCTCCTAAACTGATTTCATTAATAGCAATGCCATCAATGAAAGCATACAGTGCCAGATATGACTATTCATCTGTATCAATTCTTGCCTGTTTAGGATCCAACAGGTCTCTTGGTGGAGACAACCATATGATCAGGGAACCAAGCTTTGGCCAGTACAAGAATTATTTAAGTGTCCTCAACTTTCTTTATTCCATACCCCTGCCCTTCAATGAATGCCAGTCACCATCTGTGCCCCCCATCGCTGGCAGCGGCACTGGAGCCAGATTGCTGACTCTGCTGTCATGTCGGCCCTGATGACCTTGGCGGTCAACACAGGTTATCCAAGAGGCCATTATTCATGTCTGATCATCAACACTGAATTTTGGAGTGTCTACTATGGTAATACCAAAGATATTATGTACACATAACTTTAATCAGGCATCAGAGTCTTCAAGAGCAGGAATCCCAGCCTCTATTCCTCTTCACAGATTAAAGCTCTGAAAGCCAAGCACTGCACCTCTACTGAGCATATCAGTTAATTCAGCATGAAACTGGGAATCAAACTCTGGATCATCTTCATCTGTATAGTTCGGTAATGCAGTGGACAAATATGTTGAACCATCATAGGAGTACTAGCCCATGTTTAACGAAAAAACGGAGTGAAGATATTCAAGAACCTTCTCCATTTGGGACCTCTATGACAACTACATAGATGTCCTGCAGCGAACTCCAACAATATCATGTCGAAGTGTACTCCTGACATCCATCACCAGACAAGCTCATCTGTGAATGTGGGGCCAAAAGCTCAAGGTCAATTCTTGTAATCTGATTGAGTCTCAAGGGTGCCTCACAGAGTGTCATTTCATAATGCAGAACTTGAGTATTGCTGAAAGAGAGAGACTTTTTTATGTTGAAGCTTTTCGTCTTGCATTCATCAGGACAATTTGCAAGAATACCCGATGCAAAGGGAACAACAATTTATACCACATGAAAAGAGAGTGCTGATTGGTAGAGGCTTTGCCTTGGAGAATGCACCAGTTAATGGTGACTGACAGTTAACTGCCAAGCATTGTTTGAAATTTAAACCAGGTAGCTTGACTCTGATGGGTCAAGGCATTGCCCTGAGGAATGAACCAGTGAATGACTGTCACTTATTTTGTTTAGCTGAAACAGGCATAATGTTTGTAGATATTCTTTCTGTCTGCAAAGAACAGGGCCCTGAGCATTAATATATGTAGTTTCCAGTACACACAAATGTGCCACACTGAGCCTGACTGACAATCATCTCACATCTTGTTGGCAACCTGCAAGTTGTTAGAATGCCAGATGCAGAATTGTAGTGCACATTTGCTACACATGAACAAAAGAAAACTTCAATATATAATAGTGCCTTTCCGGTCCTCCGAACATTCCAAAACATTTTACTGTCAAGTAAGTACTTTTGAAATGTAGGCATTGTTATAATGGAAGAAACACAGTAGATAATCTGTGCACAGCAAGACCCCATAAACAGCAGTATTTTTTTAATGATATTGCTTGAGGAATAGTGACAAGGCAACTGCCGAGAGCATCCCAGTATTTCTTCAAATAATGTCAAAGAACCTTTTACATTACTTGAGAGGGCAGATGAGGCCTCAGTTTAATATCTCACTCACTGAAATGTCAGCTGAGATTACAAACTAACAACCTTCTCACTCAGAGGCAAGACAAGGCTAAGAACTTCTGTGCACAAAATTAAGGCAGAAGACTAACTGAGGTCAGGTACAGTGGAAGGTGGTTACTTTGCTGGGTCACTTACATATTTTTGTTGTATTCTGATCCCAGAATTAACTGAAGGACCAGAAAAAGTTGTTGGAGTTCAAGTCTGTTTATACAGAGTTGGAGGGAGAATTTCACATTCCTTGTTTCCAGCCTTTTTCAGAGGAGTTTTCGATTGTTTAATGGTGATATTATTCTCTCAGGCATGGTGTAAGGATCCAATGTGCTAAAGCATTCAGCTTTAATCACTGTTCAAACAAGTCTGCGGATGATACCACACAGGCAGCACAATAATCAAGACTGGCGCTCCAGTGCAGTTCTGAAAATTGCCGGACTGTCGAAGGTGCCAGCTTTCAGATGAGGTGTTAAACCAAATGGATGTAAAAAATTCCATGGCACTATTTTGAAGAACGGCAAGGGAGCTATCCACGCTTTCTTGGCCAACATCCATCCCGCAATCAACATCACCCAAACAAATTATCTGGTCATTTATCACATTGCTGTTTTTGGGAGCTTGCTGTGTGCAATTGGCTGCCACATTTCCAACATTATGACAGCGACTTCACTTCAAACAAGTATTTAAAAGGCTGTAAAGTATTCTGAGACATTGAGGTCTTGAAAATTGCTATATAAATGCAATTTTTTTTCAAAAACATCAGTGTTAGAATATTAATACAGTTAATGCTTAACCTGTATCTGAAGAACTCACCTAAACCTGACAGGTGAGGGGGTGGTAGGAAGTCTATATTCTCATGCTTGGAAACTGACTTCATGAGAGGTCTCATGTCAATCTTAGTTTTAATTTCCTGTAATTGGTCATGAAGCCCTGCTGCTAAAGTAGGATGGAAACCTGTTGCTAGCTCCTTCTGATTTTGCTATTACCAACTAGTTGTACAAGTACAGTTGAACATGCAAACTGATCATTGAAGAGGCTGCCTCTATAAGTAGGCATGTACTTTGGACTTGAAGTCTGACTGAAAAACAGGATTTTGTACTGGTAGTACATGTGAACTTCAGGTGCTTCTGTTTGGAGACTGAAAAGCCCTGTGTATGTACACATTCCACAGTTCATGCCTCAGGTTAACTTCAACTGTGGATGATGACCTCCTTGAGCTTTTCCCTCAGTTCAAAGGCATTTGAGGACCAGGGGTCGAGAATAACATGAAATATTGTGAAAACTTGAATTTTCCTGATTTGATGTAATTGTTCCTATAGTTCTAGCAGCAGTTTTGGCACCTGATCACATTTACAAATCCTCAGACAATTCCAAGACAACCATCTCTTGAGCTTGGGAGAAAACCAAAATTGAGAGTATGGTCTCCTTTGGTGCATGTGGAATGATGGTAAAATGATAGAACAGCTTTCATTTGCTTTTTGGGTCCATGTTGACCTCCCCAGTAGGATCTTGTCCAGTGACAGCTAGATTGTTCCTTCAAGAAAATCCCCAAATTATTCATTTTTATCATTCTTTCTGAATGTTTCAGCATCCTACAACAGGTGCCTGCAATGAGAAGGGCAATCCCATCAACTGCCTCTGCAAGTATCTTAGCTATGTCAAACTGTGTGACAATGCCATGCACAATGGAATATTGGCCCTTGTCTTGGACAGCCACTGCTGATTATTCAAGGAAGTTTACCAATATCCTTTAAATGTGGTAAAATTGGATTCCTGGCAATAGTGGGAACTTGCTTTACCAGCAAACTGACCTCAATGGACAACTTGTGCTGTTTGATAGAGAATACTTTAGATGCATTGGGCTTCCTATCATTAAAACACTGTATTCCAAACATTCTGCTGTTTTGATTCCTTTTCAGGAATTGGTTATGATCAAAGAATGTTCACCCAAGAGCTACTTCACAAATGTACAACTAAGCCACATTCTGTTTTGACTCGCATGACTCAGCAGAAAGCCTTAGGAGACTCTGGGATTGGTAACAAACTGCGATGAGAAATTGGCCAACAGGGAAGGAAACTTTGTTAATCATTGTGATGCTGGGAAATTGGGCGGTGTACTCATGGTGCAACTTACCGCTTCATTCACAGGCCAGGTCAGGGTACTCGCCTGCATCATTGATGGTCTGTGCTTTCTAGACACTGCATCATGGATGTGTACAGCATTGTGCAGATTGGGCCATGGGTTAGGAAATTAGGTGTGGAATTACAGAGTGTTTCTCTTTGAAATAGGAAATGAAATCTGAAGCTGCAGAACAGGGTTGAAGTCATGGATATGGATACTGGAACAGGGATCAGATGAGTGTCCCTGTATTGCTCTTTTTGTGGGTTATGAGACTGGCTTTATTCCTGGTAGTGGTTTGACAATAGATCTATGTAATAAAACCCAATTACCACTCTTCTCTCACCCCTCTCCACCCCTCACCTCAGCATTTTCACTTTGGGGTATGTTTAACATGTGCATTTCCTGCTGAACTTAAGATGAATAGAGGCTATCTTGGCCTGGGATGAGACAATTCATTGAATTCCACAAACTGGCCTGACTGACTTCAACGTGCACTCAGTAACTGAAGGCCTTGCTTTTTAAGCTTCTACAAATTAATTATTTTAAAAGACAGAATTCAAACATTGCCTGTTACCAATCCACATGCCTCCCCAGCACTTACCTTGTGCAAGGGACCCTTGGGTCCCACATCCAGTTTCCACTCCTCTATGCTGGCAAAGCCTTATTCCTGCCAGTTTCAGGAGGAAGACAGGTGCAAGCTTAAACTGAGGTCTGCCCATTAAAAGTTTTCTGGGCCTCATTTCCTTCTCAATTTCCAGGTGTTCCATCCACTTTGAACCTCATCAACAGACCAACCCCATCCCAAGTTAAAATTGGCCCCATCATTTCTAAGGGCCTCTTCAATTAGTTCCTTCATTTCCATCAAGCTGTAGGTATATTCTGCAATGTTCTTGTGTTTTTTATTCGCTTAGCCCAACAACTTACATAAAATTATCCTTTAATCCATAATATTGTTTACCTTGCTCTCAATCGCTTCAGATTCTCTTCTCCAATATCCTCCCCCTTAGTAAAAAGCTATGTTATTTATTAAATACCATCATCAATTAAATCATATACAAACTGAGAATCCTTTCCTCGCACTTTTTATTGATTTCTTAAGAATCAAACAGCACAAGAGGCCATCATTTGGCCCATCTGACAATGCCAGCTCTTTGAATGATCCATCCAATTAGTCTCACTTGCCTGCATTTTCCCCATACCAACGTAATTTCTTTCCTTTTCAAGTTTGTATCCAATTCCCTTTTGGAAGCTACTGTTGTGGCTGCTTCTACCATACCATAAAGTACTTCGAGGTTTTTAAAAAGTTCTTCTTCTCATATTTCCTCAGCTTTCCCTATTGCAGTCTTAACAATTTTTTTGTGCTCTCCATTAGATTTTTAATATTATTGTGGTCCACGTATGACCTTTTCAATTTTGCTTTGAGGCAGAAGCTGGAGAGGTCAAGGAGTAACTGCCAACGTGAAGGGTGGATCTGGCAGATGGGGTTGGGGGGGGGGGTGGGGTGCTGTTAAGAGGTGGCTTGAAAATGTCATTTCTCAGGGTGTGCACGTGATTATGCCAATGGCAGAGAAGTTGCACAGGTGTGGAGGCTACAAGAAGCAACATAAGCAGCTAAAACATCAGTTTTAATAGTCCAGCTGAAAGATACCAGCTCCAAAATTGGAGCAAAAAGCCATTCAAGGTTCCAGAAAGAGGCAAAATTGTTGGTGGCAGTATTTGAAATTAGGTTTGGGTAATGCTCTCTCCCCAGAATTATGGGATGTTTTAATGCATCGTAAATTCAATATTGAGGAGTGGGTGGAGAGCCAATATAATCATTATAAGACAGTCGAAAGTATCCTTTAGGGATATGATTGCTTCCTCTTTTTAGAAGAAATTATTTTTTGAGAGCGAAACATGGGCCTGAACTTCCGTGGAGTAGCAATCAGTGTCGGATTGCCACTCTGCTCCCAGTTTCCTACCCCGAAATCCAGATGATCCTTTCTCGCCCAGCTTGAGTCGGAATAGGGCAGCACGCTCCTGAGGCCTTCAGTTGAGGGCTGCACCGTTGGAGTTAAGAAGGCCTTGCCCACTTTTTATGGCACTAGCTGCTGTAAAGCAGGTAAGTTTAAAGGTCAAGCCACTTTCAAGCCAGGAAGAAGGTAGGTTTGTAAGGTAAGTGGGTAGGATTGGTGGGGGTTCGAATCGGGTGGTCTGGGTGCAGTCAGGAGGTTGGGGGGTCAGGTGGTCTGTGGGTCAGTCGGGGGGAGGGTCGGGTGGTCGTTGGGGGGGGTCAGGTGATCAGTGGGGCAGATCAGGTGGTTGGGGGTGTGGTCAGTGGGGTGGGTCAGGTGTTCAGCATGGGTCCTGTGGGGGAGATTGGGGAGAATCCGGTGGGGGGGGGGGGGGGGGGGGGTGGTCAGTATTATAGTTATCCAGGAGTTAGAAGTGATTTTAATTCTCCTAACTTTTCTTGGGTAGCTATTCCTGTAAGACAGTCAGAACCATCTGAAATTTGTGATTTAAATCGTACTTTCAGATCGTTGTGATTGAAGGGCAATTGCCCAAGGGAAGTTTGTACTTCTTGGGCAATTGCCGGGCAATCCTTAACCAGCGCATCTTTGGGGTACCTCCCAGTTACGACTCCTGGAAGATCGTAAGTTACGGGCCATGCCTTTAAACGTAACCAATCAAAAATGCATCTGAAAGATTCACTGGGAAATAGTGACCATAATACCATTCAATTCCATGTGAAACTGTAGCTAATCACTATGCTATTCACCCTCACATGTTGGGACACATACCAGATTGCAAATTTCTGACTGTATGAGATATTGGGTACAGGCTGGGTACTTTCCAACAACAGGGAAAGGCAGGAGAACAAAAGTCAGTCTTCCTTGGATAATGAAGGAGGTAGAGAATATGGCGAAACAAAAAAAAGAGGCTGTATGATTCATGTCAACTGAATATTTCCAGTGAGAACTAAACCAAAAAAAGTAAGTTGAGAGAAGAAGTGAAGAGGGAAATAAGACTGGCAAAGAGAGAATATAAGAATAGAATGGCAGTTAACATGAAAGGGAACTCAAAAATCTTCTACCGGCATGTAAATAGTAAACAGGTAGTAAGAGACTGGGTGGGGCCTATCATGCACAAAGAAAGTGATATGTGCTTAAAGATACACGGCAAGGCTAGAATACTTAATGAGTACTTTGTATTGCTATTTATTAAAGGAGAGGATGCTGAAAAGTTGTCAATAGAAGTGCAGATGGTAGAGGTAATGGACTGGATGTAAATTGATAGGCAGGATGTACCGGAAAAGCTAGCTATGTTTAAAGTGGAGAAGTTGGTTTACATCCAAGGTTGCTAAGGGAAGTGGAGATAACGGAAAGGTTTGCCATAATCTTCCAATCTTTCCTAGATGTGGGAGAGGTGCCAGAGCACTGCAAAACAGCAGATGTAAACACTCTTGTTCAAAAAAGGACACAAGGCCTTACTAGCAACAACAGGCTGGTCAGTTTAACATCAATGATGGATAAGGTATTAGAAACAATAGTCAGGGAAAACACTTATTGAAAGATTTGCATTAATTAAGAAGAGCCAGTACTGATTTGTAAAAGGTAGATGTTTGACCAATCTGATTAAATTATTTGATGAAGTAACTGATTAAGTTGATGAAGAAAATGCAGCAGATGTCTTTATGTATTTTAAGAAAATGTTTGACAAAGTAACATACAAAAGGCTGGTTAATAAAATTGAGGCTCATGGAATAGGAGGTCAATGTCAGCTTGGATAAAAAAATTGACTTAAGGACAGACAACAGTGAGTAGTGGTAAATGGCTGTTTTTCAGACTGATGGATGGTAGACAGTGGCGTGCCCTAATAAGTCAGTGCTAGGACCACTGCTTTACTTGAGATACATAAATGACTTGGATATTGGAATCAAGGAAAATTCAAAATTTGCCGGTGATACCAAACTTGGAGATGTGGACTACAACAGGACATAGATGGGCTAGCAGAATGGACAGATTAAATTTAATACAGAGAACTGTGAGGTGATGCACTTTAACAGAAGGAATAGGACAAGGCAATACTGAGTTAATGGCAGAGTTCTAAAGAATGGGCAGGGCAGGCTCAGAGGGATCTGGGGTTCATGTGATTAGATCTTTGAAAGTATTGAGAGACTAGTTAGCAAAGCATATATGATTTTGGGTTTCATAAACAAAAGTAGAGAGGTTATGCTTAACCTTTATAAAACTGGTTAGGGCAGAGTGTTGCATCCAGTTCAGGTCAGCATACTTTAGGAAAGATGTGAAGGTTTTTGAAAAGATGGAGAGGAGCTTTACCAGAATAGTTCCAGGGGTGAAGGAATTTAGCTACAAGTTTAGCTGGGGTTGGTCTCCTTGGAGAAAGGGAGGTTGAAGGGAGATCTGATAGCAGTGCACAAAATTATGAAAGGTTTTGGTAAGGTAGATAAAAAAAAGCTGTTCTCATTAGGTACAAGGACTAAAGGGATACAGATCTCTTGCTCAAAACTTTAAATATGGGGAGGTGCGAGGAAGAGCTTTTTTATTCAGTGAATGGTAATGAACTAGAACTTGCTGCCTAAAAGGGTAGTGGAAGTAGAGATAATCAAAGGAAATTTGTTGGACACTTGACAGCAATAAACTTTCAGGGCTACAGGAATAGAACATGGGAATGGGACTGACTGGATTGCACTAAAGAGAGCTGGCGTGGATTTGATAGGGCAAATAGCCTTCTCTGTGCCAATATGACTGAATGATTCTATATAGGTAAAAGTATTATTCCAATTAAATGTAATAAATATTTAGGCATAGGACTAATACTATTTGTGCTATGACTAAATCTTGTTACGTTTACAACAGAATTGCAACATACCCAGTAGCCTGAAAATCAAGTGCAGTTCGTCTTCTACAGTGGAACCAGGAAACAAAGGTCTTCCAGACGCCATTTCATAGAAGATACACCCAACACCCCTGCAACAAGTGAAAGCACAAGACATTGTAGTTCACACAAATGAATCTTTTAGAACTGTATTTTAAAATTTAAATGTACACATCATACTTGTAACATACATCTTTCTCAAAATTGTTGGTCAATTCCTCTTAGCAGCAACAAAAAAAATATCCACAATAGAAAAGGGTTGACTATTTGTTCATAGTAGTTGCCATTCTATAAATAAAAGGTACACTATATGTTGTAGATAAAGTACCCAGCTCAGATAATCAGGGGGATAGTATGGCTAACTCACTTTGTCCAGAATTCATATGACCTTTCCCCAATGTTCAAATATCTCTGCTCACAAACACTTCAAGACACATAAATGCCTAGATCTCTCCGTGGAAAAGAGCTCCAGCACTACCGATACTTCCTGTAGTAGGGAATCCTCCCCCACAAACTCAATTTCATTCTTTGCTTAACCTTTTTGAACTTTCCAAAATTTTATTTTATGGGTCTTCAGCTTTGTTGATATTCACACACCGACAATATGAATCTCCTACTTGCACCAACATCTTTCCAGTAAAAACTGCACCCTAAACTGGTTCTACCATCATGTAAAAGATAGTGCTCTGCACTGATGCATTCCTAACCACGATAACCTGGCTGGTTAGCTAAGATTAAAGCAGATTGTATAGAAGTAAGGATTCTTAAAGGTTTTGCTTTACAAAATGCTAAAAGAGCTGCAGAATAGCATTTTAAAAATTGATTTATCAATCTATTGTGCTTGTCGTTGGTCATCAAACCTTTATTTGCTGCTACATCAGTTTAAACCAGTAATTCCTGCTAATTCAGAATACTGCCTGCAAAAGTGTGGAAATGCAGTGTTTCATCTTTTCATTCTTCACCTTTTTACTTCGATATGTTTTAATCTGAAGACATAACACACTTGTGATTTCCATTGTATAAATGTAGCGATTTTAGCGGGCAAGATGCAATGGTGGTGTATGATTGGATTCAAATGGATCGGTCTTTCATCTTGTTGCATTTCACAAATTAACTCATAAGTAATACATGAGGAAAATGGAAGTCCAATGTGACTTTTGCAAATTTTGGGTCACTCCCAGTAATGGTCCAAGCATCTTATGTTCATGACTCTGATTGTATCTAATCACTCAAAGGTGCCTAGAAGGGACATGATAAATTTTCTGCTCTTTATCACAGGTTATCGTGGTTAGGAATGCATCAGTGCAGAGCACTATCTTTTACATGATGGTAGAACCAGTTTAGAGTGCAGTCTTTACTGGAAAGGTGTTGACTCAAGCAGGAGATCCAGTATTGTTGGTGTGTGAATATCAACAAAGCCTGAAGAACCATAAAATAAAATTTTGGAAAGTTCAAAAAGGTTAGGCAAAGGATGAAATTGCGTTTGTGGGGGAGGATTCCCTACTACAGGGAGTATCGGTAGTACTGGAGCTCTTAATGAACCAGATGAACTACCATGAAATAGAAGGTAGCCTAAAGAACTCATCAAACTTGGTTATATATGGTGTATTACAAGATTGCACCAGTAGTGTGTAAATCAGCTGTACTAATCCCAAAAGTACTCCAGGTGTGGTCTCACCAATGTCCTGTACCGTTGTACGAAGACTTCCCTACTTTTATACTCCATCCCCCTTGCAACAAAGGCCAATATTCCATTTGCCTTCCTAAATATTTGCTGTACCTACATGCTAACTTTTTGGGATACATGTGCAAGAACACCCACATTCCTCTGCATCGCAGCATTCTGTGATCTCTCTCCACTTAAATAACATTCTGCTTTTCTATTCCTCCCACCAAAGTGGACAAATTCACATTTTCCCACATTATACACCATTTGCCAAATTTTTGCCAGCTCACTTCACCTATCTATACTCCTTTGCAGACTCTGTGTCCTCCTCACAACTTGTTTTCCAACCTATCTTTGTATCACCAGTAAGTTTGGCTATAATACATTCGGTCCCTTTATCCAAGTCATTAACATAGATCATAAATAGTTGATGCCCCGGCACTGATCCCTGTTGCACACTGCTAGTTTCAGTTTGCCAACCCATTTATCCCAACTCTGTGTTCCTTGTTACTTAGCCAATCTTCTAGCCATTTTAATATATTACACCTAACACCTTGAGCTCTTACTTTGTGTAGTAACCTTTTATGTGGCACCTTATTGAACACCTTTTGGAAATCCAACTACACTTTATGTACAGGTTCCCCTTTAACCACCCTGCTTGTTACATCCTCAAAGAACTCTAATAAATTTGTCAAGTACAATTTCCCTTCCACAAAACAATGGTGACTCAGCCTGATTGTAATATGATTTTCTAAATGTCCTGTTACCACTTAATAATAGTTTCTAGCATTTTCTCAATGACATGTTAGGCTAACTGGCCTAGACTTTCCTGTTTTCTGTCCCCCTCATTTCTTCAGCAGAGGTGTTATATTTGTAATTTTCCAATCCGCTGGGATCTTTCCAGAATCTAGGGAATTTAGAAGATTATAACCAATGCATCCACTTTCTCTACAGTCACTTCTTTTAAGAAACTAGGATGCAGGCCATCAAGTCCAGGGGACTTGTCAGCCTTTAGTCCCATTAGTTTTCCTAGTATTTTCTCATCTAGTGATCAAGATTCCATTCTCCCATTTGCTTCTTGATTTTCTACTATTCTTGGAACGTTTTTTGTGTCTTTTACTGTGAAGACTGATACAAAATACTTTTTCAAAGTTTCTGCCATTTCCTTGTTTCCCATTATTAATTCCCCAGTCTCATCCTCTAAGGGACCAATGTTCACCTTAGAACACAAGAAATAGGAGCCATTCATTACAATCATGGCTGATCTTGGGCTTCACCTCCATTTTCCCGCCTGCTCTCCATATCCTTTAATTCCCTGAGACGTCAAAAATCTGTCCATCACAGCCTTAAATGAGCATCCATATCCCTCTGGGTAGAGAATTCCAAAGATTCACAACCCTTTGAGTGAAGTAATTTCTCCTCACCTGAGTCCTAAATAATCAGCCCCTTATCCTGAAACTGTGTTCCCGTGTTTTAGACTCCACGACCAGCGGAAAGAATCTCTCAGTGTCCACCCCATCAAGCCCCTTCACAATTTTGTAGATTTCAATGAAATCACCTCTCATTCTTCTAAAAATCCAGAGAATATAAACTCAATTTACTTATCCTCTCACCATAGGACAACCCCATCATCCTAGTGACCAATCTAGTGAACCTTTGCTGTACCACCTCCAATGTGAGTAAACCCTTTCATAAATATGGAGACCAAAACTGCACAGTGTTCTAGATATGGTCTCACCAAAACCCTGTACAATTGTAGCAGGACTTCTTTATTCTTGTACTCCAATTTCCTTGCAATAAAGGTCAACATGCCATTTGCCTTCCTAATTGCTTGCTGCACCTGCATGCTAATTTTATGGGTTCCTTGAATGAACACACCCAAGTCTCTTTGAACCATTAACATTTACAGATTTCACCCCTTAACTACTCTTTTCCTTTTCACATATTTGCAGAAGCTTTTACTGTCTGTTTTTATATTTCTTGCTAGTTTTCTCTCATTCTCCAATTGCTCCCTCAATTTTAAGTAATCTTTTGCTGGTTTTTAAAATTTTCCTAATCTTCTTGGCTACCACTAATAATCGCAGCATTGTACACCTTTTCTTTCAATTTGATACCATCTTTAATTTCCTTAGCTAGCCACGGATGGTGCATCCTTCTCGTGGAGTAATTCTCTATCAATGGAAATTTCTTAGTTGAAAGCTATGAAATATCTCCTTAAATGTCCACCACTTCTTCTCTCCTGTCTTATCTTTTAACATATTTTCCTAGCCCACTTTAGCCAACTCTGTCTTCATACCCTTGTAATGGCTTTTATTTAGGTTTAAGACACATTAGTTTCAGATCCAGGTTTCTCACCCTCAAACTAAGTGTGAAATTCTATCTCTTGCCTAAAGGAGCCTTTACAATATGGTAATTAGTTGTTTCTGTCTCATTATACATTACCAGGTCTAAAATAGCCTGCTCCCTAGTGGTTCCAGAATGTATTGTTTGAAAAACTGTCCCAATATCAGACTTCTTGAACTTTTCTTGGTCAGCCTTCTGACCTTGATTGGTTCTGGGGCTCGAGAAATCTGACTGCCCTTTTAATGTTCACAGTCAAGGTGGTTTGCCCCCAACTCTTTCTCCAGTCATTTGCCATTAGATGTACCAACAAAATTTGCTATCGCTTCCCCCTCAATCTGACCCGAATCTAAGACAAATTCATCAATGAAGCAGTCCTTTCTAGGGCAAAAATGCCAAGCACGCTAAAAAAAGCTTCATTGGCTTGGGCATGTGCACAGAATGAAAGATGGATACGCTAAACTGGGATAATCCGTTCCAAAAGACCAGCAAGGCACCCAAAGCTGGATGCTGTAAAAAAGAGACATGAAAGCCCTCAACATCAATCATGACAAGTGGGGAAACTCTAGTTGATGGTCGATGCATATGGCGACACCAGCTGTGGGCAAGAGCTCACTATCACAATGACACATGGTTTCAGAAGTTCCAAGGCAGACACCAACCCTGCAAACAAAGTGTCAGCAGAGATCATCCCACACCACTGGCAAGGGGCAACTTCATGTGTGGCACTTGTGGCAGACTTTGTCTTTCCAGAATTGGTTTGTTCAGCCATCAGAAAGAGAGTGCAGAATATGATTTAATCTGACCTCACCAAAGTACTGAGGCTGCATTCCCATCATCTCTCACAAATGGAAGAATGTCAACCATGATAGAATTTATGGGCAGCCATTGAGGGCTGAACTCCAGCAGTGGAAAAGCTGTCTGGTCAACCCTGCCCTGCATTCCACATAAGGTGACAGCATTGTGCTCACCTTGTGCTTTGCAGTAAGGCTTTCCACAGAACTTCGTGGAAAATGAAATATTTTATTTGTTTAATTAAACATTTTGGGAAATTGCATGATGGAACAAAAAGCAATCATAATAATGCCATCTCACTTGGAACATCACAAGGTTAAAGAAAAGCAATGGTGTCACTCATGCAATTAAAACATTTTTAAGTCTATCACAATATCACAAATTAGACCATTGAAACATGCAGCAATATACACTGTCAGTCACTTGGCAGAGAATTTGGTTTAAAATAATAAAACAGAATTAATATTCTGATGGATTGGGAGATCACATTTTAGATCATGAAAAGATTGCTTAAATGTCCATTTATGGGATTTTTAGTGCTCACTTTAATTTGCTTATTTCAGGGTTTGATTCTCCAAGTTGGGAAAGAATCCAAATTCCTGACGTGTGGATGGAAATGCCACAGCGGGTCGGACTGCTTTATTTTAGGCAGGTCACTGCAAGTAATCACTTCAGCTATTTTAGAGTTCTATGTACTTTACTCAAGGCTGGATGCCAGAGAAGCGTATCGTCTTTAATGGTTGGATTGTCATAGGCTATTTTATATGAAAGTCAGCTAAGTGCCACTGCATCTTCTGATTGTCGAATGTTTGGTTTGAACTTGTCTCAGCCCCATGTCCACCAGAAAATACATCTGAAAGCTTTATCATCACTCCTTTTAATTCCATTGATGAGAAAGTTAAGATGCTAGGTTAAAAGGAGGCAGATGCAGTTCCACATGCATGTTTTTTTATTAGAAACATTGACCTAAGTTTAGTATTATCAAGAAACTTAGTGAAATGTGAACTGAAGAGTCAGAAAATTGAACTCTGTAGCCATGTAAAACCTGCTGCACTAATCTTTTGCTGTTTAATTTTTACTTTTAATAAACCTAATTTGTAAGTCTGACAGTGGTATTGTTTTAGTTATCTGAAGAACACGAAAATCAGAAGGCTTTGTGCCTTTTCTGATGAATAATTTTCAGCATCAAAGCTGAGTGTTTCCTTTCAGGTTGTGCGAACACAGTTCTTCCAAAATCAGCCAAATTATCAGAAACGATTGAGGAATTTCAAGGGCAAATTACATTCTGTGCAAATTGGGTTTCCACAATCTTCCACGCTAGTTTAAAAAATGTTGTGCTGGAAGCTAGCATAAAACTGACCACACCCCCAGATCTAATTAATCACCCTGGTAAGTTTCCAATAATTGCGCTCATTTGTGAGCCTATGAGGCTCTTAAAATTAAGCTTTTTTTTTAGGGAGAAGGGCACTAATAGGTAACATAATTTTCTTTTAATTTACTACGAAATTGTCCACTGTATACCAATACAATGAGTAAATGGCTTTGTATAGTTTTTAAAAGTTATTTTCAGTTATTTAAAATGGGGTTACAGTGGGTTAGACACTGATTAAAAATTATTTTTGTAATAAACTCATTTTCAGCTTTATTAATAAAACTGTACCAGGTTACCACTCTTAAATACATCAAACATATATTTTAAAAGTAAAATGCTGTGGATACTGGAGATCTGAAATAAAAACAAAGTGCTGGAAAAACAGGTCTGGCAGCATATGCGCAGGGAGAAACAGGGGTTAACATTTAGAGTCCAATATGAGGCCTCTTCTGAACAGTTCCGATGTTCCAATATGATTCCACTTTGGAGCTTTGGAAGTGTTCAGAGGGGGGCGAAAGGGCTTGATTGTGAGAGTGGTCCTTTTACTGGATACAATAGATCCCTAAAATGGTAAAATAGATATCCTCCCAGCCAAAGAAAGTCTAAACCGCAGTCAATTATACATACCACATGTCGATCTGTGTTGAATACTCTGAAGAGCCCAAGAGTACATCTGGAGGCCTGTACCACAAAGTTACAACTTCATTTGAGTACGTCTTTGTAGGAACTGACTTGGCTCTTGCCAAACCTGCAAAGAAAGGAAGATTCAATGTTTGATATAATAGATTATATATCTGACAATGCAACATGGTGCATTTAAGTAAAGCTCATTAAAATGCAGGTGCAAAATAATCTTAACCAGCCAAAGTTGAAAACTACATTTTTTTGACACACCAATTAACAGTTGCATCATGCAAACAAAATAGCTTTTTGAGTTATGATTTCTATTTACTTAAAGAAGACAAAAAATTGGCTGGGATTTTCTGCTCCCATTCATGGCAGGTGTCGTAGCGGGCAGGAGTGGAAAATATTGTGAGAAGCCCAAAAATTGGTTTAACAGTGTCATAAAACCAGGTCGCAATTGTGTGCTCCAGCTGTCAACTTCCCCATGCAGAACGTCATTTAAATATTTCTGCATGTCATTATAAAGTCTCCTCACCAGAATCATCCTCCTGTCCATGCCGGATCATCAGTGCACTTTGGTGTGAAATTAGAATGATGTGTTTCACAATGGGATATAAGCGACATGCACCTGGCGACCTGCACTTCGTTCCTCAGTTTGAGGTTAGCTCTCCTACCTTGCATCGTGTAGCGCTCATGGAAATCAGAGTCAGCCTTGCAGATTTCCATGTCACTTTCGGGGGTTATCACAAGCAACTCCCTACCGACTGGACCAGCGGTAAGGCATGGGTGGCTTTTCATGGGCTGCAGGGCTAAGCCTGTACTAGGGAAGGGGGGAAAGTGCTCTCACATAGGAGAAGGGGCTGCACGGGTAGGCCTGTACTGGTTACGAGTGGGGACGGTTGCACTCAGAAATATGACTGGGGAGAGGCTGCGGGGGGGCAGGGTGTTGGGAAGTTGAACAGTATAAGTGGCCTCAAGATGGGGATGGGCGAGGTCCACATGGGCTATAGGCACATCCACTTCAAAATGTTCAGGGGCTAACAAATGGACATGCACCAGAAGCACGACGGGATTAAGGAATACAGGGTGGATGGGGAGGTCTATGAGGGAGGGAAATCTGAACATGAAGTTCCTCTGGGATGACGGGAGGTACTTCCATACTCAGTGAGAGTTCTGCACCACTATCTTCCAACCTGCAGTGATGGCGCAGTGCAAAATTAAAATGCAGAGAAGCTATGCTGGCGGGTTAGAGGCAACTGCATGCACTGGGAGTGGGGGAGCTGATAACATTGGCACACAACTGAACTGTGCATTCCCAAATGAGGAGAGAGGCACAGCTGAGACACGTTAGGAACCTTTCATTGACAGTGCAGGGAAACAGGAAAGTAAATCAATGGTGCCTATTCATGTGAGACTTGCAAGGCCCAGGGTGTACAGAACTCGCACGTTTTATCTGCAGGTGAGCGAGAACCAGTGTTGCTGGCACCTCCGCATATCCAGGGATCTGGTGACTCACATTTGTCGCATTCTCCAGGAATTGGCGCCATGGAGACTGGGAGGGCATCCGGTGCCAGTGGCTCTGAAGGTAAAGGCACTCTGAGCTTCTACACCAGTGGCTCCTTCCAGGGCTTCACTGGGGGCCTCTGTGGGATCTTTCAAGCATCCACTCACAAATGCATACATGAGGTCATAGATGCCCTTATTGCCAAGGCCCACAATTACATCAACTTCGACAGAGATCAAGCAAACCGGGATGCCAGAGCACTGGGCTTTGCTGAGATTGCTGGATTCCCAAAGGTGCAGGGTGCCATTGACTGCACTCATGTGGCTGTAAAAGCTCCCTGGCAACAAGCACTGCACTACATAAACCAGGAAGACTACCACTTGCTCAATGTACAGCTGGTCTGCGACCACAAGAAACTGATCTTGCAGGTTTGTTCCAGATACCCAGGAAGAGTCCACCACTCATACATCTGGAGTAGGTTGCAGATCCTGGACATCTTCGAGGAACCTTACAGGATCCAGGGCTGGCTCCTCAGTGACAAAGGGTACCCACAAAGGAAGTGGCTGATGACGCCCATTCGATGGCCTCAGGTGCCTGCAGAAGATACAACAAGGCTCGTTCCTCTACCCAAGCTTTGGTGGAGCACACCATAGGGCTCCTAAAGATGTGATTCCGATCACTGGGCAGGTCTGCCGGAGCACTCCAGTGCAGTGCCCAGAGGGTCTCATGGATCATTATCGCTTGCTGCGTGCTGCACAATCTGACACTGCCAAGGGGTGAGGTCATGCCAGATGATGATATGGAGGAGCTGCATGTCTCCTCTCAAAAGGGCTGAGGGTGATCAGTTTGAGGAGGCCAAGGCTGCAGGGAAAGAGGCCATAACACGGGCCAGACGAGGCAGGCGAAGCCCTGACGGCCACCAGATTCCATCCGGTGCATGATGAGTTGTAGTCAGTACCCTCCCATTTTGCTCATGCACTTCAACATGAGAGTGAATAGTTACACATCAGGCTCACATTGTCCTGATACTTTAAAGGATGCTTAACCCTCGGCAGCATGTGTCCTTGCTGAGATGAGGTGCTAACTGGAGGAGGGTGTCCTGGCATCAGAAGGTGCTGCCTCTTCAAGCACCTCTCCAGCATCCTAGTCCCAACAGCACCCTACAAGAGCCAGGAGCTGTTGCACGATCGTCAGTGGTCTCGTAGCTGTATGCCCTCAATGTGACAAGGCTCCTCAAGGAGATCCATCTCAAGCAATGGATATATGCACTATGCGTAATATTGATACTCTTTCGAGTTATCAACAGTCATAGATTGCAACTCTTTTGAGTACAATCACAGTTCTTGGTTTCCGGGAGTGGGACATGAACCCACAACCCTCTGATTCAAAGGCGAGGGTGCTATGAACTGAGCCACAGCTGACACCTCCTGTGTAATATTGATACTCTTTCGAGTTATCAACAGTCACAGATTGCAACTCTGTCGAGTACAATCACAGTTCTTGGTTTCCGGGAGTGGGACATGAACCCACAACCCTCTGATTCAAAGGCGAGGGTGCTATGAACTGAGCCACAGCTGACACCTCCTGTGTAACATTGATACTCTTTCGAGTTATCAACAGTCACAGATTGCAACTCTTTTCGAGTACAATCACAGTTCTTGGTTTCCGGGAGTGGGACATGAACCCACAACCCTCTGATTCAAAGGCGAGGGTGCTATGAACTGAGCCACAGCTGACACCTCTGTGTAACATTGATACTCTTTCGAGTTATCAACAGTCACAGATTGCAACTCTTTTCAAGTACAATCACAGTTCTTGGTTTCCGGGAGTGGGACATGAACCCTCAACCCTCTGATTCAAAGGCGAGGGTGCTATGAACTGAGCCACAGCTGACAACTCTTATCAACAGTCACAGATTGCAACTCTTTTGAGTACAATCACAGTTCTTGGCTTCCGGGAGTGGGACATGAACCCACAACCCTCTGATTCAAAGGCGAGGGTGCTATGAACTGAGCCACAGCTGACACCTCCTGTGGAATATTGATACTCTTTCGGGTTATCAACAGTCACAGATTGCAACTCTTTTGAGTACAATCACAGTTCCTGGTTTCCGGGAGTGGGACATGAACCCACAACCCTCTGATTCAAAGGCGAGGGTGTTATGAACTGAGCCACAGCTGACACCTCCTGTGTAACATTGATACTCTTTCGAGTTATCAACAGTCACAGATTGCAAATCTTTTCGAGTACAATCACAGTTCTTGGTTTCCGGGAGTGGGACATGAACCCACAACCCTCTAATTCAAAGGCGAGGGTGCTATGAACTGAGCCACAGCTGACACCTCCTGTGTAACATTGATACTCTTCCGAGTTATCAACAGTCACAGATTGCAACTCTTTTCGAGTACAATCACAGTTCTTGGTTTCCGGGAGTGGGACATGAACCCACAACCCTCTGATTCAAAGGCGAGGGTGCTATGAACTGAGCCACAGCTGACACCTCTCATATTTTATTATACCATTTAAACTCTTTCGAGTTATCAACAGTCACAGATTGCAACTCGTTCGAGTACAATCACAGTTCTTGGTTTCCAGGAGTGGGACATGAACCCACAACCCTCTGATTCAAAGGCGAGGGTGCTATGAACTGAGCCACAGCTGACACCTCACATATTTTATTATACCATTTAAACTCTTTCGAGTTATCAACAGTCACAGATTGCAACTCTTTTGAGTACAATCACAGTTCCTGGTTTCCGGGAGTGGGACATGAACCCACAACCCTCTGATTCAAAGGCGAGGGTGCTATGAACTGAGCCACAGCTGACACCTCCTGTGTAACATTGATACTCTTTCGAGTTATCAACAGTCACAGATTGCAACTCTTTTGAGTACAATCACAGTTCTTGGTTTCCGGGAGTGGGACATGAACCCACAACCCTCTGATTCAAAGGCGAGGGTGCTATGAACTGAGCCACAGCTGACACCTCTGTGTAACATTGATACTCTTTCGAGTTATCAACAGTCACAGATTGCAACTCTGTCGAGTACAATCACAGTTCTTGGTTTTTTTTCCGGGAGTGGGACATGAACCCACAACCCTCTGACTCAAAGGCGAGGGTGCTATGCACTGAACCACAGCTGACACCTCTCATATTTTATTATACCATTTAAACTCTTTCGAGTTATCAACAGTCACAGATTGCAACTCGTTCGAGTACAATCACAGTTCTTGGTTTCCGGGAGTGGGACATGAACCCACAACCCTCTGATTCAAAGGCGAGGGTGCTTTGAACTGAGCCACAGCTGACACCTCCTGTGTAACATTGATACTCTTTCGAGTTATCAACAGTCACAGATTGCAACTCTTTTTTTCGAGTACAATCACCGTTCTTGGTTTCCGGGAGTGGGACATGAACCCACAACCCTCTGATTCAAAGGCGAGGATGCTATGAACTGAGCCACAGCTGACACCTCCTGTGTAACATTGATACTCTTTTGAGTTATCAACAGTCACAGATTGCAACTCTTTCTTGAGTACAATCACAGTTCTTGGTTTCCAGGAGTGGGACATGAACCCACAACCCTCTGATTCAAAGGCGAGGGTGCTATGGACTGAGCCACAGCTGACACCAAATAATTCACACCTGGGACAAGGCAGCCAATGACTTTCTGCTGCTGTGAATCAATTTAGAGATAACTCAGTCAGCTGTGCTGCATTCTCCCAAATCACACTGACATCCGGCACACTCAGTTAGAGATCCTGGGCTGCATTTATCTTCAGCTTAATATGCATGCAGACCACCTGAGCATAACAACTTCAAACACTTGCCTGCTGGACATTATCATGGCTCCTTTTTAACACAGACATTGCGCCCTCATGGCCAGCCCTGACCCTTGCCAAGTCCACTATACACACACAGCATGAAGTCCTCAAGGGCACATGTCATTGCGAATAAAGAGCACACTTCAACTCCTTGCTCCTATCCCATTGCTCCCCTACAGATTGTCTAAAGCAACCCTGTGCACTTCCAGAACATGCTCAAAACCTCTACTGCCCATCAGAAAACACCATTGCAATTAGCATCAGTGACCTTGGCGAGTGCTGAGGTGAGGGGATGCATAGCGCTGTTTAATTAGTTTGTGATGACAGCCTTGTCCCCGCAAGACACACAACTGCACGGTGAGAGAGGCTGAGCTTTGGCACTCTGAGGTGGCAAGATGCCTCCACTTACTGGTGAGCCTAGCAGATGTACACTCAAAGTCAAAAACGCAGTTGACTGACAGCAGCACACACGAGCTGGAGTACAGGCTCATCGCATGAAAACCCTGCCAAGAGACAGACAGTACACGGATTCATGATCCTTCTCCATGCATGTTTCCTTAGACACTGCACCTTCACCTTTCAAGAGTGCAGACAAGTGACAAGAACACCTCTGCTTCAATCTTACACAGCCAATAACGATGACATGACCCTGCAAAGCATGTGAACGAGGCTGTTCCACAAACACACTCAACATTAAGACCGAGAAATCACTGATATCAAGAATGCTGTGCAAAAGGGACACACACTGTGGTGATATGGAAGCACACACAGTGGTGATATGGAAGCACACACTGTGGTGATATGGAAGCACACTAAGTGGATGAGAGGCCTATGATAGCGATATGTGAGATAAATGGGGGAGGGACCATGGTATCACACCTGATTGACAGCAACACAGTACATAAAAAGGAGGCACACACAAGAGATGTGAAATGGGCACGATTCTATTTACATTTGTGTACATTACATACATGTGGTCAACACCCATGTCACCGCTATGCTCCTAAATCTTTTTAACTTTCCTAACCCTCCAGCTATTTCTTAGTACTTCCCAGACATCCACAGCGAACGTGGAGACAGCCTGCTGACTGCTGTCGTCTGTGATGACCGTGGCTGGCGCCCTGTGGGGGGCTCTGGCCTGCTTTGCATGGCCTGCTGTGGGGCAGGTGCACCCTCCTCAGACGGACAGATGGACGGACTCCTCCATCGTATGTTGTAATCTGAGGAGTGCAGCTGACATCCCTTCCTGATAATGCCTTGACTGTTGCTGCAGCTCCAGCAACTGATTTAGGACCGAGTCCTGAGGCTCGTCACCTGACTAGGACTCAGCAGAATCGTGGTCTCCAGCAGTCCTCCGAGTGCTGGCGACCTCAGATGTCCCTGCATCCGCCTGCTGTGGACCAGATTGTACGCTGTGCTCACCAGATCATGACCCCGAGCCTACTCTAGAACTAGGTCCCATCGAGGTGTGTCTCTCTCTGCTGGTGGAGGGTGCAGGTGAGCACTGTGAAAGGTCTTCTATGATGCTCTCCTCTGGTTCCTCATCCGAGGTGCCCTCGGGGCTGGAGATGAGGCTTGTGGATGCCATTGGGCGCTTTCCAGACGAGCCTATGAGACAAAGGAGAGATAATTAGTGCATGGCAGGTGACTCTAAACCAGGACAAAGCACTCTCAGTATGGTTGTCTGAAGGATGAGCTGGTGCAGGATCCTCATTTGGGTGTGCGCTGCGAACCTCACCCTCAGCACAGACACGGTCAATGTCCTCTCCATCCAGCTCGATTCTCGAACTCTGTGAGGGCCTTCATGTCGGACATGCCATCCCTGGTCTGGGGCCTCTCCCTTTTATTGTGTGCTAGCTTGTCCTGCATAAAGACAGATGGAGAGAATGTGAGCAAGATATGTGTCAGGGCAGATGATAAGGATGTCTGGCATGAGTGGGTGGTGAGGGGAGCCGTGGATGGGATGAGGATGCGATCTCCAGAGTAGATGAGTCCAATGGAGATGTGAGGGTGTGGGAGAGAGTGAGTGGTGATGTCCCTTGAACTCGCAGTGAGCGAGATGCCAGTGAATGTGTGATGGGCTTGAGTGCGAGAGTTGAGAGTGATGAGATGGTTGACTTACCTTGCTGAAACTGGTGAGATCATTCATCCTCTTCCAGCACTAGGTGGCTGACCTCTTCTGGGCTATGTTGACACTGACCACCACTGCCACCACCTCCCAAGCTGGATTGGTCACCTTGCTGGACCTCCTGCAGCCAGAGTAGGGATAGTAGGGACATGGCGGCAGGCCTCGAATGTGTCCAGCAGGCACTCCAGTGAGGCGTCACTGAATTTGGTGGCTGCCGTCATCTTGGGTTTCGGGGGCTGTGTTGTTAGTGGAACAGTCTTGGGCTGCCAACATTGAGAAGGTTGTGCCTGTCTGTATTTTAAATATGGTGCCCAGAATGAGGATTCGGTGAGCTGACGGTGGGGCGGGCAAATCAGAGGCCTCCCACCAGCGACCTTGCATATTTCATGCGTGTGAATAATTAATGAAATGGGGTGGGGGGGTGGACGATATGGTGCAAAAACCCACCATTGTGGCCAGAGGGTACAATGTTTCTCACGCCCGCTCCCGCACTTAGTGCAATGGGGGAAAATCCCACCTTTTGGTTTGCATTATGAGTCACTCAGAATAAAAATAGTGGTAGTAATACTAGGAATGAGCATTATGAGTGAATGACGGATAATTTAAAACTGATAATGACTTCCACATTCTTTGTGACCAAAACAACATACAAAAAAGAGTCTTGCCTGCCCTCCTTTCACAGGAAAAAAACCAGTGATGCAGTGTTTAAAAAAATTCACATTCTAGATAGCAGACAATGTTTCTCCATTTCCTGATGGAACATCCTAGTTCTGGGGCATACTTTTAACTCAATGCCTGGAGTAGGAAGCAACAAGACTTCTACAATACCTCAAAACATCTGCAAAACATGACAGGTCACAAAATGAACAGCTGGAAGGGAGCTATGTAAATGGAGGTTCAGCTTCATTCAAACATGAGGATCCCTCAGGTCTGGTAAGTAATTATAATTTTTCCTTTCTTTTAGGAACAGCCTTGACTTAGTGGTTGCACTCACATCTGAGAGTCAGATAAGGTTGTGGGTTTGAGCAAATATTTTAGATTGACCCTGACAATCTAAATACCTACATTGAATTAAGTGCTGTACTTTGGATAAGACTTTAAAGTGAGGACTTGTCTCCCCATTGTAAAGATCTAATGGCACTATTTGAAGAGCAACAGGGAGCTCTCCCAGCACTCTAGCTAATATTTATCCATCTACCAACATGATTAGAATTATCTGTTCATTGGTCCTTGCAAATGGCAAATGGTTGTCACATTTCTCCACATTGGAACAGTGGCTACATTTCAGAAGTACTTCATTGGCTGTCAAGTGTTTTGGGATATTCTGAGGTGGTTTATTATTACGGTGCTCATAGTCAGCACATGCTCAGCTTATTAACAATTTACTCTAAACTGAAAATTTAATAATGGCAGAGAGTCAATTGTTTGCAGGCTATATCACCAGATAGGATGCCCCTTCTACATTAGACAGGCTGAGAGAAGCAGATCATAGACATTTTTAAACTGTTACTGATTAAAATTAGGTTCCTCGTTAAAACTGTATTTGTGTGCACATCCCCTCGCTTCTTTTTACTGATCTTCACAGTGTTGGGTGTTTTTGGTGTTTTCTTTCCCAATGCCTCGATGATTAATACATCCCCTATCTGTTAAGTTACAATTTGCTGTTTCGTGAATGCAAAATCTGAATCAAGCAATTGAAAGGGGGATGCTTACATATACTACTGCGATATCATGTATAAACAGAGGGAATATGATGCAATGGAAAACATATTTGCAGTACGTATAAAAGCTGGTGAGCAATTACTTTTTAAAAAAATAAATGCACTAGCCAATTTCACAAATTAATTACAATGGGCTGAATTTTTCAGATGGTGGGGTTCTTTGCCCCACCACTGAAAAAGTTGGCAGGGAATGCATCACCATCCCCCACTGTTCCTGATAGCTGCCCATCTGCCCTTTAATCTCTGTGGAACATTAATTGGCTGGACATGGGCCTTTTGCCTCCAATTAGGGAGGAAGTGCTGCCACAGAGAGCTGCCAGCCAAGCAGGTTGGCCAGTAGCTCTCTAGTCTGAGCAGTACTACCAGAGTAATGGTCACTTACTGAGATGATACCCAGTCCCACAGTGCAAAGTGCTGGGAGCCCAGGATGCTGAACCAGGCCGCTCTTGGCTGAACTGGGGAGGCCTGGGGGTGTGGCTATTGGTGGGGGGATATCCCAATTGGGAAAAGGGAGCCCATGAGCGAGGCACACCCACAATCCCCCCTGCCTGCCCAAGGAGGGTGACCGGCCAAGCCTCCCCAGCGCCCCCCCCTCATTCCTGACCTCTTCCTGCCAGCCTAAAAATTGTGACTGGGTGGGAAGCGGCCCTTAAATGGCCATCATTTGGGGTGAGGGTGGGCAGTCTGCCCCAAGCCTTACCTGCCCTCCATCAAACTGCTGCCGGGTTGGCTGGTGAGGAGGACACCTGCAGAATTTTATGGTCCCTCCCTGACAAACCTGCCGGTGGAGTCCATAAAATTCTGCCAATGAGTGCAGATATTTCAGTGCCATATTCAACACCACTTTATGATATACAAGCAATTTCATAAATACAGTAAAGTTGAAATTTATATCTTTTTAAATTACAATTACCAGAATTAGTCAAACCAGTACACCTCATGAAAATGAACTTTTTGCTTTTATGTATTTATTTGTATTTTTCTTCCAATGTGTAATTCTACAGTTTGAGCAAGGTAAACTTAAATTTGGCCATGTGCATCCTAGGGACGGTATCTCTAGATAGCCTAAACCTTTGCTTCCAAAGAAAACAAACCAGTTTGATAAACTTCTTTAATCCCATTTGCATTTAAAAAAATGCAATATGCATGTAACTAAGTAATATTTCCTCTCAATGAAAGAAGAGGTGGCAGATAATTTCCAGAGGTAAGTGAAGTGGAAACAATCTTAGGCAAGAGCTGTTAAGGTAAGTTACACTAACTACTAAAACTCGTCAACGGATTAGAACAGTGTCTACAACAGGAAGGAGTCAAACATGCTTTGATTCATGGTGACTTCTTAGATTAGTAAAAATGATAATGAGAATCAAGGTACAATGGTCACATGGTTACTACAGCTGAACAAGCACGTGCATGACACTATGTAGATGGCTGATGTCATTGCCTGAATTGTAGCAAGCTTGGCTCTCGTAGAGAGTCTGCGATTGTTAGCTTGAAACAGGGCCTGCAACAGGCACCAATAGGATACCACTTGATTATGAATCTCATATTTCTACAGGATTGCTTAAACCAGTGCTGTAGCAGCTGATGACCCATTAACCAGTTTCCACTTAGTTAGAATGGGTCAAAAATCTACACGTGAATGGGAACATCAAGAGAAGGTCATGTGGAAAGCCTGACAGTCTTAGCCATGGAAAATCGCAGACAGGGAGAAGAACTAATTTGCATAGCAGCCCTCAGCTACGCAGACTACGTTCTTTCCCTAATAGATGACTGGACTCTCGGCCAAGCATACATAGCCAGGCTTGGATGAGAGACCAGACAGTTATTATAATAATAGAACACCTGCTCTCCAGAGGATGCATTATTTGATTGACAGCTCAGGCTCTTTGATCTCTGAGGTCAATTTTACAATTTTTGTTTACACAAGTTAAGTGGTTTCAAGGGTTTGTGGTTTTTGAAACTTCAAAGGGCCTGGACGATTGACACTTCTATTAGTTTCAAACTTTTTTTTCAAACATAGGAGAATGTTCTCAATGAATGACTTCTTTTCAAGTTCTTTTTTTTATATAATGCCACTTTACACTGGTTCTAGAAAGTGTACAGTGGGTCAATGGGCATGGAAGTGTCACAGTTTGGCATAGAGGGCATGAGAGGCTATGTAGGTGAGTGGAAGAGCAGAACTTAGCATTTGGGATCGCTTCTCGGCCTTTTGGCTAAGATCAAGTGTTGCAGGGGCGACACCATGGTCCTGCCATGGCAAGGTCGGGATGGAAGGGCGATAACCAATCGCAATCCAAATCTATACCGTGGGTTACCTATCACCGTCCGAGTCACGGTGAACCACAGCGAAGGAGGATCACCTATGGATCGGGGCTTCTTCACCAGGAGGATCCTGTTGAAGGCGTGCGGCTTCCAAGCTACGGAGATCTTCACCCTGCACGACTCCCGCAAAGGTGGTTATTTCGACGTGACGTTCAAGCGAGTGGCAGACTGCGTCCGGCTCCTGAGGGTGTTCGAGGAGAAGAGAGACCTGCCGGAGATGAAGATCCTGACGGCGGAGCCGCACTTTTCTCTGCCGTTGCAACGGGAACGTGAGGTGATGGTGCATGTGTACAACCCCTTCGTCCCTGTCGCCGACGTGGTCACCTTCCTCACCAGGTACTTCGATAAGGTGGGGAGCGGCACCGAGATTCGAGACGACTTGGGGATCTGGACAGGCAAACGCCTGTTTAAGGTCACGCTAAAGACCGATGGTAAGGGAGCCATTTTCCACCCTCCTTCCAGTTTCGCTATCGGGGGAAACCGTGGCTACCTGGTCTACGCTGGGCAACCCAAGCATTGTCGCTCATGCGGCAAGGCTGGTCATGTGGCGGCCAACTGCAGCGCCTCCCTCTGCAAGATCTGCAAACAGGAAGGACACCAGACAAAAGACTGCAAACAGGCCAAGTGCTGCAACCTGTGTGGCGAGGCAAGTCACCTCTACAGGACCTGCCCCAAACGCTGCCGTACTTACGCACAGGCAGCCAAAGCCGACCAGGGGGAAGCAGAAGAAAGGTTCCGTGTCACTCCAACCACCAAGGCCCCCAGGGAGCTCAACGGGACAAAGGAGGACACAGAGAGAGACAAGGTGGAGAAAGAGATCGAGGCAACAGAGAGCCAATCAACAGCACTACCCCCTGAACCTCCCAGTCCTCAGGACAGCGAATCAATGGAGGAGGAGGCAGCAGTGGAAAAGCAGCAGGGGGAGTGGCGGACGGTGAAGAACAAGAAAAGTAAGAGGGAGCGAAGAAGAAGCAAAGGCGTTTCCCAGAGAAGCGGCAAGAGGCGTCTCCCATCCGACACGGATGACAAGGGCAGCAGCTCTTCGGATGATGAAGTGCCAGAGCGGCACCGACAGAAGAGGCGGCAAAGCTCCAGGGCGTTGGAGGACGAGACACCCGAGCTCCAGAAAATTGGAGACAACAAGGAGACCAGCGCACCCCAACTTTGCCTGCAACCTGAGGAGGCCAGTGCACCACAGCCCCTGGAATCTGGGAGCAGTGAGGCAATCATCGCACCCCAGCTCCAGGAAGCCGGGAACAGCAACACCCCAGAGGGGGTGAGTTTTGGAGAAGCTTCTCCAGCAAAGGTCATCTCAAAACCCGCTCTCTACGTGAACCTCCAGATGCCACTGGAGCAGAACACGGCCAAGGAGATCTACCTCAGCCCATCCAAAGTGAAGGAATTTGAGCTCACTACGGGTATGAAGGAGCAGACTAAAGGTCTGGGACTCTCAGAGACAGTGGGTTTGGTAGGAGGATAAATGCTTTAAAATGGGTTTAAAGATTGTATCCATAAATGTGCGTAGCATTAAATCTACTACGCGATGTGTTGCGACCTTGGACTACCTAGCCAAGGTCAAAGCTGACCTGTTGTTTCTGCAGGAGTGTGCGATACCGCACCTCAGCTCCTACAGGCAATGGTCACGATGGTGGTCCCACGGGCCATCGATCTGGTCGGGCGGAAACGACTCTCGTTCCTCCGGCCTGGGTATTCTGCTGCGGGGAGGCAACTTCACCGTCTCCGAGGTCAAGGAGGTGGTGGGCGGGCGACTCCTCGTAGCAGACGTAATGTACAAGAACGCTCCACTCCGGTTAATTAACGTGTATGGCCCGGCACAAGGGGCTGAGCGGCTGGAGGTTTTTCAGCAGCTCCCACTGCTGCTGGCGACCTCCAGGCCGGTCATTCTGGGCGGGGACTTCAACTGCATCATCGATGCGGCTGGACGATCCGGCAGGGCCGGAAGCAGATTGGACGCTACGTCCAGATCCCTGATGGAAACAGTTAAGGATGCCAAGCTGCACGACGTCTTCAGCAACCCTGCAGACGGAGCGCAGCGTAGATACACCTGGTCGCGGCCAGACGGGTCCATTCGTTCCAGGATAGACTTCCTGTTTGTGTCCCGTGCATTCACAGTCAGATCCACCGACGTCAAGCCGGTGTTCTTCTCTGACCACTGCCTCCTACTGGCGGACTGCCACTTGGAGGAAGACCTGAGGGTGGGCAGGGGGGCATGGAAGCTAAATGTGCAACTGCTGACCCCAGAGAACATTGAGGAGCTCAAGAGGGATTACAAAGGTTGGAGAACCGTGAAACCCCTCTTTGAGTCCCTGACACACTGGTGGGAAGTGATCAAGGGAAGCATCAAGAGGTTTTTCATCCGCAAAGGCACCCAGAAAGCTAGAAAGGAACAGAGGGAAATGTCCCGACTCCAGGAAAAGATGCAGAATCTGCTCCGGCTGCAGTCGATGGGGGTCGATGTCAAGGAGGAGCTCCAAGAGGTGAAGGGCCAGCAAGCCTCGCACTTTGCCTCGGAGGCCTCCAAGATCATCTTCCGTTCCAGAGTCCGCTCCGTGGAGCAGGATGAGACGTGCTCACGTTTCTTCTTCCAAAAGGTACACAGAGAGCGCTCTGTGATCAGCAGCCTGAAGGAAGAAGACGGCTCAGTAAAGTCATCACGGTCCGACATTCTGAGGATCAGCAAATCCTTTTATGCCGGACTGTATGACGTGAAGCCCACGGACAGCACGGCCTCCCAGTCCTTCCTGTCCTCTATCACGGAGGTCTTAGACCACAGTACGCGGGAGAGCCTAGACAAACCGCTAACTCCTGACGAACTGACTAAGGCCCTCGAGTCCTTCGAGAAGAGTAAAACCCCCGGAAGCGACGGCCTGCCGGCGGAGTTGTATTCGGCTCTGTGGGACTTGATCGGCCCAGACCTGCTAGAAGTGTACGAGAGTATGCTCCTGGCCGGCAGCATGTCAGAATCCATGAGGAAAGGCATCATCACCCTCATCTACAAGCACAAGGGGGAAAGGGAGGAAATTAGAAATTGGCGACCCATTTCACTGTTGAATGTGGACTATAAGATTCTGTCCAAGGTCATCGCCAACCGGGTCAAATCCGCTCTGGAATTGGTGATTCACCCTGACCAGACCTGCTCTGTGCCAGGCAGGAAGACCTCTGACAGCCTGGCGCTGCTCAGGGATACGATTGCCTATGTACAGGACAGGGGTGTGGATACCTGCCTCATCAGCTTGGATCAGGAGAAGGCCTTTGACAGAATATCGCACACCTACATGGGGGATGTGCTCTCCAAAATGGGCTTTGGGGAGGGAATTCGAAATTGGATCCAACTGCTCTACACTAACATCAGTAGCGCAGTCTCAATCAATGGGTGGGAAACAGATAGCTTTCCGATTAAATCTGGAGTCAGGCAGGGCTGTCCTCTCTCGCCTGTCCTTTTCGTGTGCTGCATAGAACCCTTTGCCGAGTCCATCAGGAAGGATCCGGGCATAAGAGGAGTGACGATCCCAGGCAGTGGAGGCACTCAGGTAAAAGCCTCCCTGTACATGGACGACGTCGCCGTTTTCTGCTCGGATCCGCTGTCGGTGCGCAGACTGATGCACGTCTGCGACCAGTTCGAACTGGCCTCGGGAGCCAAGGTAAATCGTGGGAAGAGCGAGGCCATGTTCTTTGGGAACTGGGCTGACCGATCCTTTGTCCCCTTCACTGTCAGGGCTGACGGCCTGAAGGTGCTGGGGATATGGTTCGGAGGGACCGGGGCATGCGTTAGAAACTGGAAGGAGCGAGTGGCTATGGTGAACAGGAAACTGGGCATGTGGGAGCGACGCTCCCTCTCCATTGCGGGTAAGAACCTGGTCATCAGGTGTGAGGTACTCTCGCTGTTGCTGTACGTGGCGCAGGTCTGGCCCATTCCACACTCCTGCGCGATGGCGATCACTCGAGCCATCTTCCGCTTTATCTGGAGGTCGAAAATGGATCGTGTCTGCAGGGACGCGATGTACAAGCCTCTAGATAAAGGGGGAAAAAACGTGCCCAACATCGCCCTCATACTGATGGCCACCTTTGTGTGTGGCTGCATCAAGCGGTGCGTAGACCCTCAGTACGCAAACACCAAGTGTCACTACGTGCTGAGGTTCTACCTGTCCCCGGTGTTGCGAAGGATGGGTCTGGCCACGCTGCCGCGGAACGCTCCAAGTAGTTGGACCGTGCCGTACCACCTGTCCCTGGTGGAAAAATTTATGCAGAAAAACACCTTTGACCACAAGTCCATCAGGCAGTGGTCAGCACGTAACGTCCTAGAGGCCCTGAGGGAAAAGGAGAGGGTGGACCCTGTGGGATGGTTCCCCGTGCAGACTGTCAAAGTCATTTGGCAGAATGCCTCATCGCCAGAACTTTCCAACAAGCACCAAGACGTAGCTTGGCTGGTGGTGAGAAAGGCCCTCCCCGTCAGATCCTTCCTACACGCCAGGAGTCTCACCCCCTCTGCACGTTGCCCTCGAGGTGGCTGTGGTGGGGAAGAGACCGTTGTTCACCTCCTTGTGGATTGTGCCTTTGCAAAGAAAGTCTGGAGAGAGATGCAGTGGTTGCTGTCGAGGTTCATCCCGAGCAGTTCTGTGACACAGGACTCTGTGCTCTACGGGCTGTTCCCAGGGACACACACCGAGACAAACATCGACTGCAGCTGGAGGATCATCAACTCGGTGAAAGACGCGCTTTGGTCTGCCCGAAACTTGTTGGTCTTCCAGCACAAAGAGTTGTCCCCGACCGATTGTTGCGGACTGGCACAATCCAAAGTCCAGGACTACGTGCTGAGGGACGCACTAAAGCTTGGGGCAGCTGCCGCAAAGGCGCAATGGGGAAGGGTCGCTGTCTAAGACCTTCCTACCACAGCGCACCGAGAGACTGGGAACTGTTTAGAGCCCCTCGGGCTGTACAGATCAAAATGAAAGGCTGTAAATGATTGTAATATTGTTTGTACTGATGCACCTGGTGATACATTTTGTAAAAGTTTAACCTGGATTGTACCCTTGTAATGTTGTTTTTGAAATGGTTTTGAATGTGATTGAAGATTTTTTATGAATAAAGTATATTTTTACAAAAAAAAAGAACTTAGCATTTGGGGCATGAGGGGCCATAGGAGGTGGGTTGAGGGACAGAGCTTGGCATAGGGAGCATAAGAGGTCATATGGGGGGTTGGGGAGTGCATGAGGAGTGTTTGGGGGTCAAAGGGGATGTGAGGGATGGAGGGCCTGTGTGTTTTTATTTTAGCTGGGACAAAGTCCCATGGCACCGAGGTGGGTCATTTAAACAACCGCCTCAGCATTTGACAGCATTCGGCTGCCTCTGCACTTCTTCGTGGGTTGGCTGGCCCGACTCCAGCCCCTACCCACCAATAAAGATCCCGCCTCTGCAGGCCCATTCTCCCGAGGCGTGGGGGCCGAGTCGGGAATTTTTCCGACTTCCCCTACCTGCCTCGAGGGTGAAAATCAGGGTTGGTCTTTTAAGACTGAAATGAGGAGGAATTCCTTCAGTCAGAGGGTGGTGAATCTTTCCAATTCTCCACCTCAGGGACCTCTGGAGGCTCAGTCATTGAGTATGTTCAAGACAGAGATTGACAGATTTTTAGATATTAAAGGCATCAAGGGACATGGGGTAGTGCAGGAAAATGGCATTGAGGTAGATCAGCCATGATTTAGTTGAATGGTGGCGCAAGATCGTGGGACTGATTGGCCTATTCCTGCTCTCATTTTCTATGATCCCATTTGCGTTTTCTCCTGCTCTCTCATTCTGTCCTGCCACCTTCAGTGATCTGTGCACGTATACTTCCAGGTGTGTCTGTTCCTGTATCCACTTTAGGCTTGTGTCCTTTATTTTATATCGCCTTTCCTCATTCTTTCTACCAAAGTATGCCACTTCACACTTCATTAAATTTTATCTGCCATATCCATTCCACTTAAATCCACTAGCCTACGTCCTCTTAAAGTCTATCGTTATCCTCCTCATAGTTCACAATACTTCCAAACTTTGTATCATCTGCAAATTTTGAGATTGTGCCTTGTACACCCAAATCTAGGTCAATAATATAGACCAAGAAAAGCTGTGGTCCTAATGCCAATCCTTGGGGAACACCACTGTATACCTTCCTCCAATCCCCAAAACAACCATTCACCATGACTCCATTTCCTGTCACTCAAGTCCATGTTGCTTCTTTCCCTTTTATGCCATGGGATTCAACTCTGCTACCAAGTCTATTCTGTGGCACTTCAATCATCTTTTGAAAGTCCATACATACCACATCAACCACATCAAAAAACTTGATCAAAATAGTTTAAACAAAATTTGCCTTTAACAAATTCAGGCTGGCTTTCCCCAATTAATCTGCACTTATCCAAGTGACTTAATTTTGTCCCAAATTATAATCTCCAAAAGCTTTCCCATCACCAATGTTAAACTGACTGTTAAACAGTCTGTAGATGTTGGGTTTATCTTTAGACCCTTTATTGAACATTTGCAATTGCCCAATTCTCTGCAGTCAACCCCATATCTCTGGGGATTGGAAGGTTATGGTCATTGCCTTTGCAATTTCCATTTCCACTTCCCTCAGTACCTTTGGATCAATTCTAAATGGAACCAGCCTTTTTAATGCCTCCTCTTTATTCATGGTGAAATTTATCATAAACTTTATTTTCTTGTTTCATTTTAATCTCTCTTTAGCCATCCAGTAAACCTTATCTTTGGAGGTTCTTTCATTCCTCCTCATAAGAACGTGTTTAGTTTGTACCTGAACTATTCCCTCCTTGAAGGCCTCTCAGTACTCATTTACTGTATTACATGCCAATCTTCGTTTCTGATTCACCTGAGCCAGATCCACCTGAGCCAGATCCCTTTTCAACAGTGAAATTAGCCCACTGCAGTTGAGAATTTTTACATTTGATTGTTCCTTGCCCCTTTCCATAACTATTCTAAACCTAATGATATTGTGATCACTATTTCCAACAATTCCCAACTGAAACATGTTTCACATGCCCCACCCAGAACTAGATCTAGCACTGTTTCCTTCGTCATGAGGCTACAATTATATCTGTCATGGAAGTTGTCCTGTATATGCTTCAAAAATTCCTCCCCCTTCTTGCCCTTTCATACTGTTTTATGTTAAGATAATATAAGTTTGCATATAATGGAGACTATATTATGGTCTATATATAAAAAAATTATATATTATAGACTTTAATATAAGATTATATTATAGCCCATGTAGAAGTCTATTTTATGATAACTGAAACATAGAGAACATTACGGCACAGGAGGTTGTAGTTTCGCCCATCATGCCCTTGCCAGCCGAGAAAGAGTTATTTAACCAAATTCCCCCTTCCAGATCTTGGTCCATAGCCCTGTAGGCTAGAGCACTTCAAGTGTACATCCATGTACATTTTTTAAAAATGTGATCAGGGCTTTTGCCTCTAGCACCCTTTCAGGCAGTGAGCTTCAGATGCTCACCACCCTCTAGGTGAAAAATTATCCCTCAGCCCCTCAAATCCTTTTACCAATTTCTTTAAATTTATGCCCCCTTATTATTGACCTCTCAGCTAATGGAAATAGGCTCTTCCTATCCACCCTCTCCAGGCCCCTCATAATTTTATACACCTCAATTAAATTTCCGCTCAGCGTCCTTTGTTCCAAAGAAAACAAATCCAGTCTAAGCAATCTCTCTTCATAGCTAAAATTCTTCATTCCTGGCAACATCCTCATAAATATCCTCTGTGCCCTCTCTGGTGTGGTCACAACCTTCCTGTAATGTGGTGACCAAAACTGTACGCAGTACTCTTAACTGCAGTCTAACAGCAGTTCACTTAAATAGCTCTAGCATAATATTCCAGCTCTTATATTATATGCCTCAGTAAAAGGAAAGTATCCCATATGCATTTTTAACCACCTTATCTACCTGTGCTGCTACCTCCAGGGATTTGTGGACATGTACTCCAATGTCCCCCATTCCTCTACACTTCGGTATCCTATCATTTATTGCCTACACCATTACCTTGTTTGTCATCCCCAAATGTTTTGCCTCACATTTGTCCAGGTTGAATTTGCCACTTTTCCCACAAACTGACCAGTCCATTGATATCTTCCAGCAGCCTATGGCTTATGCCCTCACCATCAACCACAGCACCACTTTTCATATCATCTGCAAACTTCTTAATCATGCCCCCTATATTTAAATCTAAATCATTGATATATAACACAAACAGTTAAGGGACCCAGCATTGAGCCCTGCAGAATCCCAATTTTTCTTTAAATTTGTTCATGGGATATAGGCACCGTTGGCTAGGCCAGAATTTATTACCCATCCCTAATTGCCTCTTGCTCAGAGGACATTTTTAAGAGTCAACCACACTGTAGTGGGTCTGGAGTCACACGTGGGCCAGACCAGGTAAGGATGGCAGATTTCCTTCCCTAAAGGACATTAGTGAACCAGATGGCTTTTTTTTTACCAAAACCAGAATGGATTCATGGACTTTTAATTCCAGATTTTTATTGAATTCAGATTTCACCATCTGCCATGATGGGATTCAAACCCAGGTCCCCAGAGCATTACCCTGGGTCTCTGGAATACTAGTCTAGTGACAATACCACTATGCCACTGCCTCCCCATATAATGGAAACAGCCTTCCAAACATGAAAACACTTGTCCATCATTATCCTTTGCATCTTGCCTCTGAGGCAATTTTGAATCCAACATTCCACTTTCCCTTGGATCCCATGGGTTTTTACTTTTTTGACTAATCTGCCATATCTCCCCAAAGTCTACAAGGCACAAGTTAGGAGTGTGATGGAATACTCCCTATTTGCCTGGATGAGTGCAGCTCCCACAACACTCAAGAAGCTTGACATCGTCCAGGACAAAGCAGCCCACTTGATTGGCACCACATCCACAAACATTCACTCCTTCCACCACCGATGCACAGTAGCAGTATTATGTACCACCTACAAGATGCACTGCAGGAACTCACCAAGGCTCCTTCAACAGCACCTTCCAAACTTACAACCATTTCCATCTAGAAGGATAAGGGCAGCAGATAGATGGGAACACCAGCACTTGGAAGTTCCCCTCCAAGTCACTCACCATCCTGATTTGGAAATATATTGCCGTTCCTTCACTGTCGCTGGGTCAAAATCCTGGAACTCCCTTCCTAACAGCACTGTGGGTGTACCAACACCACATGGACTGCAGCCCTTCAAGGCAGCAGCTCACCACCACCTTCTCAAGGAAAACTAGGGATCCGCAATAAATGCTGGCCCAGCCAGCAAAGCCCACATCCCATGAATTAATAATAAAAAAAATGTGGGACCTCAGCTAAAACCTTGCTAAAATCCCTGTAGACTCCATCAAATGCCCGACCCTCATTGACTCTTCTTGTTACCTCCTCAAAAAATTCAATAAATTTAGTCAGACATGATCTTTCTTAATAAATGCAAAAATCATTGCTGGAAATAAGTTCCACAGGCATGACAGCTGGATGCAGAGACCAGGTGTCCTTGATTAATCTGTGCCTTCCTAAATGACATTTTAGACTGTCGCTCAGAATTTTATTCAATAACTTGTCCACCACCAAGCTGAGGCTGACTGGCCAGTAATTACTCAGGCTATCCCTTCCTCCCTCTTTAAATAACAGTACATCAGCAGATCTCTAGTCCACCAGCACCATGCTTGTAGCATAAAAGTAAGGATGTTATGCTTCAGTTATACAGGGAATTGGTGAGATCACATCTCAAATACTGTGTGCAGTTTTGGTCTCCTTATTTAAGGAGGGATGTAAATGCGCTGTAGGCAGTTCAGAGGGGGTTTACTAGATCGATACCTGGAATGAGTAGGTTGTCTTAAGAGGAAAGGTTGGACAGGCTGGGCTTGTTTCCGTTGGAGTTCAGAAGAGTGAGGGGTGACTTGGTTGAAGTATATAAGATCCTGAATGGTATTGACAAGGTGGACGTGGAAAGGGTGTTTCCTCTTGTGGGTGAGTCCAGAACTAGGGGGTACTACTTTCAAATTAGCGGTCGCCCTTTTAGAACAGAAATGAGGGAAAAAATTTTTCCCTGAGGGTTGTGCAACTATGGAGCTCTCTGCCTCAGAAGGTGGTAAAGGCAGGGTCATTGGATATTTTTAAGGAGCTGATGGATAGATTCTTGTTAGGCAAGGAAACCAAAGGTTATCTGGGGTGGTTGGAATGTGGAGTTTGAAACACAAACAGATCAGCCATGATCTTATTGAATAGCAGAGCAGGCTCAAGGGGCCAAATGGCCTACTTCTGCTCCTATTTTCTATGTTCGTATGCAGCCAGGCAGGATTGGCAACCCCATTATCATGACTCTGCTTAGTTAGCGCTGCACACTTGACATCCAACTCAATGTTAAGCCTTCTTTGTATGACAGCTTATCCTCATTTCTCCATCCCCTTCTGAGAATAAGGGTGGGAAAAAATAAAATCAGTTTGAGTTTAACAAAATAGTTGTTTTATTTCCAGCCTGGTAGAGCTACTACTCAAGAAGCTTTCCTGTTGTTTGTTATTTTTTAATTCATTCATGGGATGTGGGCTATGCTGGCTGAGCCAGCATTTATTGCCCATCCTTAGTTGCCCTTGAGAAGGTGGTGGTGAACTGCCTTCTTGAAGCGCTCCAGTCCATGTGGTGTAGGTACACCCACAGTACTGTTAGGGAGGGAGCTTCAGGATTTTGACCCAGCGACAGTAAAGGAACAGCGATATATTTCCAAGTCAGGGTGATGAGTGGCTTGGAGGGGAACTTCTAGGTGGTGGCATTCCCATCTATCTGCTGCCCTTGACCTTCTAGATGGTAGCGGTCGTGGATTTGGAAGGTGCTGTCTAAGGAGCCTTGGTGCAACAATAATGCTATGCTGATATCATCCAGTTCCTCTGCTGGTAATTGCCTACCACCCTGTACAACTCTCTAGTTTTAACTGATCATTATTGCAATACCTTATGCATATGCTGGTCATATGCTAGAACAAATCTTACAGGAAAATTGTTTCTCAAATTGCTTTAAAAACATTCTGGAGGATTACCAGCATCAACAGGCTGCGTTTTGATATTGGAACTAACGTGTCAGCTCAAAAACTGAGATATTTGTTTTGGGCAGTTCAGAGGGCTACATCAATGGAGTCAATTCAGGGAGCTGAACACTTCAAACACTTAGCAGGTACAGATGTCAAACTATAGTCCTGAAGGACCAAACACAAAATTAAGGCAAATTTTAACTGATATTCATTGTCTACCAGGGTAGAAACTGGTAAAAATACGTGGAAGGCAAACAGCTTCCTGTCAATAACTTAAAAGTGAAGGCTTGGCACATAATAACCTTTGCCCTCTTACAGAGTTAGGGTAAGTTCACCTGACTACTAAAACATTTTTTTTTAATGGGACTGTACAGAAGTGACAACCCCCGTCTCAAGGCACAAGGGTAATCTCTGTTTATGTGTAGGTGTTAAATAAATTGAAAATACAGATATGATGCAGAATGAATTATGGAACTTAACACATACAAGGCTTATCACCAATATGCAATATTTAATTATTGCTTCATACCAAAGTCAGCAAGCTTTAGTTCCCCTTTCTCATTTATCAGCAGGTTCTGCGGTTTCAGATCTCGGTGCAACACTTTCCGCTTGTGACAGTAGGCCAAGCCCCGTAAAATCTGGAATAAAAATATCTACAAAGCAAAACAGTAAGATTAATCCAACAGCACTTGCATGCAACAAATGACTCACAGCAGTTGTTTGTTCGTTTTAGTCCTCACCGTCACATTGTGCATGTTCATTATGCTTCCACAGTCATCCATGTACTGTTTCAGGTCCTTGTCCTACAAAATGCAGGAATTCAAAATGTGAAATCAGATTCCTTCATTTTTCCTCATAGTGACTTTTCACATAAACAATGACTAGCACAAACTGTACAAGGACAAATCTTACCAAGTATTCAAATACTAGTGTCAATGACTTTTCTGTATGAATAATATCATGTAAAGTGACTATGTTTGCATGCTTCAGGTCCTTCAGTAACGAGACTAGAGAGACAAAGAAAAACAGCAATAAATATCCTTTAAGTATAAACATAAATCACAATTAATGCAAAACGTTTTATTTGAAATGGGTATTGGACTTGCAAGTAAATAGAGTTGGGCAGAACTTCTGAAATCTACAATTTGTTTGTTGTGGCTTTATCTCTAAATGATCCTACATATATTAAGTTAGCTGTGCAAGATTACATCACATTTGTTAAATGACAAAGGCATTACGTGTAATGGGACTATTTTACCTTCCCGTATTGCTGTGCAAGGTGCGCCCTCTTCATGCTCCAGCCTGATTTCTTTCAATGCTACCAAGTTATCAGTCAGCTTACTTCTTCCCTTAAACACTGTTGCATAGGTACCCTGTAATAAGGAATAGTAGGTATAAGCAACATGTTCATCCCAGGTAATCAATATCACCAAAAATTTACTTATAAATTCTCACACTTTTTTGGGCTAAGTCTCACCAAAAATTCTCAGCTGAGGATGCTGACCTGTCATTGATACTGACACTGGATCCTGACATTGTCATGATGACCGTGGTGAAACCATAAACCAAAATAACCAAATCTACTGAACAACTCCCAAATGATGAAATTACCAACAAGATTCCACTTTTAGTAGCTTTTACTTTAACACAAATCAGAACCAATATAAATTCAACATAACTAACAGGTTAATGATACTTCAAATAAAAAAGGTAAATTTCACTTTAAATAGTTGACACAACAAAGATAAGTCTTACGCAACCACAAGCACCCCCATCACTCCCTGCATAAATGTGGCACTAGGTAGCTACACAGTTCCACAGTATGATGTTCCTTATTCACACAGGAGTCCTATTCAACAACAGCTTTCACTTAAAAGTTCCATGGGCGCAATTATTATCAGCAGGACACCACCCGGCCAACCCTGGTGCTAGAACTGCATCTTCAGAAGCCCGATGGTCTGCCCAATGGTTGTCCGACTGAGATGGCTTTGGTTGTACCTCCTCTGTCTCTCTATTTTGGGCTTTCATAAAGGGGTGAGTAACCATCTCTTCAGATATGAGTGTAGAGCTGCTATAGCCTGGACCAGCAGACAATGAATGAGTCATGACAGCCGCCAGGAAAGCAAACACACACACGAGAAAGCTCTTATTGTGGTCACAGACCAGCTGAATGTTACGGAAGTGGAAGCCTATTGATAAATCTCACTAGCTGGTTGCTGGGTGCCTTGATGGCCACATGGATGCAATCAATCAATGGTGAGCTGTGCCTGCAGGAATCCAGGAATGGAGGGAAAACCTACTGCCCTCTGTCCTGGTGAGGCTGTGTCTGTCTGGAATTGAATGTACTCGAACTGTCACAAAGGGTTCATTAGTGATCTGCATGATGGAATGAAATGCAGCTGTTTGCAAGATGCCACCAAGGTTCACAGCTGATTCTTGAAAGGAACCAGGAGTGAAGAAGTTTAAGGCCAGAGTAAATTTGACTGCTAGTTGGCAGGACATGGTAAGCAGGGTGCTGCGAGGTATGAGATCTTCAGCGAAGAGGGCACAGATTTCTGTGACCATCTGCCAGGAGAGTTCACAGTCTCCTGCAGCATTGGTTCAGGTCATCTTAAGGTGGCTTGTTCTTCGGCCGTAAATCCTACGCTGAGGGTATGGCCTATGTGTCCTTCCTGTCTCTCGTCTCTCTCTCCTCTACCTTCCTGATGCCTGGGGCTCTGACCTTCCTGTAGAGGGAGTTGTTCCTCATCTCCACTGGACCCAAAATCTGAGAGCTGTGTTCCCATTGCCAGTTGCTGCCTTCCTTGTGTTCAGGTAGCCCTCCCAGTTGTATCTGGCAGCCTTTCCCCCTCTTCTTATGACCCACAATGCCAGGAGGGTGATGACCCCTGCAGTACTTGAGCACTAACTGACGACTCTCAGTGCAAACTACACTGACCCAATGGCGCTTGAGTCTCCCTCTGCACTGTTCACCCTTTCATGGGGCCTACCTAATTTCCTAGGGTAGCCACGACTGGTTCCCGAGTGTATCCCTGGCTCCATTCACCTGGTCTGCCCCAGACAGTGCATGCAGCCCATACTTCCCCATCAAAATCAAAACATGTCCCTTAACAAGCTCACAATGAGCTCTTCAACAATGTTAACAGGAGCTGTTAATGGATCAGGTGGAATCTCAGGGCCATCCTCTCTTCCACTACCCTGGTGAAACTCATCAATATGCTGGATGCTGCCAATACTTTTGTCCCCTGACACCTGAGTATCCCCACTTCCCTGGGACCTGAAAATTCAGCACATCATATATATTTCATTCAGTTCTGCTCATCAGGAAACAAAAAGAGACATTTAAGTGCTAGACACAGTGTAAAGAAAAATTACAAAGCTGATTCCCAATGTGAAAAGTCTCAGTTATGAGGAAAAATTGGAGAAATTTAAGATTTTGGCTTTAAAAGGTGGTCTCAGAAAAGGCATATACAATTGTTCAAGGCACTGAAAAATTAACCCAGAAAGTTACATTGAATTGCAAGAGTAGAACTTGGAGTTCAAACATAGCAAAAGATTTTAGGACTGCTATCAGGTGATTCTTTTTCACAGAGAGTGACCAACATGTGGAATAAATTGTAGAACAGTGTAGGTAGAAACCCAGTTATAATTTACAAAATAATTAGGTGCTATTTGGGCATATTAGGGATTTCTCTTGATGAATGACTTGAGATAAGCCAAATGACTTTCATCTGTAATTATCTTGTGATCAAATAAGGAGTAACATTTAGCCCAGCTGTCCAGCAACATCCTAACTTTTGTCCATTTCTTACATGGCTCCATGTTTGTGCTCCTAAATTTGTTGTGTACTAGTTTGAACCTGTGCTCCTTCATTATTTATCATAATTTAGTTCAAATTATAGCTTTGGAAATACTTTTTCTATATTACTTCATATTACCTCTATGAAGGTCAGTCTCGCTTGCTTCCTATTAAAAAATGTATTCCTCATTACTCAGCCCTCTGACAATTGTGGAAATGCCCAGAAGAGAGCCTTGACTTTAAACTCCCACTTGAGTCTCAAAGACTAGAACAGCACATACTCAAGAGTGGTCTGACCATAACAGTGTTTAATTAGGACTTCCTTAGATTTATAGTTTACTGTTTCAATTTGCTCGTTTATTCTTGCTCTGCAACGATTGGATGCATTGGACAGAATCTACGAAAACCCATTCAACAGCAACCTTAGCTATTTCAATGCCACTCATGGAATGCATACGTTACCCATTTTTTTTCCTTCGTATTACAGTTCACTGCACTTTTATTCCTATCAAATTTTATCTATATCCTCTGACAACTTACATTTTTTGTTTAACTCAGCAGCAGTTACCTGGCTGCTTTAGTGGCTTCAATCCATGTTAATTTATTATTGAATTGCATTCACTTTTTTCAAGTTTAACATGGATCCTCATTGCTTTATGCTGAAGTAGCCTTTCATGCATCACATTGCCAAATGATCTTAGAAGTCATGGCAAAAGTGAATGAGTGTACAAACTTCCATTGATAGGTACACAACACTGCAGGATTTTTTATACTTTAAAAAATCTGAAGAGATTTGTCAGATGGTATCATCTTCTTCTGAGACTGCTATTTATTGGATTATCATACTAGCACTGCTGTTTGAAAAGGAAGAAAAGGAATCGCTTGAGCAATAACAGGCCAGTCAACCAAAAACCTGGTGGGCAAATTATTGTAAAAAAATATTCTGAGGGGCAGTAGCTAACGTCATTTAGAAAGGAACTGATAAATCAAGGACAGTCAGCACGGATTTGTTAAGGGATGTTCGTGTCTGACTACCTTGATCAAATATTTTGAGGTAACAAGAAGTTGACGAGGGTAGTATGTTCAAGGTAGTCTACATGGATTTTAGCAAGGTTTTTGGCAAAGCTTCACCAGGCAGACTGCTCAGGAAAGTAAAAGTTCATGGGATTCCATGGCACGTGGTAAGTTTAATCTAAAAATTGGCTCAGAGATAAGAGACAAAGGGTAATAATCAATGAGTGTTTTTGTGACTAGAAGGCTGCTTCCAGTGGGGTTTTGCAAGGCTTAGTACTAGGTCCCTGACTTTTTGTGGTATTTATCAATGATTTAGACTTAAATGTCAGGGACATGATTAAGAAATTTGCAGATTAAATGAAAATTGACCACGAGACTGACAGTAAGATATTGCTGAATTGGTCAGGTGAGCAGAAAAGTAGCAACTGGGATTCAATCTGGAGAAGTGTGAGATGATGCATATGTATTGAGGAAAGGCGGCAAAATAATACACAATAAATGACAGGATACCTAGTAGCGTAGAGGAACAGAAGGATCTTGAAGCACATGTCCACATGTCCCAGAAGGTAGCAGGACAAGATAAAGTTAAGATGACATATGGAATACTTTCCTTTGTTATGAGATGCAAAATACAAGAGTGGGGAGGTCATGCTAAAACTATGTAAGACACCAGATAAATCACAGCTAGAGTACTGTGTACAGTTCTGGTCATTACATTGCAGGAAGGACGTGATCATACTGGAAAGGGTGCAAAAGGGATTTACATGGATGTTGTCAGCAATGGAGAATTTTAGCTTTGAGGGAAGAGTGGATAGGTTGAGATTTTTTCTTTGTAATAAAGGAAGCTAAGGGAACATTTAATTGAGATTTATAAAATTATGAATGTCCTAGATAGAGGACAGGAAGCACCTACTTCCCTTAGCAAAGGGGTCAACAAGCAGGGGGCATAAGTTTGAAAGTAGGGAGGTTAGGAAACATCTTTCAATCTAGAGCGTGGGGGCATCTGGTGCTCACCTCCTTAAAAACAGAAACCCTTATCGCATCTAAAAATATGCAGAGATGCACTTGCTGTAACGAACAAGTCTGCAGTGTGGACATGATGGGTCGCGGTTCTCTTATAAAGTCCATTGTTAAAAGAACTTGCAACTGCGGGATTCATGTTTTCACACACATCTGAAATCTTTGGCAAATTTCCCTTCATTATTAGTCAGAAACTTCACTGGTGTCCCAAGTCCAGTCCCAATTCATTTCTCCATGATTTTGTCTATAATAACCGATTTGTCCTCAAGTATTTATTTGTAGAAAGACTAAATCTGGTCTATAAAACGTAAGATGAAAATACTTTTGTTTGCGTCCCATACCTTTAGAGGTAAATCTGGTCTATAAAACGTAAGATGAAAATACTTTTGTTTGCGTCCCATACCTTTAGATCCACGGCAACTACATTGTTAAAGTCATGTGCCAATGGAAGGCTTCTAATAGGATGTGGCGGCATCCTCTGATACTTTTCACAGATTTCATAATTCTCACTAATCAATTTGATTAGGCTCACATACTTTTCATCAACCACACCTGCATCTTTTAGCAGGATTTTTAATTTGACAGTGTGTGTAAATTGTCTATGTAACTAAGATAATTTCCATTTTTTTACTCTGATGCTTATCGCCTGATACCATTAATATTTGTCTGAAACTCTAATCAGAAACATCAGGTTTTCTTAATGTCCTGACTGGGTAAACTGCAGATCAATTGACGTTTCAAAAATAATTGCATTCTCATGTTCCATGTCAAATTACATTTGCGCCTTATTCATAGCAGCATAGGTATTTCACTAGAGGCTACACCTAAAGTACTTACTCCAGTTATTTTACACAGAATTACACCTCAATGGTTGCCATGACAATACCTAAAGCAAACATACTTTATTATTCCATAACCTTGCATCAGTCCCCACTAAGCGAGTCAAGGTAACATTTTAACCAATCTATTTCACATAATCTTGAAGTACAAGCACTGTCTCGTACTGCAGCGTTAAAAGAATCCACAACTAACACATTCATCAGAGGATTTAACCTCTTTGTGACCAGTATAATCTTTTCAGATTCATCAATATCTTCATCATCTTAATCAAAATCCTCTGCATCGTGTGTAATTTCAAGGACCCTGTACCCTCAGTTGGGACAGTTCATCACATAATAATACTTTGTGTAACACTTTAATCACCTATTAACTGTTCCTTTGCCATTCCTTGGATTCATTTGCCCATTATTTTTGTTCCAACTTTGTCTCTGCTGTAATAGCCAGGTCTGCTAAGTGTTTTCATCCTCATTCTTACTGTTTTTAAATCTTTCTGTTATACCGATGGCTGTGACTGGTACCTGGACTATTTTGAAATCTGGCAATCATTGAGTCTTCTATTCTTTGCATCATCTCAGGTTGTCTCATTTGCTACACGAAGGCTAAAGGAAATGACAGTTACCTAAAGAATGATTTTAAGGCAGCAGACATCAGATTCAACAGAGTCTCCTTTTGCGAGGGCCAAATGCCAGTTAGAATGAGTTGCCTATCCAAATGAGATACCTTAGCACAATATAGTAATTTAAATACTTTTACAGATGCAAGGATCCCTAAATTGAATTTTGACAAACTTTTATAACATCTGTTGGTATCCGTGATATGGTCACTCCAAAATCTATCAAATTCTGATCATGCCTCAGTGGCATTTAAATGATCACCTTTCTGGTGGATTTCATCCAGGAACCCCAATGGAAGGTCCTACTCTTCATCACTATCCAACTGATACTTTAACTGCTTATTGGAAACAACACAATGCTATAGCTTGTCATCTCTTTGGTAGTGTTGTAACTAGTGTCCACATATCCACTTCATTCTTCCACCGTTCATAAGTTTCAGACTCCGAGAACATTGATTTACATCAATTCACAATTGCCACTAGGATTTTAGTTTTAATTTTTTTTTCTTATTTTCCAACGTTCACCCTTAAGCAACAAATCTATTTGTAGTCTGTTCCTATTTGTAGGAGCATAAGTGAATGCCTAGTTAATTCCCACCAACTACATACAATTAATATACAAGTAGTCGCTTGGTAGTACAGGACTTGAGTATTGCTGAAAAAAGAGACATTGTGTATTCAATGTAATGTATTTAATATACAATTAACAATAGCAGCTGTGCTATCTCTTCTCTAGATTATTTTAAAAACATAGGAACATAGGAAATATAAGCAGAAGGCCATTCAACTAGATCATTACTGATCTTCTGCCTCAGCGCCATTTTCCTGCAATATCCCCATCTCCCTTGATATCTTTAATATCTAGAAATCTATCGGTCTCTGTCTTGAATATTCTCAACGGCTGAGCCTCCACAGTGCTCTGGTGTACAGATTTCCAAAGATTCACTACCGAGTAAAAAAATTCCTCATTTCAGTCCTATTCGGAGACTGCCCCCACACCAGCCCCCAGGCAGGGGAAACATCCTTCCTGCATCTACCCTGTTGAGCCCTGTAAGAATTTTGTATGCTTCACTGAGATCATCTCTCATACTTCTAAAAACTCCAGAGAAAATAGGCTCAGAACCAGAAAAGGTGCAGATGTAGCCCGTCTGAACCAGGAGTCTTATCGCTTGGGAGCTTGACTAATTTATTTAATATTTCTCCTCTTTTTATTTTAAACGTAGTTACATCATTTCTAATCTCATCTTCCGCCAGCATATCCACTTGATCCATCTCCCTGGTAAATACTGAAGAAAAGTAATTATTTAATATTTCTGCCACTTTGCTATCCCTAGCTGTGATTTCAGCCTGTTCCTCAGTGACCCTGTTCCCATCTTAACTTTTTTTTAAAAAAAATTTATGTGCCTGTAGAATATTTTATGTTCCTATATAATTTAGTTTCGTAGTTTCTCTGCCCTCCTGATAGTTCTTTTGACTGTTCCTCCAATGTCCTGATATTCTCCCTTGTCATGCTCTCCCCTGCTGTCCATGCACTTAGTGTATACCATCTTAATTTTTTTCCATAATGGCTTTATTTATCCATTTTTTCCTGTACTCCATGGAACATTGTTTTATAGCTGTTCTACATTATTATAGGCAATACTGCTGTCCATTTTATTATCCCCAGTTCTATTCACAGCCCCTCAAAAATCAGTTGTTCTCCAATCTATTAACCTAGCCTTTGCCATACTTATGTCCTTCTCAATTATTTTAAAGCATATTACATTATGGTCACTATTGCCTAGCTGTTCCTTCTACTTTTACTTCTCTTACCTGCTCTGGTTCATTCCCCATTACCAGATCCAGTAGCAAATATTCCCTTATTGGATTTCTCACATACCGAGTTAGAAAGAAAAGAGTCCTGTACATATTTTAAGAACTCCATTCCCTTATTCTCTTTACCTACCGCTTTGGATCAATTAATTTCAGAGTATTTGAAATCTTCCATGATTATTATTCTATGCTTTTTACTCATTTCCCTAATTTGACTGCATGTTTCTTCCTCCAACCTCTTCCACTATTGGGTGGGTCTGTAGATTAGCCCTATTAGTGAAATTAATCCTTTACTGTCTCTTATCTCCATCTATATGGATTCTATTTCTGCATCACTTTTTATATGACCAGTATATTATTACCAACTAGCACAGATACTCCAATTCTTGTTTTTCCCCTCTCCATCTTTTCTAAATATGTTATACCCCGTAATAAGAACAGAAAGTGCTGGAAACACTCAGCAGATCAGGCAGCATGTGTGGAGAGAAACAGAATTAATGCTTCAGGTCAACGATGACCCTTCCTCAGAACCAAGGAAAGATAGAAATGCAATAGGTTCTGATCAAATAAAATAGCGCGGGGGAAGGAAGCACAAAAGGGAAAGTCTGTGATAGGGTGGAGGGGTCTGTGATAGGGTGGAGGGCGGGAGAGATTAAATGACGAAAGGTTTTGTGGCGATGGATGAAGTAAAGAAAGCATCCACCCGAATGTAAAGGAATAAAGAAAGGAACGAGAAAAGCCATGAGATATGTTTTCACAGGCCTTTTTTTTTTGCTGGTTCAGTTTTTTGTTCTTCCCACTGCACCTGCCCTCACCCCACCCCCACTTCACTTTCACTTGTTCAAAATCTATTACATTTGTCTTTCCTTGGTTCTGTTGAAGGGTCATTATTAATCAGAAACATGTATGCAGTTTCTCTCCAAGATGTCGCCGGACCTGCTGAGTGTTTCCAGCATTTTCTGATTTTATTTCAGCTTTTCAGCATCTGTAGCATTTCGCTTTTTCATACTCTACAATGTTTCATTTCCAGACCTGATTTTTCTGTAGCCATATCTAAGTAATTCCTACTAAATCTAGTTCCTAACAATGTAGTATTGTCTCTAGTTCTCCTGTTTTATTAGACACTTGTGTATTGCTACAAAGACTGTTTTAACTCATTTTCAATAGCAGTTCCTTTCATTAATTTTAATCCTCATTTTACACTCCTGTTCCCTAACTACTTATTCACTGTCTATTTATATCTTCCCTTAATTTAGTCTGTCCAATGCTTTCCTTTCCCATTTTGCTTACTTTTCGGCTTGTTTCCTTTTTTGTAGATCCTTTTCCCATTTTCTAACCTCCCTCCTATTTGTACATTCTTTACTAATCCTAAATTTATGGCCCTTGTTGCTGTTTCACTGACCAATGGGAATATTCTTTCATTAGATATGCTCAGCATTAGATCTTTTAAAATATTCCGCTGTTTGCTTTAATGTTATTGAGCAAACCCCAAGCTTAAGCTCTTTCCTCATTTACTTGAAATTGTGGTTTTTTAAATTGCATACTTGTCTCTTGCTTGATCTTTGACTTTTCTGGGTTTTAACTCACGCCAAACATGATCATTCTGAGGCTACTATCGCCACTAGTTGTGCCATGAATTCCATTTATTTTTAAGTTTTTTGGGGTTATTTATCATTACCAAGGCAAGTTTAAATTCACTGAACAAATGACAGAACTGCAGAAACAAACTCAAGTTACTGCAAAATTCAGTTTTTTACACTGTCAGAATCAGGAAATCCTCCAATTAAGTATCCCCAATTATGTCTCAAGGTTCAAACATTATCAAAACACAAATATACTGGAAACAAATCTTCAAAGCAATCATAATTTATTGTAGGTTATATTTTCTAAAGTTGCAACTGGACTTCAGCCAAGGGTCTTAAAGGAAGTGGCTGCTGAGATAGTTGATGCATTGGTTTTAATTTACCAAAATTCCTTAGATTCTGGAAATGCCCCATCAGATTGGAAAATAGCAAACTCTTCTATTCAAGAAAGGAGGGAGACAGAAAGTAGGAAACTACAGGCCAATTAGCTCAACATCTGTCATAAGGAAAATGCCAGAATCTATTATTAAAGAGGTTATAGCAGGGCAATTAGAAAATCTCAATGCAATCAGGCAGATTCAATGTGGATTTTGAAAGGGAAATAGTATTTGACTAATTTATTAGAGTTCTTTGAGGAAGTAATTAGCAATATGGATAAAGGGGAACCCGTGAATGTGTTGTACTTAAGATTTCCAAAAGGTATTTAACAAAGCGGCACATCAAAGGTTACTACACAAAGAAAGAACTCATGGCATAGCAGGTAACTTATTAGCATGGATTGAGGGTTTAGCTAACAGACAGTAGGCAAAAATAGATCATTTTCCAGTTGGCAAAATATGACGAGTGGAGTGCCACAGGGATCAGTGCTGGGGCCTCAACTATTTACAATCTATAGCAATGATTTTGTTGAAGGGACTGAATGTATAGTTGCAAAATTTGCTGATGACACAAAGCTGGGTAGAAAATTAAGCTGCGAAGAGGACATAAGGGGTTTGCAAAGGGATGTAGATAGATTAAATGAGTGGGAAAAAAATTGGCAGATGGAGTATAATGTGAGAAAATGTGAACTTGTCGACTTTGGCAAGAAGAATAAAAAGCAGTATATTATCTAAACGGAGAGAGATTGCAGGATTCTGTGGTGCAGAGGGATCTGGGTCTCCTGGTACATGAATCACAAAAGTAGGTACAGCAATGATTAGGAAGGAAAATGGAATGGTGTCGTTTATTGCAAGGGGAATGGAGTATAAAATTAGGAATATTTTGCTGTGCAGGGCATTGGTGAGACCACATCTGGAGTACCGTGGACAGTTTTGGTCTCCTTATTTAAGAAATACATAATTGCATTAGAAGCAGTTTAGAGAAAGTTCACTCAGCTGATTCCTGGGATGAGGGGTTATTTTAAGAGGAAAGGTTTGACAGGTTGGGTCTGTATCCATTGGAGTTTAGATGAATGAGAAGTGATCTTAAAGAATCATATAAGGCCGAGGCAGCTTGACAGAGTGGATGCTGAAAGAATGTTCTCTCAGAGGATCATGAGACTGTGGAACTCTCTTCCCCAGAGAATGGTACAGGCAGAGTCATTGAATATTTTTAAAGCAGAGGTAGATTGATTCATGAGGGTAATCGGGGGTAGGACAGTGGCATTGAGGTCACAATCAGATCAGCCATGATCTTATTGAATGGCAGTGCAGGCTCAAGGAGTGAAGTGTCCTGATCCTGTTCCTAATTCCTATGCTCGTATGTAATGGAAGAATACACATTATATTTAGAAAAATATATATAATTTATGGTACCTACCCTGCCAGTTATTTTTCTTTAACAGAAAAGGAGCTCTACATGGAAATGTTGACATTTTTCAATGTTTAAAGTAGTATGCTAAAATTTATGCATGTGTGTACTTGGAACAATCCACCGTATAATTTTTGCCTTCAAAAAAAAATGCACATGCAGTGACAATTTATGTGCAGAGACATTAAATTATTTACAGATAGCCCAGCAAAAACAGCTATGGTATCCCAGATGGGTGGAGAGTACTGAACTTAAGTATTGTTGGAAACATGTAGAGCATCCTACCAATGATCATGTTTACTGGAAATCTGATTTACTTTGCATTCAGTTTGCAATATCGTGAAATGTACCACCCATTTGGTTAAGCAGCACAGATGATTGTATCAGTTACTAGAATTTACCACTTTAGTTGCATTACCTTTTTATTCTATACCTCCAGTTGCAAACTACTGAAAGACAGCAGAGTTACTCACCTCTCCAAGTTTGTCCAACTTAACGTAAGTTTCTAGCTTCCCGAATCCAATCTCAGACTATAAAAAAATGGTTAAAACTTGAATCACATAGCAGTAATCGATTACTGATTGCATTAAATGCGTTGTTTTCTTAACCAAATAACATAATGAGTAACAATCATTTCAATATATGAAAAATCAAACCAGACATTTTTTTTTCCATTAAATTTCATAGCACTACCAAAAATAACATTTGCAGGACTCAACTACTCTCACTATGTTCTCTGAAGTTTTATGGTTTTGGCAGGCACAGCTAAAGCACCATTATATTAGGGCTCATACAGCTTTCCCCTGAAACTGCCTTTTCTATCTTAGGAATTGTTCCTGTACATTTGCATTCTGGGTTTTGCTTTACACAACACAGCTAAGTGCACAAAGCAAGGGGAGACAAAGGTTTTCTCTCCTCAAATAGGATCAGGAAATGAATATAAAGGTGCCCAATTACATTCAAATTTACCGCTTCATTTTTTTGTCCATCTAATACTTTTAAAAGGATTTGATCTTCCAATCATTAATACACAATTCTCCTAATTAATAACTTAATTGTTACCAACAATCACCAGGAGGCAAACAAAATTATTGCGGCCTCACCCAACAGGTTTGTTCTTCAACTGGAGATAATAAAACAACAGCTGCCATATTTGGTCACTAGTGGACTCGCTGGTACTTAAAATGGAACATTAAGCTGCAAGCACAGCAGTACGATGAGGTTAACTGGAACAATCTTAAGCAGGAGTTGCTATTTTAAATTGACATCCAATATATCAATCAAAAAATACAAAGTTGAGCTGGCCTCTGAGTAAACAGGTCACATTTGGTGCTGCACAGAACCATAACTTATCCAAAGAGTTAAACATTTGCTCTGGCTCACACTTTATGTTAATTAAAGATGTGCTGCAAAGAAAAAGCAAAATTACTTCAGTGCATGGAAAAGATCAGGAAACAAGCTGGACAGAGACCAAACCAAAAAGTCAGCAAAGGACACCCGCAAAGTTTTTCAAAGTATTGCTACTGGTCGTGCAATTGCTCGTCAAACTATGTAGTTGCGCGGAATTTTATATTGTGAAAGTCCAAGTTGACACACTGAGCTATTTGCTGAACCGAGGTTACTGGAACATTCACCGAGAGAAAAAAATCCACAATCTGCCCTTTAGTACATCAGTGCAATTGCCCCAAGGTTTTGTAACCCCTCAATAACCACCAGGACCAAATTTGAGAGATTTAGTTCTGTATCTGCTGTCTGCAGGGTGCTATGCACATAAGAAGAGGGAATGTAAAATACATGTAGGTTGGTTTCCATTCACTGAAAATTACATCTGTTATGCTAAAAATGTTTCTTGTAATTAAAGTAATGAAAGTGGAGAATTTAAGTGCAGATTGGTCGAGAAATTTTCTGCTGGGTGACCTTTTGGTTAAATCCATTTTTTGGCTGGCATTATTTTAAACATAGAAACTAGGAGCAGGAGTAGGCCATTCAGCCCTTCGAGCCTGCTCCGCTATTCAATATGATCATGGCTGATCCTCAATCTCAACGCCATATTCCCGCTTTCTCTCCATACCCCTTAATACCCCTAATATCGAAAAAATTATCAATTTCTTTCTTGAATATACTCAGTGACCCGGCCTTCACAGCCTTCTGTGGTAGAAAATTCCACAGGTTGACCACCCTCTGAGTGAAGAATTTTTTCCTCATTTCAATCCTAAATGGCTTGCCCGTATCCTGAGACTGTGGCCTCTGGTTCTAGACTCCTCAACCCGGGGAAACATCCTCCCTGCATCTAGTCTGTCTAGCCCTGTTAGAATTTTATACATTTCAATCAGATCCCCCTCATTCTTCTAAACTCTAGTGAAGACAGGCCCAAGTCGAACCAATCTCTCCTCATACGACAATCCTGCTATCCTCGGTATCAGCCTAGTGAACCTTTGCTGCACTCCCTCTATAGCAGTGTATCCTTTCTTAGGTAGAGAGACCAAAACTGCACGCAATACTCCAGGATATGGCTGAGATCCTGTATAACTGCAGTAAGACATCCCTACTTCTGAACTTAAATCCTCTTGCAATGAAGGCCAACATACCATTTGCCTTCCTAGTTGCTTGCTGTACCTGCCTGTTTACTTTCATTGACTGGTGTACAAGGACACCCAAATCCCTTTGTACAACCACATTTCCCAATATATCACCATTTAAATAATACTCTGCCTTTCTGTTTTTCACACCAAAACATATAAATTATGTACAAAGCATTTAAGCTTAAAGTTTAACTGATTGACTGAAAATTTCCTTCAAAAGTTTATGAAATACAACTTGAAGTTGGAGCTGAGACATGAGAATTACTCAATTCTGGATGCAATCTTGAAAACACAGCAGGAAGGGTGTGTCCAGGTTACTTACACCAGGGCAGGAAGTGAAGCAGCCTGAGAAATGCCTAAAACTGGTGCTTTCACCCCCTTTGCACTCCCCATCCTCACAAAAATAGCTTATGGAAGACTTAATTGGTCAAAGCACAAAGTAAAAATAGTTTCATGAAAAAATGTTAATGAACCACACAATTGAACAGCATAGTGATGCAATGCATTTGGCACAGGTAACCCAAACTGCATACAAGTGATGTTGAAAATAACGACAATGTGCTCTGGACCATTCTTGTGCCAAGGGCTGTTTCAAAAATGCCAATTCTGAAGGAATCCAGTATTTTACTAAGTCTGAATTTAAAATATAACAACTTAACCTTTGATGATGTATAAAATTTCTGTTACTCTCCCATTCGAACATGTCACGGCTGTTCACCTCCACATTCTAGTTTTAACAGATCGGATGAATTGGTTAAAATGCAGAAAACACAGCAGGTCTGTCTGCTGAGTGGGGAAGCACAAAGTGCTCTGAAAACAGAGTGCTTTGTGAACCCAATTCTAAGTCAGAAATTTGGTGCAATTGAGGTCTCTCTCTGGTAAGTATCTCTCAAGCTACAATTTAGATCAACAGTCCGACCCTGACTTAGAACTTTAAAGCCACAAGCAGGTTAAGCTACCTAGTTAATAGAAACTACCTGGGAATGGCAGTTAACTGAAATCAACTGAAAATGGCTGCCTGAATAAATGTTAATTACTGACTTAGTAGCTATAACTTGGGTGAGAGTTATTAGCTCTCTATAAAAGTAGACAGCGTTTTGCTACCACACAGAGTTTGAGAACAGAGTGCTACAGGAACAGACTGCAAAGTTGGGAATTTGGTACAAGTGGGAATTCTCTACAGAAGGGGAAGGCTTTTTATCCTTTTTGTTTTACCTCGTTTGGATGGTGAGTGCCCTTCTTTCATCACTAAGTTCAAAGAATTTAACTTAATATTACTTTAGCTATCTAAATTAGTAATTAATTGATTAAGTTAAGAGATAAGGTTAGACAGGCATGACAGGGTTAGTGGTGTGCTGTGACTGCAACATGTGGAAGTCTGTGGAATGCACTATAATCTCAGACAACCATATCTGCAATAAGTGTCTGCAGCTTGATTGGAGTCTGAGTTGCAGTCATTGTGGGTCATCAGGGAGGGCAGTTATCTGGACACTTTACTCCAGGAGGCAGTTACAACCCTTAGGTTAAGAAGAATTTTACAGTTGGCCAATGGTCAGGGATAGGAGGGTGTGACTGAGAAGTTAGGCAGGTATGGGGGTCCAGCATGTCATAATGGAATAGCCTCATCCATTCACTTAGACAAACAGGTACATGGTACTCGTTACCTGTGTGGATGAGAACAAGGGCTGCAGGATGGATGAGCAAACTGACCATGGCACCATTCAAGTGGGGGGAGTGAAAAGGAACATAGCAGTGATAGAAGACAGTATTGTCAGGGGAATAGATACTGTTCTCTGCAGTTGCGTCTGGGAGCTCCAAAGGTTGTCTTGCCTGCACAGTGACAGGGTTAAGGACATCTCTTTGCAGTTGGAGACAAACTTGGAGTGGCAGGGGGAGGATCCAGTTGTTGCAATCCACGCAAGAACCAATGTCATAGGTAGAAATAGGAATAATAGTCTGTTGAGTGAGTTTGAGGAGTTAGTGTGCAAATTAAAATGAAACCATAAAGATAATCATTTCTGGATTGTTAAAAGCAAAATACTACGGATGCTGGAAATCTGAAACAAAAACAGAAAGTGCTGGAAAAACTCAGCAGGTCTGACAGCATCTGTGGAGAGAGAAACAGAGTTGAAAAGGGGTCATATGGACTTGAAACATCAACTCTGTTTCTCTCTCCACAGGTGCTGTCAGACCTGCTGAGTTTTTGCAGCACTTTCTGTTTTTAGCTCTGGATTGTTACTTGGGCCTAACGCTAACTGACATAGAGTCAAGAAGAGAATTAAACCTGTGACTCAGTAGTGTGGGAAGAAGGGGTTTTGATTCATGGGGCACTGGCATGAATACTGGGAAAAGAGGGAAGTGTTTTGTTGAGATGGGTTCCAATGAAACCCAGCTGGGATTAATGTCGTGGCAAACGTATAACTAAGACCGTGGATAAGGCTTTAAACTAACGGAGGCGGTGGATGGGTGGAATAAGAGCTCTGGTAACAGGAAATTTAGAAATCTAAAGAAAAAATCGAAGCAATAAAACAGTGGAGTGATGTGGGTAAAGACAAGCAGAGTGTGACAGGGAGCCTAATGGCAACAGTGCATCAGAAAATAAGGTTCATGCAAGGAATAATTGTTAAAAAAGTTAAATTAAGAGGTTTCTTATCTGAACGTGCAAAGCATCCAAAATAAGATAATGAACTGGTGGCACATATAGAGATAAATGGTTTAATCTAACCGCCATTGCAGAAATAGGTTACAAGGTGACCAAGGCTAGGAAATAAATATTCCAGGGTAAACATTTTGAAGACAGGCTGGATGGAAAAGAAGGGGTAGCCTGATATTAAAGGATGGCATTAGGACATTAGGGAGCCAGGAACTTGGCTCAGGTGATCAGAAAGTAGAATCAGTATGGGTGGAAATTAGGAATATCAACGCTGGTGGGAGTAGTTTATAGGCCTCAGACAGTAGTTATACTTCTGGACAGAGCATTAAACAAGAAATTGTTGGCGCGTGTAACAAAGGCAATGCAATAATTGTGGGGGCTTTAATCTTCATATAGACTGGACCAATCAAATTAGCAAGGGTGGTCTAGAAGATGAGTAGAATGTTTTTGAGAGAGTTTCCAGGAGCAATATGTTGTGGAACCAACTAGAGATAAAACTATTTTAGATCTAGTATTGTGTAATGAGGTAATTCGCAATCTCATACTAAAGATCCACTTAAAAATAATGGATCATAATACAACTGAATGTCATATTAAGTTTGAAAGTGACTTACTCCAGACCCAAACAAGAATCCTAAATTTGAACAAAACAAATTACATAGGCGTGAGGGGAGAGCTGGCCAAAGGTAAATAGACTATATGGCAGTAAATGAACAGTGGGAAACATTTAAAGAAGCAATTTAAAATACTCAACAAAATTACACTCCACTACAAAACAAAAATTCAGCAAGAAAGATTCATCCGTATCTTTCTAAGGAGGTCAAGGGTAGTATTAGATGAAAACTTTCTCACAAAGCGAGTGGTTAGGGTCTGGAATGGACTGCCTGAGAGTGTGGTGGAGGAAAGTTCAATCAAGGCATTCAAGAGGAAATTGGATTATCTGAAAAGGAAGAATGTGCAGGGTTACCGGAAGAAGGTGGAGGAATGGCACTAGGTGCAAAGCTCATTTGGAGAGCTGGCAGAGACACGACGGGTTGAATGGTCTCCTTCTCTGTTGTAACAATTTTGAGATTCTGAGATTAAAAGAAGAGGCTTATAACGTTGCAAAAAGTAGTAGTAAGTCTGATGATTGGGAGTGTTTCAGAAACCAGCAAAGGGTTCCTGCTATAACTAGCCAGGTGATATAGAAACAGATTGCAAGAGCTTTTACAATTTTATAAAAAAAAGTAGCTAAAGTAAACATTAAAGGCAGAGACAGCAATGAATGATGAAATGGCAGAGATATAGACACAAAATATTTGTAGAAAGACACAAGTTACATACCAGAAATAGAGGGCAACATAGTGCCTAATATGGAAATAATGATGATTAATATCAGCAGGGAAAAAGTGCTGGAGGAACTTAAGGGGCTAAAATCTGACAAATCCCCAGGATCTCATAGCCTGGGATTAGAAAAGAAAAAGGTGCAGAAATGCGCTGCTTATGATTTTCCAAATTTTCCTAATTGTAAAATGATCTTTGTGGATTGGAAGTCAGCAAATGTAATGCTGCTATTCAAGAAAGCAGGAAAAGAGAAAACAGGGAACTACTGGCCAGTTAGCCTGACATCAGTCATCGGTGCTGGAAGGAAGTCTTAACAGTATACTCAGAAAAAAGTATGATTAGACAAAGTCAACATGACTTTATGAAAGGGAAATTATATTTGACAAATTTCTTCAGAGTTTTTTTTGAGGATGTGACTAGTAGGGTAGATAAAGGGAAACCAGCAGATGTACATATGTGTGGATTTCCAAAAGGCATTGGAAAAGGTGCCACATAAAAGGTGAATAGGCAAGATAAGGGTTCATGGAGTTGGGGGATAATATTAGCATGGATAGAGGATTGGACAGGAAGCAAAGTGTAGGGCCAAACAAGGCATTTTCATGTTGGTAGATTGTAACTAGTGGAGTGACACAAGGATCAGTGCTGGGGCCTCAGCTATTTACAATTTATATTAATGACTTAGATAAAGAGATGGTAATGTATCTAAGTTTGCTGACCATACACAAACCTAGGGAGAATGCAAGCTATGAGGAGGATACAAAAAAGCTGCAAAGAGATACAGACAGGTTAAGTCAATGGGTAACAAGGCAGCAGATGGAGTATAATGAGAGGAAGTATGAGGGTATAGACTTTTGTGGAATGAATAGAACAACAGAAATGTTTTTAAGAGGCATGAAACTTGTTAATGTTCATGTTCAGAGGGACTTTGCTGGACTTGCACAAGGGACACAAAGTTAGCATACATACATAACATTCAAGGCTATAGGCCAAGTGCTGGTAAATGGGATTAGGTAGATAGGTCAGGTGTTTCTCACGTGTCGGTGCAGACTCGATGGGCCAAAAAGCCTCTTCTGCACTGTGATTCTGTGATACAGGTACAGCAAAGCAAAGCAATGGCATAACAAAAACAGAAATACCTGGAAAAACTCAGCAGGTCTGGCAGCATCGGCGGAGAAGACCTGCTGAGTTTTTCCAGGTATTTCTGTTTTTGTTTTGGATTTCCAGCATCCGCAGTTTTTTGTTTTTACTTTTAAGCAATGACATGTTGGTCTTATTGCAAAGGGATTGGAGTACAAGAATAAAGAAGTCTTGCTACAATTGTGTGGGATTTGGCGTGGCCACACCTGGAAACATAGAAACAGAAAATAGGAGGAGTAGGTCATTCAGCCCTTCAAGCCTGCTCTGCCGTTCAATATGATCATGGCTGATTCTCCAACTCAATGCCACACTCCCACTCTCTCCCCATACCCCTTGATGCCTTTAGAAGTCTAGAAATCTATTTCCTTCTTAAATATATTCAGTGACTTGGCCTCCACAACCCTCTGTGGTAGAGAATTCCACAGGTTCACCACCCTCTGAGTGAAGGAGTTTCTCCTCATCTCAGTCCTAAATGGCCTACCCCGTATCCTGAGACTGTGACCACTCGTTCTAGACGCCCCCAGCCAGAGGAAACATCATCCCTAATAAAATGCGCAGTTTTGTCTCCATATTTAAGGAAGGATCTTGCATTGGAAGCAGCATGGAAAAGGATCATGAGATTGGCTCCAGGGATGAGAGGGTTCTCCTATGATGAGCGGCTGAGTAAATTGGACCCATACTCTCCAGAGTTTAGAAGAATGAGAATTGACCTCATTGAAAGATACAAAATTCTGAAAGGGTTCAATAGGGTAGACACAGAGGTTGTTTTACCCTGGCTGGGGATCTAGAACACGGGGGCACAGTCTCAAGCTACGGTGTCAATCATTTAGGGCTGAGATGAGGAGGAGTTTTGTCACTCAACGGGTTGTGAATCTTTGGAATTCTCTACCCCGAGAGGATAGTCAATGCTCCAACATTGAATACATTTCAGGCTGCAATAGACAGATTTTGATCTCTCAGGGAATCAAGGTATATGGGGAGTGGGTAGGAAAATGGAGTTGAAGCCGAAGATAGGCTGTGATTGGGCTAAATGGCAAAGCAGGTTTCGGTGACAGGCTGTATGGTCTATTGCTGCTCCTATTTCTTATATTCTTTTATGCGAAGAGAAAATGACTTGTCTATTTTCTCCATATATGCTGACTGATTGGTGTGTTGCCAGAATTTTATGCTTTTGTTTCAGATATCCGAATTGATGCTGGCTCACTCACTTCCAATGTATGATTTTTGCAGATATGATGGGTAATTTGAGTAGCAGCTGAAATTGACAGAAAATGGATGTTGAAGAAAATGCAGGCTCAAGCCTCATTTAGATTAATATATATAAAAACAAAAAACTACTGCGGATGCTGGAAATCCAAAACAAAACAAAAACAGAATTACCTGGAAAAACTCAGCAGGTCTGGCAGCATCGAACTGGTTATATGTGGATTCCAGTCCATCCTTTTAAAGCGCCCCCGGAGACCCAGTTAATGCCAAACTAGGGGGAGAATTTTCCCCATGTCAGATAGGCTGTGTGGGAGCGGACGCGGACCCGATCACCACCAACGATCAAGTCTGTGCTGCCATTTTATGTGGGCGGTCCAATTAAGGACCACCCAGCATGTTTTGCGGCTCCCGGGGACAGCGGGAGTGGGCGGCCGGCGGCGGGTCAGCAATCGCCACTGGGTCCAATGGCGACCTGGCAGCCTGTTTAAAGGCCAAGCTGCAGCCGCTGCAAGGCTGCTGTACATGGCCAGAGGTCGGGGCCATCGCAGATCCAGGCTGGCCATGCAGGAGGGTAGGGCGGGTAGTCAATGTGCGCCCCGGTTTTCGGACGAGTGCCTTGCTGCCCTCCTCGAGGAGGTGGCTGCACGGCGGGAGGTGCTGGTCCCCCAGGATGGGAGGAGGAGACCACCCCACTTGACAAAACGTGCGTGGGAGGAGGTAGCAGAGGTCTTGAGCTCCCACGATGTGGTGTGGCACACATGGATCCAGTGCCCCAACGCTTCAACGACCTGCTGCGCACTGGAAAGGTGAGTAGCATGTTGGCATCATTCACTGCACCCATCATGTAAGCTTCTCCACCCCCCTCGGCACCCCACCCATGTCTGACTGGCCTGAATGCAATGAGTCATTGACGACATGTGTCCTTAGCTGGGCGGGCCAGCAGATATTCCCTATGCGTTGGTCAGCCTGAGAGGGTGATGAGATGGGTTCTGTACCCGCAGCATGTGGTGGACTGAGACCCACATGACTGTGGCGGAGGCAACCTGGAGGATCTGCACCCAGGCGCAGTGCTCGAACTCCAGGACATGTCGGTCAGGGTGATGGCACAGTGGGAGGGGATCTTCAAGGTGGTGTGGCACAGATCGATCTGCTGCCCTCTCTGCTCCACGTCATTGTGCCTCCTTGCTACGGCAGGTTAAACTGTGTGCTCCCAAGTGTGATGATGGCAGCATGTGGCCAAGGCGGGGGCAGGAAGGACATACCTGGCATACTTGTAAGAGTGTTTGGCAACAGTGGGGTAAGGATGCATTGGACCCCTGCAATGGCCAGCTAGGCTTGGGATGGGCCGGCCGAGAGGAGGTTCACAGTACAAGCATCACTTATCAATGCTCTTTTCTCATTTCCAGGAGAAGAATTCTCACAACACCGCCGAGTGGATGAGGACTGGCGGTTGGCCAGCCCAGGTAGTGCTGCTTAGCTGCTTTGAGCAGGAGGTGCCATGAGCCCAGGTCCACTGGAGCCGGAGAGGCTGGGGTTCCACGGGCAGGTATGTGTGGCCAGCACTTATGTCACCAGTAGTCTCCCAACAGCCATGGCAGTGCTGATTGTTGAGTGAGTGACGTTACCAACCTGGCTTGCCCATTGTGTGTGGAATGACAAGCACATGATGATCCAGGGGACAGGCATGTACATTGACATTGTCCGCAGGCTAACTGATCAAATTTCCTTACTCTTCCTTTCAGCATCATCGGCGCACGGCCGGGACCCGGTACAGCAGGGACCCCCTCTGACACCTGAGGGCCATGAAGTTCCAACATCACAAGCGTCACACCATCTCTGCCAGGCAGGCACCAGCGCAGATACTGGCACCTTGGTGGGCATCAGATCTTCAGCTAGTGTCCCATGGCACAGTGGTAAGGGCACTTCACAGTCGCTGGAGGAGACAGAGTGCCCATGGCGCCAGCAGTCGGAGGACTGGAGGGGCCCAGGCACGTGCTCCGTCCATGGCTGATGATGAGCCTCTGGAGTCATCAGCGATGCAGCCAACTCATGAGATGCGGCCGAGTGTGCGGGACCATCCGGTGGAGATACATGAGGCTGTGCTTGGCTTGTGTCAGTGGTAGAGGAGTCTACGCAGACTGTAGCTGATGCATTGAGCCTCATGGGTGAGCGCCAAGCCTCCTCCATGGAGAGAGTGGCGACTCTCGTGGAGAGGCAGCTCCAGGGACAGGATCAGGGGTTCCCGGGGTTGCGTTCGGACCTGCAATCCCTCACAGCGGCATTGACCTCAGGTGGTCGGTGCCCGTGTGGGCAGTGGTTTGGCCACCAGGTATCCCACCTCGGTGCCCATCCATCTACGGTGAGCAGGGAGGGCCGAACGGACCTCACGTCGGCGGAGCAGCTGCCTGTCGTCTCTGTTGGCGCCTCTCAGGGCGTTCCGGATGGGGCCAGCAGCTCCTCCGTCCCTCTGCCAGTGACTACAGCACCCAATGTGGCTGCAACGGCTGGGAAAATGCCAGCTGCGGAGCTGGCAGCTCCCTCCTAGGCAGGGCCAGCACAGGCTCCACTGGCCAGAGGACGTCCGCCAAGGTCATCGAGGCCAACAGGACAGCAGAGAGCAGACTGTCTCAGATGCCAGTGAGGGGGCATTACAAAAACGTAGCACCCACAAATGTAAAATTAAGGCACCTTAGGCACACCCCGGGTTCATCACTGGTGATTTTTTGTTGGCCCCCCTATGAGTTCCTTCTGATTGTGTTTGCAGTGTGACACCATTTTATGTGTGTTATGTTAAGAGACATTTGTGAAAGCATTAAATTAAGATCATCCAACATGGCTGGGGGTGCCTCTTTTCTTGGGTAGGTGGATGGATTCCTGAGATGTTATGAGTGATTTGTGTGTCATTGACATTTATTGACTGGGACCATCATCAATGCTCCTATCCTGACAGATTTTGCACTCAGGTCTCCAGTATGGAGGCCACAGCCCAGGCTTGTGTTGGAGGTCCATATGTGCTGTGCTAGCTGAAGGTTCCTTGGATTAGAGCGTCCCGGGTGTTCCTGCTTCCCTGGAGTATGCCTGGATCAGCATCTGCCCCCTCAGCATTTCCCTGTGCGTGCTCATCATCAGACTCACTGCTGGACTCATCGTGTTCAGCCGCAGCCACTCCAGCGACATTATCTTCGTCCACGGCGTCCCCCCCTTTGCAGAGCTAGGTTGTGGAGAGTGCAGCATGCAACCACTATCAGCGACACTCAATCTGGGGGGTACTGGAGTGCGCCCCAAGAAAGGTCCAGGCATCGGAAGCGCATTTTGAGAAGACCGATGGCTCTCTCCACCACAGCCCTTGTGGAGACGTGACTTCTATTATACCGCTGCTCAGCTTCTGTTCTTGGATGGCAGAGAGGCGTCATGACCCACCTTCAGAGGGGATAGCCCTTGTCACCTAGCAGCCATCCATCCAGCCGGGCTGGAGCACTGAAGAGCCGTGGAACCTGCGAGTGTCTGAGGATGTAGGCGTCATGGGAGCTGCCTGGGTACCTTGCGCAGACTTGCAGGATCTGCATCCTGTGATCACACTATCTGCACATTCATGGAGTGGAAGCTCTTCCTATTGATGAAGACACTGGGCTCACCTGCTGGTGCCTTGATGGCCACATGTGTGCAGTCTATTGCGCCCTGGACGCGGGGGAAGCCAGCAATGGCCACAAAGCCTCTGGCTCGCTCTGTCTGGCTGGCCTTGTCCCAGCAGTAGTGGATGAAGGTCAATGCACCCCTCAACAGAGCGTCCGTGACCTGCTTGACACATGTGTGGATAGCTGATTGTGAGACACTGCAAAGATCACCCGCCGACCCCTGGAAGGAGCCAGAGGCATAGAAGTTGAGGACAGTGGCAACCATTAGAGCCACGGGCATGGGGTGTCCACCCACACAGTTAGCAGAGATCTCAGGCCCAATCATCTGACAGATAGTGTTGACTCTCCATTGATAGACGGAGCCTCCTTCGGCACTGCACCTCAGACATATTGAGGTAGTTGTTTCACTGCCTGTATACCCTGGCAGCAGGATAGTGGCGTCTTCTGCAGCCCCTTCCGCCTTGGGCTACCTCTTGGCCCTGCACCCCTTGTGCCTGCGCCTGTCCTCCCAAAGGTGGCACTCATGGAGGCTGAATGTGCACTCCTGGCCTCCTCCCCCTTCTCACCCTCCCTTCCTCCTTGGAGGAGGTGCTTCCTCATCTCCCATTCCCAGGCTCAGGGAGGCTTCCTGAAACCTATAGGCCCCAAAATAAATCCTCACTGCAAAGTGCTGACCTGAAGCTTGAGTCCAGTCCAAGCAGCTGGTATGCATTTTGAAGTTTTCCAGCACACAGGCAAGTTTCAGTAACTTTTGTACAATAACTTTTAAATCTGTAGAATCGCGACCCCACTGAGCCCTCTTCTCCCGCCAGTGGATGAGGTTCATACAAATTTCTGCTATCCGCCTGCCCATTGCGCACGTGCGACGAGTCAAAGATCGCACGGGTGTCGCAAAATCCCCGTCATTGGAGCCTTAAGGGCCTTAAGTGGCTCGTTAATTAATGGCGGGTGCGCAACGGAGATCGTCGCACACCCGCCCACCGAAATATCACACTGGTGCGCAGTGACGTCGGGTTATTTTACGTGTCGGCACGCAGGTCCCGCCCCCAAGCGCCAATGGGAAAATTCTGCCCTAGGGGTTAGGGCCCCAAAATAGGTCTCCGATTAGCATATTAAAGAAATGTAATACCTGTTTCAGATATGCACACTGGACAGGTGGTAACTGCTAACTTCCAGCTATAAATTCTTAGTTCAAGAAAAAAAATGATATGGCAGCAAAAACATTGCGGCAGTGGCACGCTGCTCTCAGCCTAGATTCAGGATTAATCTTTAATTTACTTGGACCCTTTTGTATAAGGGGCCATCATGCACGTTACCACTGGCGTGGAGCATATCTGTCCCTTCAAGAATACTGTCACAATATTCTGTTTGATACCTTATCTAGAAGGTTTATTCAGGGGGAAAGAGCCAGGGATACTGGGACTGAACTTGCTCCTCCTAACCCATTCAATGCGGCATCAGTATTGCTACATACATTTTGTGTGCACCGCTGAGTCCAGCAGCATTTCTGATTTCAGATCATTTAAATGTCCTCAGTGAGCATTAGACAGGATAACTGTCTTGGATTCGATGCTCATTCAAAATAGTAGGTGGGAAGTTTTGTGCAGCAGTGTATAGACAAAACAGAATTATGCTCTTGCAGCTGCTACTTCTGTGAGGAACAAAACTGCTGCCAATGATGCTGTGCAGCCATGTGACTAAAAGATTGAGAACACTGGCATTACTAATGCTCCAAAACCAACATTGCTAGCTGCCCCTTTAAAGATCCTTCTGTCTCAAAGCACAGCCCAGTAACACCTAACTCCAGTTTCTATAAGCATTGTTTAACCACCACATTCACTCCTTGAAAGAGCTGGAAAATGATGCAGTATGTGTAAGGACATCTTTCGAGTTATCAACAGTCACAGATTGCAACTCTTTCGAGTACAATCACAGTTTCTTGGTTTTCCGGGAGTGGGACATGAACCCACAACCCTCTGATTCAAAGGCGAGGGTGCTATGAACTGAGCCACAGCTGACACCTCCCTTAAATCTTTCGAGTTATCAACAGTCACAGATTGCAACTCTTTCGAGTACAATCACAGTTTCTTGGTTTTCCGGGAGTGGGACATGAACCCACAACCCTCTGATTCAAAGGCGAGGGTGCTATGAACTGAGCCACAGCTGACACCTCCCTATGTGTAAGGACATCACTTCTCTTGTCAATTCAATTCAGTTTTCTTTCTCACTTTGCTCAGGAGGGAGCCTCACGCACCTGCCTACATGGTCACTGCACTTTCTAGTCATGTGCAAGAAAGACCCAGCATCATGGATTTCTGGCACCTTTTCCTGTTCATAATGGGAGAGGAAAATCTGCTCTATTTTGGCTGTTCAAACCATTTCTGTTGTTTGTTAATGTACTACAGACCATCACGCATAATCCTGCTTCTATACATGTATCATTTACATAAATGCTGTGGATCACCTGACAACAACCTGTAGCAGAGGATCTGGCTGCTTTGCCTTTCCTTCTTACATGGATGCTGGGGTATTTCTCGATCACTGTGCCAAGGATTGTTACTCCAGCATAGAGGGGAAATCAAACCATGAGTGTGGTGGTTTTTCCCTTTGTCTACCCCTCCAATAAATTAGGTGATGCTATCATCACATGAAAATTTAGAAGTCAGAATCTTGCCACGCTTTCATTCCACAAATTTTATTGGGGATTATTAAGGGATGCGTGATTACTGCAAAAAGCAAACAATGAAGTATTTAGAGGAGTTGAACTAAATGGAATGAGCAATTTTACAATTTTTTTTTGGAATCACTGGAAAAGAGATAAAATCCAGGATTTATAAGAGAAGGGTAATAGTGGTCAAAAGCTAACACAAATTTCATGGCTGTTGATAGCAAAATAATACTCACAAGGGAAGCTCTGCGGGATCTTCTACTCATAGGCTGATCAAAAGGTGGACTGTTCATTTGCAGTTTTTCCAAATACCCATCGGGTAATCTAATGTCTGCAGGAAGCGATAGCCGTTTATTGACATCCTGAAAAGCAGAAAATAAAGCAAATCATTAGTCTAAAATTCTATCAAGCTCTCCAATGTCCAACACCATGGGACTCTACTTCCTTGTTTGATTTCTCTCAATCCTATCATATCGTAACTGCTTAATAATTATTTCTCCTCCTACCCACTCCCGCAGCCTCAAAGGATCTACTTTCAGTCCTCTTCTCTTCCCCGTCTAAATGCTGACCTGCAGACTTGGCAGTTTAATGATAAGTCAGCAATTCTAGGACTTTGATCCAGCAATGATGAGGGAACTGCAATATATTTCCAGGACAAGATCGTGTGTGACTTGGGAGGGGAACTTGCAGGTGGTGGTGTTTCCATGACTGCCTAGTTCTGGACTCACCCACAACAGAAAACATCCTTTCCACGTCAACCTTGTCAATACCATTCAGGATCTTATATACTTCAATCAAGTGACCCCTCACTCTTCCAAACTCCAGTGGAAACAAGCCCAGTCTGTCTAACCCTTCCTTATAAGTCAACCAACTCATTCCAGGTAAATCTAGTAAACCTCCTCTAAACTGCCTCCAATGCATTTACATCCTTCCTTAAATAAGGAGACCAAAACTACACGCAATATTCGAGATGTGGTCTCACCAATGCCCTGTAAAAACTGAAGTATGCCATCCTTACTTTGATGTTCAATTCTTCTCATAATAGTCATCACATTCGCCTTCTTAATTACATGCTGGACCTGCATACCAACCTTTTGTGGCTCATGCAGGAGAACATCTAGATCCCTCCGCAGCTCGGAATTCTGCAGCATTCTCCATTTGAGTAGGACTCTGCTTTTTTATCCTTCCTGTCAAAGTGAACAACTTCACATTTTCCCACATTATACTCCATCTGCCATATTTTTGCCCACTCACTCAACCTACTTATATCCGTCTGCAACCTCCTTATGTCCTCTTCTCAACATACTCTCCTACCTATCTTTGTGTCATGTGCAAGTTTAGCTATCTTGTCTTCACTCCCCTCATCTAAGTCATTGGTAACAACTTTAAAAAGTTGAGGCCCCAGCACAGACTCCTGCAGGGCTCTAATTAGCACATCCTGCCAATCAGAAAAAGACCCATTTACACATATACTCTGTATTCTGCCAGCATGCCAAACTTCTATCCATGCTAATACATTACCACGACACCATGAGCTTTTATTTTCCGCAATAACCTTTGATGTGGCAGCTTATCAAGTGCTTTCTGGAAATCCGAGTATAGTATGTCTACAGGTTCCCCTTTATCCACAGCACATGTTACTCCTTCAAAGAACTCCAATAAAATTGGTGAAACATGATTTCCCTTTCAAAAAACCATGCTGACTCTTTCTGATTACCTTGGGTTTCTCTTAAGCGTCCAGCTATAACACTCTTAATGATTGACTCTAACACCTTCCCCACGAAAGACATCAAGCTAACTGGCATATAGTTTTCTGTTTTCTGTCTCCCTCTCTTCTTGAATAGAAGGGTTATGTTTGCACTTTTCTGATGGAACCTTTCCAGAATCTAGGAATTTTAGAAAATTAATACCAAAGCATCTACTACCTCATTAGCCTCCTCTTTTAAGACCCCAGGATGAAGTCCATCAGGCCCTGGAAACTTGTCAGCCTGCAGAGCCGGCAGTTTGCGCAATACCGCTTCCCTAGTGATTGTGATTTCACCCAGTTCCTCTCTCACCTCCACCTCCTGATTTATAGCTATTACTGGAATTTTTTTTGTATCCTCTATAGTGAAGAGAGGGCAAAATATTTGGTCATTTCATTTGCCACTTCCATATAATCTACATTAACTTCCCATTCTCACTCTCTAGAGGACCAACACTCACTTTACTTACCCTTTTCCTTTTTAAATACCTGTGACAGGATTAATTAATGACCTCAAGAGTAAAGGCACCCCTAGGTAGCAGCTTGCTATCTTGCTATCTGTTTTCACATTTCTAGCTAGCTTCCTCTCATGCCCGTATTTCTTACTCCTGATTAACCTTTTAGTCATTCTCTACCGTTCTTCACATTCTGACCAATTCTCTGACTTGCCCCTCATCTTTGTACAGTAATATGCTTTTTCCTTAAGTTTGATCCTTTCCTTAACTTCTTTAGTTAATCATGGATGGTGGGTCCTCCCTTTAGAATTTTTCTTTATAGTAGGAATATACTTATTCTGAGTATTCTGAAATATCTCCTTAAATGTCTGCCACTGCTTCTCTATTGATCTATCCCCTAGCCTAGGATCCCAGTTCACTTCAGCTAGCTCAGCTTTCATGCCCACATAGTTGCCCTTATTTAAGTTTAAAATACTAGTCTTAGACCCACTCTTCTTCCTTTCATACTGAATGTAAAACTCAATCATATTGTGGTTGCTGCTACCTAGGGGTGCCTTTACTCGAGGTCATTAATTAATCCTGTCACATTACAAAATACCAAGTCTAATATAACCTGCTCTCTGGATGGTTCCAGAACGTGCTGCTCTAAGAAACTCTCTCGAAAGCATTCTATGAATTCCTCGTCCAGGCTATTATTGCCAATCTGATTTTTCCACTTTATAGGTAGATTAAGATCACCCATGAATATTGCCGTCCCTTTATCACAAGTGCCCAATATTTCTTCTTGTATACTTTGTCCTACATTGTGGTTACTGTTTGGGGGCCTGTAGACCACCCCAATGGTGACTTCTTTCCCCTACTATTCCTCATCTCCACCCAAACTGATTCTACATTCTGATCTCCTGAACCAAGGTCATCTCTAACGATTGCACAAATGCCATCCTTTATTAACAGTGCTTTACTTAGCTTCCTATTCTTCTTGAAGGTCATATACCCCTCAATATTCAGGACCCTATTATCTAGTCATTATCACATTGCTGTTCGTGAGAGTTTCCTGTGCGCAAATTGGCTGCCACGTTTCCTACATTACAACATAGGCTACTCTTCTGAAGCACTTCATTAGTTGTAAAGCACTTTGAGATGTTTGGTGCTTGTGAAAAGTGCTATATAAATGCAAGTCTTTCTTTTTTTCCTAAAATCTACTATCAGTAACATCATTCACAGGCATGACATATTTACACAAATGTCATCCAACTCTTTGTATTACTCTATAATCACCAAGTTTGTTGTTTTATTTTATGACTTGCACTAATGCCACCCTTGATCAACAAAGCTACCCCTCCACCTTTACTGAGCTTCCTATTCTTATTAATGTCATATACCGCTCAATATTCAGGGCCAAATCCTTGTCATCCTGCAGCCACGTCTCCATAATGGTTATCAGATCATATTTATTTACTTCAACGTGCGCTATCAATTCTTTTACTTTATGAATGCTACACGCAGATACAGAGCCTTTAGTTTTGTCTCTTTGTTAGCTTTGTAACATCTAGTCTTGACTATTGATGTATTATTAGGTCTTTTCTCTCTGTCCCTTCCTGCCATTCTCGGACCCTCATTTCCCATACTACTATTTTGCTCTCCTGCTTTGACTCTATCCCTTGATTTACTACATCCACCCAAGCTTGATCCCTTCCCACATCCCCCCCACCTTTAGTTTAAAGCCCTCTCTACTTCCCTAGTTATGTGATTCGCAAGAACACTCGTCCCAGTATGGTTCAGGTGTAGACCGTCCCAACAGTACTGCCCACATTTTCCCCAGTACTGGTGCCAGTGCCCCACAAACCGGAGCCCATTTCTCCCACACCCAGTCTTTGAGCCATGCATTCATCTCTCTAATATTATTTGCCCTATACCAATTTGCATGTGGCTCAGGTAATAATCCAGAGATTATTACCTTTAAGGTTCTGCTTCTGCACTGATCTGCTGGGCTCCTCCATCATTGAGGATGGGGATATTTGTGGAGCCTCTTCCTGCTGCAAGTTGTTTATTTGTCCACCATCATTCACGACTGGAAATGGCAGAACCGAGGAGCTTTGATCCTATCCGTTAGTTTTGGGGTCGCTTAGCTCTGACTCTCACATGCTGCTTCTGCTGTTTGGCATGCAAGCTGTTCTGTGGTATAGCTTCATCAGGTTGACACCTCATTTTTAGATACTCTTGGTGCTTTTCCTGGCATACTCTCCTGCACTCTTCAATGAACCAGAACTGATTCCACGGCTTGATGGTCATGGTAGAGTGGGAGATACACCAGGCCTTGAGGTTACAGACTGTGGTTGTCTACAATTCTGCTGCTGATGATGATCCACAGAGCCCCAATGGATGCCCAGTTTTGAGCTGTGAGGTCTATTTGAACTTATCCCATTTAGCACGGTGGTAGTGCCACATAACACGATCAATGTGAAGATGGGACATGGTCCCTACAATATCGTGCGATGGTCACACCTATCATTACTGTCATGGACAGAGGCCTCTGCAACAGATAGATTGGTGAGGATGAGGTGGTGTTTCCCTCATGTTTGTTCCCTCACCACCACCTGCTGCCTGACTGGGCCTGCAGCAATGTCCTTAGTGACTTGGCCAGCAGTAGTGCTACCGAGCCACTCTTGGTGATGGACATTGAAGTTCCCCCCATCCAGAGGGGATTCTGTGCCCTTGCCACCCTCAGTGCTTCCAACTGGTGTTCAACATGAAGGAGTACTGATTCATCAGCTGTGAGGGGGTTGGGAGGTGGGGGGCGGGGGGGGTTTGTACAGTACATGGTAATCAACAGGAGGTTTCCTTGCCCATGTTTAACTTGATGCCATGAGATTTCATGGGACCCAGAGTCAATGCTGAGGTCTCCCAGGGCAACTCCCACCCAACTGCATACAACTTTACTGCCAGGTGTTAGCAAGGGCGACTTTGCAGGGTCGACAGGGCTGGGTGTATCATTGTCATTTCTGGTGCCAATTGGTCTATCTGGTTTCATTCCTTTTTGACTTTGTAACAGTTTGGTACAACTGAGTGGTCTGCTAGGCCATTTAGATGCATTTAAGTGTCAATCACATTGCTATGGGTCTGGAGTCACATTTAGGCTTTTCCTTCTCTAAATGACATTAGTAAACCAGATGACACCATTCGATGATGGTTTCATGAGCTTTTAATTCCAGATTTTATTAATTTAAATTTCACCAGCTGCCATGGTGAGATTTGAACCTGTGTCCCTAGAGTATTGTCCTGGGACTCTGGCTACTAGTCCAGTGACATTACCACTATGCCACCAGCCTCCCCTAAACATTTAACATTTGAAAAGCTTGATCAAGATTACAAAATTTCCATTCCATCACCCATCAGAAAACAAATGGCAAATAAGTTTGTTGTGTAAAAGTTAGAATAACTTAGTTAAAAAATAACTTCACACTATATGGTCTCTTGATGTTTTACATTAAGTCAATAAAAAGTTCTTGTGATTTGGAAACATGCTGCTTGTAATTTAATATCCCTACTCTTATTCATTGGTGCCCACATGTTCTTATCTTCACCTTGATGTTGTTAAATGCTGGAAAATGAATTTTTCTTTACGTTAGCAAAATGTCAGTGGAAATCCAAATTACAAACATTACGAACTGAAAAGGACAATTCAGAGATTGACTTTCCCGCCCTTCTCTCTTAATTCAAAAAAAGAGGTTGCAGCCCACCAGCTAATGAATCCAGAATCAAAGGGAAAGATCCTGCTTGACCAATCTTCTCTTTGAGGAAGTGACTAATGAGCAGACTGTGCTAAGTTTCATGATGTGATGCCCCTCAATTCCCAAACGTCTTTTTAAAATGTTAAATCTCAGTGGCCATTAATTGAACTATTGGGATTCAGGGCAAGTGCTAGAAATCAAGAACATAGCTGACTGTAGGTAACAATGAGTATTTGTTCAAAGAGTTATGCCACAGTCTTTTTGTGGGGGAGCAAGTTTGTGAGGGCAAGGTGTGTGTTGAGTGGTGTTTTTCAGTGCTGGGGCCACCTGGGTTTTTAATTTATGTAAATCATCTGGATTCAAAGTCAAAGCAAAGTGTGCAAATTTTCAGATGAAACCACACAAGGAGGGGATATGAAATTAGAAAAGACAGCTCAGAAATTATAGCACATGTTTAACAAAGCTGTTAAGTGGGCACATGAAATCAATGCACACATGTACAGAGCGCTACAGATAAGAAGGTAAAATTTACAACATAATCAATGAATGGTATGGAAATAGCTAAGGATAAATGAAGAGAGTTATGAGTCTTAGAGGGCTCAACGTTAAAGAAATGCAGAGCAGCAATCAAAGCCAAAGCCAAAACTGCCCAGCCAAAACAACAGGAAACAAGTCAGAGACGATAATTATCAAACTGTACAGTGCAATGACCACAAATATTGCATCCAATATTGGTCGCCAAGAAATAAGAGAGACAATCAAGCATTGGAGGCAGTGCAGATAAGAACCATAATATTAAGGCTTAAATGGTTAAATTATAAGGACAAGTTCCATAAACTTGGTTTGCATTTTCGAGTTTAGAAGGTTGAAGGGTATCTACTCATGGTCCTTAAAATTACAAAGAGATTCGATAAGAGTATGAAGAGAAACTCTTGCCTCTTCATCCAGATCAAGGGGTATAATCTTAAAATTATACCTAGGTGAGTTAGGAGCGAAATTAGGAAGTATGTTTTCCACACAAAGCACAATAGAGAAAGCTGGAAGACCCTCTTCAAATGCAGGTAACGCTGGGTCCATTAAAATTTTCCAAAAAAAAAGAGATTGATAGTTTTTTATTCGATGGGTAAATGGAGTTGAGGTACAGATCAGTCAGGATCTAACAGAAGTGGATCACGCTTGAGGAGCTGAATGACACACCCTTGTTCGTATGAGGATGAGACGAACATTAGTTAGAAAATTTGTCAGGAAGTCTGTTTTTACAGAAAAAGTGACCGATGTGTGAATGAAACTTCCAGATGGAGTACTAGAAGCAAGGGTGCTGGAATCATTTAAAAAAAAACAATTGGATAATATAAATGGGGAGGTTATGGATGGATGAATTATGATGGGCCTAATGGCCACTGCTATCTGTAACTACCCTCTGATCTTGTAACTGACAGTCTCCTTTATCATTTTTTCTTCTTGGAAGTGAGAGAAACCAATACTACAATCCTGCAGTTTAAATTAAAACTAACCACACGAGGGCAGCAAAGACTGTTCTCCCAAACTGTTACCAGTAGCGCCCCTGGGGCTAAAAAACAATTATGATTGCCTGACCTGTTCAGTTTTCCCAGTACTTTTTGTTTTTATTTTAGATTCCCAGCATCGCAGTATTTTGTTCCTTTTATGTTAATACTGAGTGTCCGCCCGTCTAGTGAGGTCAGAATAGATTGGTAGCATTACGTAGGGTCCAAATAGCACAGAATTTCATCCTTTTATTGCTTGTCTTGTAAATGACAGCCTGGCATTGTATTTTTGTTGAATATTATGAATGCCAACTGGTGTTCACACCATCGGCTCCTGGGAAACCTGAATATTACAATTTTAAGAGCCTGAATTCCAAGAAAAGAATCAGGTCCCCTCAACAATCTGACCAGATTTTCCCTCAAAATCTGTCTTCAAAATAAAAAGGTTACTCCTTGGTTGAGAGTCTACAAGAATTATGAATGTAGATCAGTCATGATCTGTACTTCAGGTCACAGGTAAGCTCATTTATCCGAAATGAAGTGAGACACTATTTACAAAGTACTCTGGGATGGTGCATCCCGAATATAAGAATTTCGCAATTATGTTATTTCAGAAGACATCAGGCATACCAGACATTTTCACAGCAGATTAAACTATCAATTTTGAGTTCCTCAGGGTAGTGCCCTCGGCCCAACCATCTTCAGCTGCTTCATTAATGACCTTCCCTCCATCATAAGGTCAGGAGCGGGGTTGTTTGCACAATGTTCAGCACCATTCACGACTCCTCAGATACTGAAACACTTCATGTCCATATGCAGCAAGACCTGGACTACATTCAGGCTTAGGCTGATACATGGCAAGTAACATTCCTGCCACAAATGCCAGGCAATGACCAACTCCAACAAGAGAGAATCTAACCATCTCTCCTCAACATTCAATGGCATTACCATCGACGAATCCTCCTCTATCAACATCCTGGGGGGGTTACCAGTGACCAGAAACCGAACTGGGTCAGCCATATAAATACTGTGACTACAAGAGCAGGTCAGAGGCTGGGAATCTATGGCGAGTAACTCACCTCTCGACTCCCCAGAGCCTGCTCACCATCGACAAGGCACAAGTCTGGATTGTGATGCAACAATCTCCACTTGCCTGGATGAGTGCAGCTCCAACAACACTCAAGAAACTTGACATCATCCAGGACAAAGCAGCCCTGTTGACTTGACACCCCATCCGCCACCTTAAACATTCACGCCCTCCACCACCAATACACAGTGGCAGGAGTGTGTACCATCTACAAGATGCACTACAAAAACTCACCAAGGGTCCTTCAACAGCACCTTCCAAGCCCGCGACCTCTACCACCTCGAAAGCCAAGGGCAGCAGATGCATGGGAACATCACCATCTGCAAATTCTCCTCAAAGCCACTCACCATCCTGACTTGGAAATCTATCACAGATCCTTCACTGTCACTGGGTCTAAATCCAGGAACTCTCTCCCGAACAACTCTGTGGTTGTACCTACACAAAATGGGCTGCAGCAGTTCAAATAAGGTGGCTCACCACCACCTTCTCAAGGGCAATGAGGGATGGGCAATACTCCCATACCCTGTGAAAGAATACAAATTAGGCTTATTCACAGATGGGGTCATTTTTAGCTGTGAGCATGAAGGAGTTCTTATGACTTCACAAGTTAAACAGACTAGTGAATTAGTTGCTTTCGGATAACTATTTTTGTAGATTTTTGAAACAAAAGATAGACAAATATTTATTGGTGAAGAACTAACTGCCTAATTCTTACTCTCTGATGGATGTTAAGAGGAAATTTACCAGAATGGCAGGAATGAGGAATTTCAGTGGTAGTAAGAAACCAGAGAAGCTCAGAAGGTCAAGGGGGATTTAATGTTTTAATAGGTTTAATAGAGGGATAATATGAAGGGCTTTGATAGTTTCTCCTTATTTACCCTGTTTCCACTGGCAAGTAACGAGAAGATGCAGATTTAAGAAAATTTGCACATAAACCAGGGGTGGAAGATGAGGACTTTTATTTTTTAACATGGCAATGTACTGTCAGAAAGGATGGTGGAAGCAGATTCAATAATAACTTTCAAAAGGAACTTGATATACATTTGAATACAAGTAGTTTAGAGAGCTAAGGGAAAGGAGTGAAATTAATTCGATAGCCCTTTCCAAAGGCTGATATCTGAATGATGGACCAAATGGCCTACTTCTTGTGCTTCAAGAATCTATGGCTACTGTATTAGAATTACATTGGCAGGGAAGAGAGGGATCTTCCTGCTGTCAAAACTCTTGACGATCAACACCTGAACAAGGATTCACAAGTGATGATTCAAGCTGATTGACACTGAGAATGATGCAAAGTGCCTCAAACTTTTGCTGCTCGGTCCTGCTTTCATAGCACAGTGAAAGGTAAAAACTGACCTGTTAAAATCCCAGAGGGAAACTTGAAACAACTGCCACAACTATTTTACAATTGGTATTTATTTTGAGATGCGTGCCTTGAATTCAGTAGTAATAAGGCCACCGAGTCTTATAGGTTTCTTACAAAATAAATTAAACCTTTATTAATTTAAAAAAATGATTTTAAACAAATACATAGGTTTACAAATTATTACTATGATAACTCCTAGCTCCCCTAGTTAATCTAACTCCCAGTTTCAGCTCCGTTGAGGCAACAGTAAAACACAGAGATTTTAAAAGACCAGGAAAAGTAACACGATACCCTGAATAGTCGAATTCAAAGTGGGTTTTCTTCACTTGTCTGTGTAGACAGCAACTTGAGGCTTAGAGGCTAGAGGCTTTTTCACACTTGTCAGATCTTAGAATTCTTTCCTCTTACACATCGCCTCATCTCCTTTATATAGGTTTCTCCCTTTTAACATAAACCCCATTCTCCCAATATGTTTTTTCAACTCTACTTTTCTCATAATAAAGAGCCTTCATAGTACCAATTTTATTAGTAAGCTTTGGGAAAAATAAACACACTGTTTGGCTTCTTCTGGCTAAGTGTAACATTTCACCCACTACCTCTTTTGAAATTCAAATTACTCTGGTTTATCTAAAAATGCAAATTTTCCCATTGCACTTCATATTCTAAAACTTCAGCCATTTACCTATTTAACATTTCAAACCTAACTTCTCTTCTGATACATCAAAGCCTTCAGACCAGCTGTCTTCCACACACACACACACACACTACCCAGGCCCCACTATTCCTACCTTACAATAAATTCCAATAACATTATGAAAATTATGATATTTTCCTGAAAGCCCCCTCCTTACTAAAAATGAACCATCATAATTTAAAAAGATAGTTTCATTTTCTTATCCCATTTTACATTAGCTCCTATGCTTATTAAACTATTACATTAACAGATGCATGTATTAACATAGCAATATATATAGAAATCCTTGGTATCAACAAAAATCATTCCAGTCCAGTGTCCAGGTTTTAAATGTCCAATTTCCCTTTAAGCTTCAAACTCTTGACAATGCATCTGCAACAGATTTTCTCATCCAGGCGCATAATCTGTAGATTAAATGGCTGCAGCAATAAACTCTATCTGAATAGCCTTGCACTTCATTCTCAAAATTTGTCCAGAAACTTTAAAGGATTGTGGTCTGTATAAACAATTGTTTCTGACGAATTGTTTGCCACATAAATCTCAAAATTCTGCAATGCTAACATCAAATCCAAAGTTTTGTTTTCGATCGTTGAATATCTTCTCTGCTGCACATTAAACTTTCGTGAAAAATACCCTATCGGTTCTTCAATTCCATTTTCTTCATCTTGTAACAGTATGGCCCCAATGCCTATATCCCTTGTGACAATGGCCAACTTAAATTGCTTGGCATAATTGGGTACCGCCAAAGCTAGTGCTGTAGTTAATACAAACTGTCAAATGCCTTCTGACACTCCTATGTCCATTGAAACTTCTTGTTCTTTTTAATGGTTCAGTCAATGCTAAAATTACCACACTGCTAAAATCTGGTAAAACCTACTCATGCCCAGAAATCTCAAAACTTCTCGTTTTGTTGTAGGCACGGAGAAATCCACGATAGCCTTGACTTTCACATCTCCCGGAGCCACGTTACCATGTACAATGGCATGGCCTAGGTACGTAACTTGCGCTTTTGCAAATTCACTTTTAGCCAAGTTCATCACCAAATTAGCTTCATCATCGACAAAACAACTCTTCTGGATGCTGTAAATGCTCCTCCCACGTCTGACTGAAAACTATCAAGTCATCAATATAAACAGCACAATTGCTTAGGCCTGCAATTACTTTGTTTGTCAGTCTTTGAAATGTTGCAGGTGCAATTTACATACCAAATGGCATGACTTTAAACTGATATAGTCCATCTGGCGTCACAAAAGCTGATATCTCCTTTGCTTTCTCCGATAATGGTACTTGCCAATATCCTCTTAGCAAGTCAATCTTTTGTGATAAATTTTGATTGTCCCACTTTCTCAATGCAATCTTCCAACTGTGTATAGGATATGAATCTGCTTTTGTCACTACATTCACCTTTCGATCATCCACACACAGTCTTTGTGTTCCATCTGGTTTCAGTACTGGCACAACAGGCGAATTCTAGTTACTGCAACTAGACTCAATAATATCATTTTGAAGCATGAATTCAATTTCTTTCTGCACTTGTGATAACTTTGCCAGATTTAATAGATAAGGATGTTGCCTTATCGAAGATGAAACTCCTACACATATATCATGTATAGCTAAATTTGTCCTCCCCAGCTTATTCCCACAAATAGCTGTGTGTGACTGCAATAACTTCCCCAAATCACTTTGACACTTGTCTGGAAGACAACTCAATATTACATTAAAATTTTCAAGTACCCCCTCATTATCCAATTTGATTAGAGGAAAATCAATTTCAGAATCCTGCATTTCTACCTCTTTCGCATTATCTGCCACCACTACTACCTCCTTTGGGTCCTCTTCCCTGTCAAAGTACTTTTTAAGCATATTTAGATGACACACCCTCTGCTTTTTTCTTCTATCTAGAGTATTTATTAAATAATTTACTTCACTCAGTTTCATTTCAATCCTGTAAGCCCCCTAAACTTTGCCTTTAATGAGACCCAGTACGGGTAACCGGACTAGCACTTTCTCCCCAGCAACAAAACTGCTTTCCTGTCTGCCCTCACTTTCATCACTTGCTGTGACATCTTTAAATGTTCCCTAGCCAACTCACCTGCTCTATCCAATCTTTCTCTGAAGTTTGATACATAATCCAGGAGAGTAGTTTCTGAATACTGACCCATCAATTTCTCATGAATCAATTTTAATGGTCCCATTACCTCATGGCCATAAACTAGCTCAAAAGGACTAAAACTAGTTGATACATTAGGAGCATCCCGAATAGCAAACAACAACAATGGAATTCCCCTACCCAATCCAGTGGATAGTCCTGACTATACACTCTCATCATAGTTTTTAAAGAGTTTGATGCCATCTTTCTGAAGCCCTTATGACTCAGGATGGTAAGCTGTTGACTTAAATTGTTTTATCCCCAAACTGTTCATTACTTCCTTAAACAGCTGTGACATGAAATTTGACCCCTGATCTGATTGTATTTCTTTAGGTAAACCGTATCTTGTAAAAAAAATTAGTTAACTCTTCCACAATTTTCTTTGTTGCAATATTTCTCAAATGTATCACTTCAGGAAACCTTGTAGACACATACATTATTGTAAGTACTGATTTCCACTTTTAGTCTTAGGGAGGGGTCCTACACAATCAATCATGACCTTAGTAAAAGGTTCTTCAAATGCTGGAATTGGAATTAAAGGTGCCGGCTTAATCACCACCGCTTCTGGTTTCCCTATCAGCTGACATGTTCTACAGAATTTGACTACATCCCTATGAAATCCAGACCAATAAAAATGTTTTTGTACTTTTGCCTGTGTCTTTCTAATTCTTAGGTGTCCCCACATTAGAATATCATGAGCTATTTTCAGGGTCTCATTTCTATATCTAAATGGTATTACAATCTGATGCACCTCCCTCCAACTTTCATTTGCTGAAGCATGATAAAGCTGCCTTTTTCTCATTAAAACATTAACCTTAAGGTAATAACATTCTGGAATACATTCTCTCTGTTTCAGAGCAAGCTGTCTGATATAACTGTTTTATTTGCAAATCCTTTTTCTGTAACTTCACTAACTGCCTTGAGTTAAACACCTCAGCTTCATTGTCATCTGTTCTTTTCCCCTGAACAATGTTATCAAACTCAGTGTCAGCTAATATTGGATTTCAACACCTTCTCCCTGCCTTTGAACTTCATGTTCTTCTTGTTTCAACCCAAGCGCCTGTGATCTTATCAGCGCACAATCTGGAAGCAATCCAGGATACTCTCTCTGCAACACTCCTGTTGAAAACACTTCTACAGGCTGCTCAACTACCACAGGCATCACCCACATCTGTGACCCAGCTATATCATTACCCAAAACAAATTGAACCCCTGCAATGGGCAATTTTTCCATTACTTCAACGATCACTTCACCTGTTTTCCACTTACTCCTTAAATTTACCTTCCACAATGGAATAGGTTTAGCATCTCCATGAACCCCACTTATTATCACCTGTTCATGCAATAATCCCTCTGAACAACAAATATCACCATCCCACAACATTGAGGATTGAAAAGCCTCTGTGTCTCTTAAAATTTTAAGATCTTTACCTACTCCACCCTGTATACATGGAAAGACTTCCCCTTCACAAAATAATCCTTAAACATTTCTGCAATCTGCTCCTCAGAATTCTCTTGGGTAAATTGTGAACACGTTCCCACTTCTTTACCTATCGCTGATTCTTCCTGTTTTACCTGAACACAAACCACTGGTTTTTCCTGTGCCTGAACCTCAGAACCTACAATACTTTTACTTCCAGAACATTTCTGCACCCCAATAATTCCTACAGATTATCCCTGCAAATTCCAACACACTGACTAACGTGTGTCCAACTTTATTACAATGAAAACGCCTCAATTTTCTACCCTCAGTCACTTCTACCCTCAGCACCTTCCTTTTATTCTGAAAAAAAAATTGACTGTGAATTTCGACCTACTCCTTCTCTTCCCTGACTACGCACCTTCCTTTCACCTTCCCACTTTCAATCCTTCTCGGATTCAAAAGGGTCACGAAAGAAAGGTTTAGCTCTATGAACTAACTCAATCATAGCTATCTCAGCTGCTTGTCTTACTGTTTCAACCCTCTGTTCCTCCATGAGTTCTCACTACCAATGGAATTGAATCTTTTAAATTCTTCCAAAAGAATTACTTCTATCATAGCCTCATATGTCATCTCTATCTTTAATATCCATATATACCAGTCAAAATTACTTTGTTTTACTCTTTCAAACTTAATGTAAGTTTTCCCAGGTTGTTTTCTCATATTCCTAAATTTCAACCTGTATGTCTCAGGAACCAACTCATATGCTGTCAAAATAGCCTTTCTTACCACAGCATAGTTCACTGACATTTCTTCTGACAGTGAAGCATAAACCTCATGTGATCTACCCACCAACCTGGATTGTAACAACAATGTCCAGTTTTCCCATGGCCATTTCATCTGTTTATCTTCTCAAATGAAATAAAGAATGCTTCAATATCTCTTTCCTCAAGCTTTGGAGGAGCTTGTACAAATTTAAACATTTCACCACTGTTTTCTGATCTGGAAATAAGTCCTTCCTCACCTCCTGGTATCTCTTTTTTTAACTGTCAGCATTTTAAGCTGGAATTCTCTGTGTCTCTCTTTTTCTGCTGCCTCTAGCTCAAGTTTTCTTCATTTGTAACTGAGCCACCCCTTGGAGAACCTGGTCTCCCAAGTATTCTTTCCAATTTCAAATGCTATGCTATACCTTCAATTATGTCAGATTTCCTATACCCTGCAGGTAGCCCTAATTGTAACTTATCTGCTAATTCTATTAACTTAGCTTTGTTTGCTTTTTGTAAACCAACCAAAGTTATAACATCAACTCCCAGACAAGTCTTTGCAACTAACAAAGCCATATTGCAGTCTCACCACTTAAAAAGAAAACCTCACACAAACTCCTGAATTCAAAGTGCTTCTCGTACATGTAACCTTAAGATTCACCAATTCCAAACCAATCCAGGAATTTCATATATATACCGCAAAGAGCCCCCAATTTTGTTATGGCACAGCGAATGGTAAATGCTGAGCTGTTCAAATCCCAGAGGGAAACTTGAAACAACTGCCACAACTATTTTACAATTTGTATTTATTTTGAGCTGCGTGCCTTGAATTCAGTAGTAATAAGGCCAGTGAGTCTTATAGGTTTCTTACAAAATTAAATGAAACCTTTATTAATTAAAAAAATTATTTTAAACACATACATAGGTTTACAAATTGCTACTATGAAAACTCTTAGCTCCCCTAGTTAATCTAACTCCCAGTTACACCTCCGTTAAGGCAACAGTAAATATAGATTTTAAAAGACCCAGGAAAAATAACACGATACCCTGAACAGTCGAATTCAAAATGAGTTTTCTTCACTTCCGTTCGTGTAGATAGCAACTTGAGGCTTAGAGGCTGGAGGCTTTTCACACTTGTTAGATCTTAGAATGCCTTCCACTAACACATAACCCCATCTCCTTTATACAGGTTTCTTCCTTTTTAATGTAAATCCCATTCTCCCAATGTGTTTTTTCAACTCTCCTTTTCTAAAAATAAAAATCTTTCAGAGTACCAATTTTATTAGTAAGCTTTGGGAAAAATAAACACACCGATTGGCTTCTTCTGGCTAAATGTAACATTTCACCCACCACCTCTTTTGAAATTCAAATTATTCTTGCTTATCTAAAAATGCAAATTTTTCCTTTACACCTCACATTCTAAAACTTCAGCCATGTTTACCTATTTAACATTTCAAACCTACCTTCTCTTCTGATACATCAAAGCCTTCAGACCAGCTGTCTTTAATTCAATTAAGTTACCGCCCCACACCAAACCCAGACCCCACTATTCCTACCAATAAATTCCAATAACATTATGAAAATTATTATATTTTCTTTTCACCTGCTCAACCATATAAAATAAGATCATATCAAACACCATTGCATCAAAATTTCTATATGATGGCTTGAACTGTAAAAAAGAACACTGATAAGCAAGGTATTTAATTCTCTATTTTCTAGTCTTTCAATTCTGCCTACTATTGGATGAGTTTTCTACCTGGTTGTCACAATATCATAAGCAACATGAAAAACTCCAAGGCCCAAATGAAAGTTCCAACTCAAGTTCCAAGATCCTTATATAGAGGACATTTTTGAAAGAATTTCTAACATTACACTTGCAATTCTATGGATGTGTCTTTTTTCCAAAGTTCTGTAATGTTTTAAATGTTTGTTCAATTATGTTATTCTTAAGCTTTATGTACTGACCTGAATGTGGGAGAAAAATAGCATCTTAAAGCTGTGAGACAAGCAAGTTGAGATTTTCTTGGCCAGTTCTGTATTAATTGTTTATTTATAAATGGTGGCTTTAAAGGGTAGAGAGGGCTTTGCTTGCTCCGTGTTGTATTTATTCTTCTTTTCCTGCTTTCGATTTGTTCACAATATTCACTTAGATATTTAATTGACAATGCAACATACAGTGATTAAGTTGATTATGATATTTTGCCTCATAGTTAGTCATGTAAGATTGAGATGCAACATTACTAACACTGCAGTATAAGATCTGACATATTTGACAGGTAAGATGTTAATGATGTGCACAAGATACATGATTTGTAATGGTATTAAAGGCCTGTTCTTATTTAGGCCCACGTACAACTGTTTTAGCTCCTACGGTAGAGTTGAGCAAAGAAAACTTCGCCAGATAATTGATCAGGTAATCAAATAGTAATTTTAAACCATTTTGTATTTCTTGAATTGTTATATCAAACCTACCTCCATGGAGATTCTCCTGTGTAAGTGGTTCCTCATACGAACACGCGTAGGTGACTGCACCTCATCAGATGATGTTCCAGAAGCTTGGTCACTCTCACCATCTGAACCTATTTTCAAATTCTCATGTACTATGTCTAACAGGGGGCAGAAAGAGAAATCAGCTACAGTATCTTGAAACCTGTACCCAAGACACAAAGATATTTCTATGCTTTTAGGTAATATTCTAAAAACCATACACAGAAAAGAGAATTTTAAAATGTAGCAACATTTTGGCACAATACTATGTTACTTATACTTCATCACAACCAGCATATAATTTCTACTTTTAACTGCATTTTCAACTAACATTTTAATTTTTTTGAACTTGCCAAAACCTATAATGTTCTATAATCATTATTTTCAGTGCATGGAATATTCTCTTAGCTAAAAGATTTTATAGGTAAAACACTGAATTTTTAAAACTACATAAATTGATTCAGTAGTGCCTGCTCAACGTAAAATGTGGACGCTTGTTTAAGATAATTAATTTGCTCCACTCTGAACAAAATATATTTCCTTCTTTATCAAGTGTATTGGCCAGAAATTAAAATTCCTGTTGGGAAATTAATTTATCTTTCAAGCTGTTTCACATTTTTTTTGAAAAAAAAATATTTAATGGCGATGCAATCAATTTTGTTGCATTAATTAATTTATAAATAAATAATTCAGCATCACTAACAACCATTTATTTTTCAATGACAGTACAATTTCACACTACATAGAATGTATTTTTCAGATATTTGTTCTAATTCAGCACTGCAGCGACAACAGCAGCATATTCATACCTATCAACGCTTCTAGATAAAGGCAGCTTAAACAGGAATGTCATTTTTCATAATCCAAACAACGTTTTGTTTCTGACTCCTCCTTAAGCCAACACTAATTACCAAGACTATGTAATTATGAAAATTATATGCATGCTATTTTCGGTATGGTAGCTCACAATTACCTCAATAATTAGTTTCAATTAAATAAAAAGACTGCTTCCTAAATCGGTATGTTTTTAGTCCAGCAAAAACTTATATTTATATAATGCTTTTTATCTAATAAAATGTCCTAAGGCACTTCACAGGAGTGTTATGAAGTAAAATTAGACACTGGGCCACTTAGGAGATATCAGGGCAGATGGCCAAATGCTTGGTCAAAGAAATGGGCTTTAAGGAATGTCTCAGAGGAAGAAACTGAGGTAGAGAGGTGGAAAAGTTTAGGGAGGGCATCTCAGAACTTCAAGCCTGATGGTGAAAATGGGGTAGAACAAATAAGAATTCCACAAATTGAAAATAAATTGAAATTTAAAGGAGGTTATTTGATAACTTTTGGTCTAAAATAACTACAAGGAATACAAAAAGCATCATGGTGAGGCAGAACTTGAGATTACAAGACTAAAAGGGAACATGAAAATGCTTACAGGCAATATAAGGATAATAAGGCTAAGTATATGAAAAGTGAGAGAAGATGAAAAGTGTGTTGAGGTACTTCAAGCAGAGTTTCAGGAACTATAAAAAAGATTAAAAACAAGGCCTCAAAGAGTAACAATCTCAGAATTGCTCCCATGTTATATCAGGACCAATTTTGACAGGGCCCCTTGATCAATTGCTGCCTTGATGTCAAGGGCAGTCATTCTCAACTCTGAAATTCAGCTCCTTCATCCATTTTTGGACCAAGGCTGTAATGAAGTCTGAAGCCCAACAGCCCTGGCGGAACCCAAACTGTGCATTCAACAGCAGGTTATTGATGACCGAGTGCTGCTCGCAGCATTGTCAACAATACCTTCCATCATTTTGCTGATGATCAAGAGTAAACTGATGTGCAATTTTCCAGTGTTGTAGCTGTACTAGAACAGCTTGGCTAGGGACACAGCTAATTCTTGAGCACAAAGTCTTTGCTATTACAGCCAGGATGTTGTCAGAGCCCATAACCTTTGTTACATTCATTACCTTCAGCTTTTGATATAACTTGGAGTAAACTGAATTGGCTGTGATGATGGGACCTCAGGAGGAGGCCGAGATGGATCAACCATTCAGCAATTTTGGCTGAAGTTGATTGTAAATACTTCAGCCTTGTCTTTTGCAAAGACATGCTGGGCTCCACCATTACGGAGGGTGAGGATATTTATGGAGCTTCATCAAATTAGTTAATTCTCCACCACCGTTCACCACTGGATAATGCAGGACTGTAGTGCTTTGCTCTGATCTGTTGGTTGCAGAACTGTTGAACTCCATCTATAACATGCTTCTTCAATTGTCTAGCATGCATGCAGTCCTGTGGTGTAACTTCACCAGTTTGGGGTGTCAATTTTAGGTATGCCTGGTGCTGCTCCTGGCATGTTCTCCTACACTCCTCAATCAGGTTTGGTTCCCTGGCTTAAGGTAAAGTGAGGGTATGCTGGGCTGAGGTTATAGGTTGTGGTAGAATACAATTCTGCTGCTGTCGCACGGTGCCTCATGGATCCCAGCTTGAGCTGTTAGATCTGTCATGAGTCTATCCCATTTAGTATGGTAATAGTGCCACACATCATACTGGAGGGATGTTCTCAGTTTGAAGACAGGACCTTGTCTCTACAATGACTGTGCAGTGGTCATTCCTACCCAGTACTATCATGGGCAGATACATCTCCAATAGTTAAATTGGCGTGGATGAGGTCGAGCAGGTCTTTCCTCCTTGTTGGTTCTCTCACTACCTGCTGCAGGCCCAATCTGGCAGATATGTCCTTCAAGACACAGCCAGCTCAAAGTCAAAGTCAGTGGTAACGCTACTGAGCGAATCTTGGTGATGACATTCAAGGCTCCCACCCGGGATACATTCTGTGTCGTTGCTACCTTCGTGGCTTCTTTCAAGTGGTTTTCCAGATGGAAGAGCACTCAGGTTTGATCTGACACCATGGCCAGGATTTCAGGGGGGGCCTGTCGCGGGCGGAATGGAAAATTCAGGCAGGCAGCCAATGTCCATTGACTTTGTGGCGGGACCAGTAAATCCTGGCCCATGAGACTTCAAGGGGTTTAAAGTCAATGTTGAGGACTCCCAGGACCACTTCCTCCTGACTGTATATATAAAATCATTGGCAAAAGATCTAGAGGAGTGGTGAAAAAATTTTTCTCAATAGAATTGCTGGGATCTAAAATGCTCTGAAAGGTGGTGGAAACCAATCCCATAAAGAGTTTTAAAAGGGATTTGGACAGGTACTTGAATTTACAGGATTACAGACAAAAAGCAAAACTAAGCACAATAGCTTTTTCAGAGAATCAGTAGAGGCATGACAGATCAAATGGCCTCTTTCTGTGCTGCAAGTTCCTATTATTCCATGAAACAAACTTATTTGCATGTTTAAAACAATTAGAGAGGGTAAGATTGCTCAAGGATTAACAAGTCCAATTGTAGATATATATTAAACAAATACATTGCATCCCTTTTCACGAATGAACGTAAAAGTGAGAATACAGGTGTACTGGAGAAGGATACAGAATAATGCTTAAGAGATAGAGAATTCAGAGTGGATAAGTTGCAAGTCCCTGATAGCATACACCCTAGGTTATTGAAAGGAGTCAAAGAGGAGATAGCAGAGACTCCAGCCACAATTTCTCAGTTGATTGTAAATTCACAGGGTAACAGGGTCATTTGAGACATCAGGGGGTTGTCAGCCTTGCCTTTTTGCGAGTCGCCTCAGGCCCAGGTAACAGTCCCGTGCTCAGGATTACGGGTCTTGGCCAATGGCAGAACCAACAAATTTTCTGTGGTGATGGCAGAAGAGCTAGAACCTCGAGTGACAATGGCTGCTTACATGTGAAGGATCCCTAGGGAAGAGGACTTGTTTTTCCTTTAAACACACACAAGGAAGACAATGGTAAACCACTTCAAGTATTCTTTCCCTAGTCATATTGCTCATTTCTCACTGAAGTTGGAAATGGGAGGCTCCTTTGAACAACTAAGAGAAAAACGCAGCACTGCAAGCCATGGAGAAATGAGCAGATCGCCATTACATATGCACTGTAAATATGAAAACTGCAGCTATAGGCCAGTCAGGCTTTTGCCAGTTCTGAGCAAACGCTAAGAATCCATAATTCAAGATATATTTCTAACGGCTCTGAAATTCTATCGAGTGGCTCTGGGCGCATTCCGAGATATTCACACGACCTTCTCAGTCCAGCAGCTGCAAGAGAAATGCCATGAACAAAGGAGCCCCTTTATATACATTGCCTTCATCGATTTCACCAAGGCATTTGACTATGTGAGCAGAGATGGTCTATTTAAACTGCTCGAGAAACTGCTCATCGTGATCTCCTCTTTCTATGACAACATGATGGGTATGGTCAGCTATGACGGGACAACATTGGAACCCTTTTGAGACCACAGCGGGGTTAAATAAGGTTGTGTTCTGGCACCAACACTCTTTTGCATATTCTTCTCACTGCTCCTGCCTTCAGGGCATCTACAGAGGTTTCTATTTTCATACCAGAATTTTTGCTTAGCCTTGCCTGCCTAAGATCCTCATCAAGGTGCACTAAGTACTCATCAGAGGGTTGCTCCACGTTGACAATGTTGCACTAACATTCCATACTGAGGAACACCTGCAACTGTAAATGGACAGACTCCCTCACACCTGTAAAGAGTTTGGTTTGATCATCAGTATCAGGAAGACAAATGTCATGGTCCAGGATGTTGTCATACCGCCAGCTATCAGCATTGACAATATGATGCTAGAGATGGTTAATAGCTTCAGATATCCAGGCTTCACAATCACCAGCAATCTGTCACTTGATGCTGAAATCAACACATGCACCACAAAAGCTGCACTGCAAAGTCCAAGCTGAGTAAGAGTGTAGAACAACAGCAACCTGAGGACACCAAACTGAGAGCCTACCAAGCCTGTGTCCTCAACACACACCTCGACAGTGGTGAGATCTGAACAACATATGCTACGCAGGAGTAAAGGCCGAACAGTTTCCACCTTCACTGTCACAGACACACATCATCGGCATCTCTTGGCAGGACAAGGTCACCGACTCAGAGGTCCTGGAGCATGTTAATTCCATCAGCATACACTCATTGCTAAGCATATGAAGTTTCCGCTGACTCGCCACATCGACCGTTCATCAGATGTATGACAGCTGTATACCCAAAGACCTTCTGTATGGTGAATTGGTCATTGGACCGACCACCTACCTGGGCATTCATACCTTTGTTACAAGGACACTTGCAAGCAAAATATGAAGATAACAGATATTGACAGGGACAACCAGTAGACAGTCGCTGAAGGCCATTGCCTGTGGAGGCTGACTGTTTGAAAGGGCACTGGAAGAAGCGAACAGAAATGAGAAGTTCAGTTGGCTGAGAAGATGGCCTAGAGAAAACAGAGGCCCAGAGTAGTGAGGGAGGCAAGAGAGGAGATTGCTGGGGCCTTAATAGAAACCTTTGTATCCTCACTGGCTACGGGTGAGGTCCCAGAAGACTGGAGAATGGCCAATGTTGTTCCATTGTTTAAGAAGGGTAGCAGGGATAATCCAGGAAATTACAGGCAGGTGAGCCTTATGTCAGTGGTAGGGAAATTATTGGAGAAGATTCTTCATGACAGGATTTACTACCATTTGGAAGCGAATGGGCGTATTAGTGAGAGGCAGCATTGTTTTGTGAAGGGGAGGTCGTGTCTCACTAACTTGATCGAGTTTTTCGAGGAAGTGACAAAGATGATCGACGATGGAAGGGCAATGGATGTTATCTACATGGATTTCAGTAAGGCCTTTGACAAGGTCCCTCATGGCAGACTGGTACAGAAGGTAAAGTCGCACGAGATCAGAGGTGAGCTGGCAAGATGGATACAGAATTGGCTTGGTCATAGAAGAGAGGGTAGCAGTGGAAGGGTGCTTTTCTGAATGGAGAACTGTGACTAGTAGAGTTCCGCAGGGATCAGTGCTGGGACCTTTGCTGTTTGTAGTATACGTAAATGATTTGGAGGAAAATGTAACTGGGCTAATTAGTAAGTTTTCAGACGACATTAAGGTTGGAGGAGTTGCAGATAGTGAAGAGGATTGTCAAAGGATACAATGGGATATAGATCGGTTGGAGGCTTGGGTGGAGAAATGGCAGATAGAGTTTAATCCGGACAAATGCGAGGTAATGCATTTTGGAAGGTCTAATACAGGTAGGAATTATACAGTAAATGGCAGAACCCTTAAGTGCATTGACGAGCAGAGGGATCTGGGTGTACAGGTCCACAGGTCACTGAAAGTGGCAACACAGGTGGATAAGGTAGTCAGGAAGGCATATGGCATGCTTGGCTTCATTGGCAGGGGTATTGAGTATAAAAGTTGGGAAGTCATGCTGCAGCTGTATAGAACCTTGGTTAGGCCACACTTGGAAAATTGCGTGCAATTCTAGTCGCCACATTACCAGAAGGATATGGAGATGTTGGAGAGGATGCAGAGGAGGTTTACCAGGATGCTGCCTGGTCTGGAGGTTATTAGCTATGAGGAGAGGTTGGAGAAACTCGGATTGTTCTCGCTAGAGCGACGGAGATTGAGGAGCGACTTGATAGAAGTTTACAAAATTATGAGTGGCATGGACAGAGTAGATAGTCAGAAGCTTTTTCCCAGGGTGGAAGAATCAATTACTAGGGGACATAGATTTAAGGTGAGAGGAGAAAACTTTAGAGGAGATGTGCGGGGCAAGTTTTTAACGCAGAGGGTAGTGAGTGTCTGGAATTTGCTGCCAGGGGAGGTGGTGGAAGCAGATATGATAGTGGTGTTTACGAGGCAGCTTGACAAATACATGAATAGGATGGGAATAGAGGGATACGGACCCCGGAAGTGCAAAATGTTTTAGTTGACGGGCAATATGATCTCCGCAGGCTTGGAGGACCGAAGGGCCTGTTCCTGTGCTGTACTTTTCTTTGTTCTTTGAATTGTGCACCATCTCACCCACTGTTTTCCTTTGTGGCAAATGCGGCAGAGACTGCCATGCCAGAGTGGGGCTTTTGAGCCACACCAGGTGATGCTGAAAACACCAGTGCGCAAAGCATCATTTTACGAGATGGAAGGCTGCCACAAGAGAATACGTAGGCTAATAAGGGGCAGAAAGCAAGGATTTATTAAAGGCAAGTCGCATTTAATAAATTCAAATATGTTTTGAAGTGATCAATGGAATAGAGAGAATGCAGTATATGTAGCGTCTATGAATTGTTGATGAATTTTCAGAAGACATTTGATAAGATGACTCAAGAAACGTGGGGGAAAAAAAGGCTTATATAAGAGTGGGTAGACATGTAGAAGAAGCAGTTTAAGTATAGACATGTAAGAAGTAATGCATTTTAGGCGGAAAACAAGTATAAGACACTGAAAAATGTGGATGAACCAACTTGGAATTGCAAGTGCGGGTAGAAAAAGCCATTAAAAAGTCAAACAGCACTTTTGGCTTTATTAACAGAGGTGCAATGTACAAGAGTAAGAAGTAATGATAAATTTGTATAATTTGTATATTAGTGAGGCCACAGTTTGAGTACTGCATGCAGTTTTGGGTGCTCCATTATAGAAAGGACACTAAAACCACTGCATGGATTTACAAGGGATTGTATTTCTCTCTATCAAGAGAACTGTCTACTTCCATCTCCATGCACTGTGTACCTCAAGCCTTATGCTGCTGAAATCCTCATCCAAGCCTTTAACACTTCGTGATTCAACTATTCCACTGACCTCCTGGCTAGCACACCCATCTGCCACTCTGTAACCTTCAGCTCAGACAAAATTCTACAGCCCAAAGCGTAACCAGAACCAAGCCCCACACATCCATTACTTCCATCATTGCTTGCCTAAAAATAAGGCCTGGCCCCATAACATCACCAATTTTAAATTTAGCCCTACAACCCCAAACACTCCATTCTTCAACTCTAGTTGCCTGTGCACCCCACCCCATGTTTTCAGCTGTGTAGGTTCTGTACTTTGTAATTCCCTCACGTAGCCCTCTGCCTCACTTCCTTTAGACACTTTGCAAAACACATCTCATTAAACATTCTAATATTTCCTCTTTGGCTCAGTGTTCATTTATCGAATACACCTTTGTGAAGCCCTTTTGGCATTTTACTATGTTAAAAATTTTATATAAATGCAAGTTGTTGTCGGGAGTCAGTGATGAGAAGTTATAGTCAATCCGTGGACAGTTTCTAGTTGAAGTGCTACAAAGAGCCTTTAGCCCATCATAAAAGTTATCCTACTGGTGGGAAGGGGAGAGGGCACCTGGACCATGTCAAATTTTACCTTTAGCAAAAACAGACAAATTTAAAATTCAGAATACAGAAATAAATTCTGGAGAAATCTAACCTTTTATATCCAAACGCTGTCATTTTCATTGCCTGTTAACTATGCTACTTGTATGATGCTGTGACAGGAATATCTTGTAGCTAAGAACCTCAAACGAATACAAGAGAGTGAAAGTTTACTTTGATTGGATCACCAATTGTGGAGGTGAAGGGAGAAACTAGACACTGATTACTCTCCTATTTTATCTTTCCCGCTTCATGAATGCCTGCTGCCAACTGCTCACACATCAGTACGAATAGCCAGATTATTCTCAACTGGCAGATTAAGATATCCAGATAGTCCAAAACAGGAGAAAAATCACAGTAACACAAGAAACACAAGCATCTTGGAAATTTTTCCTTTTTTAAAAAAATACAGATTACTAAATCAATGCTTCAGAAAATGTAACCATAGGATTAACAACCAACAACCGCCCCCCACCCCACAAATCCACGATTAGCCACGTTTTGTTCCATCTCTCAACAACCAAGCTAAGACTATTAAACTGCATCTAAACAATGCCAAGTCCATATCTATTTTACTCAGATGTCACAATGTTACTTTAAACAGCTTTGATCGTTAAGAGGACCATAGCACTGTAACCTTGAACTACCTAGAAGCAAATTTTCAAAACAGACAATTTTGAGCTATTAGGGCCAACCGATAAAAGCAGCTTAGAACCAAGGTCTGACACACAAATGATGGTCAGCAAGGGCATCCTCATACCTTTTATTCCTGAATATACTGAGGTGACTCAGAAGTTCTTATATTAGTCTAAGCTGTAAATTTTCACAGCCAGGTATGACATGACACAATATGTATTCAAAATAACTGAGTGAAAAGGTTAGTCACTTAAATTTGAAGAAGAATGTGAATGTAGAATTTGGTAGGAGTATAGGTTTTCGATTATGAAAATGAAAAGTATTAAATCTCGAAGATTTATGCCTGCATTTTTAAATAGACTTGTAGGATAACAATGTTTTCAGTTATTTCATAGGATTCATGAACAGATGTAATGTAATCATTTTACAGGCACAACCTATAGTATTTAAGACTGAAGAATTCCCATTTATTTATATGTTTTTTAAATAATAACAGATTACAGTGAAAAACATAATGAGATAATGAGATGGTACAATCAACGTAACATTCCTCTATAAGGAGCAGAGTCACTTGCTAAAATAACTTTATCATGTTTTACCCATTAAGTGAAACTAATTTTAGTGCTAGAATACTTATCACTTTATTCCAAATCATTTACGATATAATAGTCTAAAAAAAACCCCAAAATTTATTAATTTTTATGTAAATATAACCCAATATATTATCCATCTGAATGCAAACTGATTTTCAGATAAATTCTCACTTTAAACTTCTGGTGTAATCAGCAGAAAACACAGTAATATTATGTCCTTCACGATGTGCAGTTTTGCTATTTCATGAGGATTAGCAGCTCAAATGATTTATGCTAGAAGAGATGATTTGAATTTGATGATTTCAATAGAGGCAGTTCATTTATATAATTAAGGAGGAGGCATAACGGCTGAAAGAGCTTCCCACAAGATATGCAACAGCATTTATGTATTGAAATTGATTTAGCTGGGGATTATAGTAGGAAAGCTTTTATTTTGTTTTTACCCCTAAATTTTATAAGAAATGTTACACTGCCAAGTATTTACATAAAATTACCAAACTTCTCAATTATACATTTTGGTGGAAATTAATGTGCACTACATTCAAGGCGAATGAGAATTTATATTGCTTATGATATTTTTTTCAAGAACACCTTTGAATGCAGGCTTTAAGACATCAAAATGTGTTCAGCCAAAGTACTTTGTCCAAAAGATACATGCAAAAATATTTCCAGCCAAGAAGTTCACTTACTGGGTTCCCATTGTAAATCTGCAAATAATGCAAGCTTTAGAATACATTATTGTAAAATATTTTGATGAGTTGACACTTTTGACATGTACAAACCATGTTATTTCGACATTCGATGACAGACAAAATAGATTGTCCTTCCCAAATTTTGCAAATCAGCTTCATCTCCAATCAATATCAAGCTCACTCCACAAAGTTACTTACTGGTTAGCTAAAGATGAGTCAACCTTAAACCACAATATACTTGTACATCTACTGTACTAATAGGTACATATTCACACATTCATTTTACTAGCACTCACCTGGAAGACTGGAGGTTAGATTTTGTAAAGAAATAAAAACCATGCAGAAAACTCCAAAACAATTTTACAGTAAATTAAATATGCATTGAAATAATAATGAAGATAGCAAACTACTTCATGCACAAGACAATTCAATATTGTGCAAAACATTTAGGTGTAACAAAACTATACAGACAGACAATCTCTTGGTAATCACCTAGTCTACCACCACCATTCCTGGGCATGGAAATGAAAGAGCCGAGGCTCCCACCAATCACGCTATGGGGTCTCCGCAGAGGGGGCTTTTTGAAAGAGCCTGCATACTGGTGGAGAAAGGAGTGCATACTGTGCGATGTCGCAGGCCTGCCATTCTTCACAATTGGCTCTGTGATTTTTGAAAGCCAACGGTTTGTCCCAACGAAGGAATCCATAAAGCAGAAACAGATCAGAAGGAAAGGTAAAATGGGTGGTTGATCGAGAGAAAGAAAAAAAAACAATATAAACATACTGTTTGGTGTCTGACAGGTAATGCATTGTGTTTCAATATATTAGCATATTCAATATTTTTAGAGAAACTCCACTTCATGTCAACATATATTGTACCTAAACATACTGTTAACCTTTACATCAACATAGCTAAATTTTTAAAAAGCTACATAAATGTTAAACATGATCAGTGAAGAATAAAGTGAATTACAGACATCAGTTGATTTTACCAACAAAATCACCAGTTCTGTACAGTTTTGGTCATAAAAGAGAATACGAAAAAAGCAAATAGTTCTTAAGAGTGCATGTTTTTGTGCAACTGGCATATTCCAATTCAAAAAAATGGTAAAATAATTTTTTGAAATCTTGTCATAATTTGGTTGCTGGTAGCTGTTTAGAAATAAAGAGAGTTCTTAGACAACATTTTTTCTTAATCCTTTAAGTTTATTACAGTATTTATACCCAATATCAAAATGCTAGACTGCAGCATTGGCATGACACATAGTAAGTACATAAAAGCTGTTTTAAAAATGTCCATGTAATACATAAAAATATTCACACTGGCTATAACCAGAAAGACCTTTAAAGGGGGTTAGGGAAGGAGGAAGTGAAAATAGTAACTTTACTGAACTGGCAGATTGATTCCAAGTCAGAAAAAATTATTGACAATTCTTGGACAACTTCAGACCATTTTCATTCCATAATTTATTACAAAGGCATCCAATACTCTTTACCTTCTTGGATCAATAATAATTCATTTGCTTTCTTTAGGAAGAAAGTATCTCCATGTGTAATTCTTTTGGGTGGGGTTCAATGCAATCCTTGGTTTGTTTATCTGAGCTTTCACAGCTTCTTATGAGTTTTCAAACCATTTGAATAAACTTGACTAAAACCCCACTAAAACTCTGTCAAAGGAAGGATTGGCAGATAAATGGGCCCTGGTAGGAGTCAGAATGCCTGAATTCTACATTGCTTGATGAGGCATCATTAACATGCACTGAAGACTTGTGCATGAGAACTTGCCCTGCGCTACAAATACTGTCATCTACCTGACAATCTGGAAAATTGTCCTGTACACAAAAAGGACAAAGTCAATCCGGCCAAGGCTGCCTTATCAGTATACTCTCAATCATCAGTAAAGTGATGGGTCATCAACAGTGCTATCAAGCAGCATTTACTCAGCAATAACCTGCTCACTGACGCTTGGTTTGGGTTCCATCAGGATCACTCAGCTCCTGACGTCATTACAGTCTTGATTCAAACATGGACAAAAGAGCTGAACTCCAAAAGTGAGGTGAGAGTGGCTGTCCTTGGCATGAAGGCAGCATTTGACCAAGTGTGGCATCAAGGAGCCGTAGCAAAACTGGAATGAATGGGAATCAGGGGGAAAGCTCGCCACTGGTTGGAGTCATACGTAGCACAAAGAAAGATGGCTGTGGTTGTTGGAGGTCAATCATCTGAGTTTCAGGACATCACTGCAGGTGTTCCTCAGGGTAATGTCCTCGTCCCAACCATCTTCAGCTGCTTCTTCAATGACCTTCCTTCCATCATAAGGTCAGAAGTGGGGATGTTCACTGAAGATTGCACAACATTCAGCACCATGTCCAAATGCAGCAAGACGTGGACAATATCCAGGCTTGGACTGACAAGGGCAAGTAACATTCAGGCCACACAAGTGCTGGGCAATGACTATCTCTAACAAGAGAGAATCTAACCATCGGCCCTTGACATTCAATGGCATCGCCATCGCTGAATCCTCCACTAACAACATTCTGTGGGTCACCATTGTGGGCCAGAAACTGAACTGGGCTAGCCATATAAATACTGTGGCTACAAGGAGGTCAGAGGCTAGCAATCCTGTGGCGAGTTCACTCACCTCCTGGCTCCCCAAAGCCTGTCCACCATCTACAAGGCACAAGTCAGGAGTGTGATAGAATACTCTTCACTTGCCTGGATGAGTGCAGCTCTAACAACACTCAAGAAGCTGGACACCATCCAGGACAAAGCAGCCCGCTTGATTGGCACCACATCCAATATTAACACACAGTGCCAACAGTGTACACCATCTACAAAATGCACTGCAGGAACTCACCAAGGCTCCTTAGACAGCACCTTCCGAGCCCACGACCACTACCATCTAGAAGGACAAGGGCAGTAGATGCATGGGACTACCACCTGAAGTTCCCCTCCACGCCACACACCATCCTGACTTGGAAATATATTGCCATTCCTTCACTGTCGCTGGGTCAAAATCCTGGAGTTCCGTCCCTAACAGCACTGTGGGTGCACCTACACCACATGGACTGCAGTGGTTCAAGAAGGCAGCTCACCACCACCAATAGCAATTTAGGATGGGCAAAAAATGCTGGCCTAGTCAATGGCGCTCATATCCTATGAATGATTTAAAAATCCACAGGAATGGAAGAGAAAAAGCTTTCCACACCGGCCACCCCCCTTAAGCAGCAGGAATGTGATCCCTTGAACCTGGATACAGTTCCCTGAGAGGTTCAATGACCTAATAAAGGCAGGAAAGGTGAGTGGTATAATACTTTCAAGAGCTAACACCTACACTTTGACTGTCCTAGTATTCTCCTACACAGTACCTCTCAGACCAACAAATCTTGCAGCTCCACTCATTCCTCTCTCTCTCTCTGTGGACCTAGCCTTCACATGCCCATCCAACTGCCAACACTCACACTCATCTTATCTCGCACCTAGACCTCACAGCCATCCTCCACAATCCTCTCCGCACAAACCATTTCTCACACTCATAACTTTGCTTTCTCTCCTTGCAGGTGAAAAGAGCACACAACTTCATGGAGAGGCAGAGAACCGGGGTGGTCCCCCAGTGGTAGCCATCTTGATGGCCATTGGCAATGGGCGTCCACAGTACAGGAGGTCTTTCTCCAGGAGGCTGCAAATGACAGCAATGATCTGCTGTGAAAGCCCTAGGCACTAGTGCTCAAGCAATTCAAGAGAGCTGATTCTCTGCCTATGGACTCTCTTTTGTGGGTTTCACCTCGAATTTGATGTGTGTCCATTCCCTTTAGGTCTATGGTGTAGAGCAGCATATAGTTGAGAAGAAGGCAGTTGATGTGGCTGCTTGTTTTGCTCCTGTTCATCATATGTCTAAGGTAGCATTTCATATTCTGCTCCCAGGTTACAAATGAAAGATGGCATCAAGGAAAATCAGATCAAAGACAGTAAAGTAAAAGTTAGATAGAAATGATTTCTAGGAGTTGGAAATTGCCTATGAAGCAGTGAAATTTGGATCTCTGAGCAAATTCTGTGAGCACAAGCCTTTCACATTGGCAGCCCAGCAACTATGCAGTTTCACTTTTTAAAGTTTTCATTGAACAATAGCCCCTCACCTTGTTGATCCTAACAAGTTTCACACCACTCAGGAAACCCTTTTGCTAACTACTAAAGCCAGAATCTTGGGTTAAGTCCACAATTAATTGACTGTTTAAATATTGAAACCACTTACCCCATGGCTCAACAGGAGTTTCCTGCTTGCCTCCATACATGACAGAGCTAAACCAAGAAGTGGACGGGATCATAACACACAAACATTTTTTAGGGTTTTAAGCACCCATCACACCAAAACTGCCCTCTACCCCTCCTCCCACCCATCCCTCACATTGGCAGTTAAAATTCTGCCTATGAAAACTGCAACAGTGAAGTTCAGCTGTAACACCACATTCCATAGATGCATCCTTGTAAGGTGAAAAGCTTCCATGGCTTTTGGCCTATGGCGATCATTAACAATTGACTTATTCACAAAGTTACTACTCTATTCATACCCCACAGCAATATTTGTCCAAACTTAGGCCACTTAAGATTGTTATTGATCTTGTTAGAGACTTAATCAGGAACTTGCTTCATACCAGCTAGCAGCAAAGTGCAGTGCAGCAAAGTATAGGCTGATTTATTAGTGGTTTGAACTCAGGAGGCTTGAGCTTTTGTTTTCTGTAACATTTTATTTCTGTAACATTTTTGAGTTTCATTTTTCTATTTACATTTGATAGTTAAAGTAGCAATTTACTGCTATACAGCAGTATCGCAGTATCAATGCTCCTATTTATACCTGTGGAGTAAACAAGAAATTGACACTGTAGCTTTGTGGGTCAGATAGAACAAATACTACCCAAGGCAAGAATTTCATAGAACATTAAAGAGTATTGGAATGCAAGCATCCAGCTTACTGGCTCATTAAGTTATGGCAAATACTAAGAACAGAACTTTCCAACACAGTAACTCGAGCTCATTCCTCAAAAAGGGGGAGCAAGGTAGGCTCCCAAGCGCTTATACAATAAACAAATACTGAATAATGTTCTCTCAGTTGTTAAGTTTTGGATAATGACCTTGGTGTGGCAAATATTAAAAAACAAAGAGTTATTATTTGGTTAAGATATTACAAAAATTACTCTGGCCCTCACCCTTGTGTTATCAACTACCTTCAAAATAGCATTGGGGAAGTTTCCTATGCTGGAAGGAGAAACAGCTAGAAGTGGAACAGTCCATTTACTAAAAGACATGCAGGCAGTTTGAAAATGAACAAAGGTTTAATCATTAGACAAAACAACTCTGATGAGGTTTCTCACATCTGCAAAGTGCTGAGCAAATCAAAACACCCAAGCTTCCTCTTAAAAGAGGATCAGGAAGAGAAAGATGATGGAGAATTTAAAGATCATCTTATAAAGGAGAGAAAAAATGAATGAGAAAAGAAAATAAAAAAGTCTATACACATTTTTACAGTTGAAGACTACCCTGAGAAAAGTACCCCGTTCTATTCTTTTGAGGTCCTCTGTGGATGACATTACATTTGACTGCAATAAAATCCATTTTCCAGTTTTGCCCATTCGCTTAATCTTTTCAATATCTCTTTATAATTTTACGCTTCGGTCTACACTGCTTACAATACGTTGTATCTTTGTGTTATTGGCAAATTTGTATACGTGGCTTTCTATCACATCATTTAAGTCATTAATGAATGTGGGTTGTTGTTGCAGGACATCACTAGTCACATCCTGCCAATGAGAGTACCTGCCCATTATCCCCACTCTCTCCTTCCATTCAGCCAATTTTCCAACTAGGTCAATAATCTACCTTCAATTGCATGAGCTCCAACCTTAGCTATCAGTCTCTTATGAGGGACTTTATTAAATGCTTTCTGGAAGTGCATATAAATAACATGCATAGACATGCTCCTGTCCATTAGTCACCTCTTTCAAAACTTCAATTGAATTTGTCAGGCGTGATCTACCCTTTACAAATCCATGCAGAGTCTCTCTCTGATCAGCTGAAAATTTGATGGCTTTCAGTTAATTATAGACTCCAGCAACTTCTTGATGAAAGATGTTAGGTGAACTGGTCTATAATTCTCTAGTTTCCTATTGTCACCTTCTTGAAACAGTGGAAAGACAAACACAATTTTTCCAACCTAAAGGGAAGGCTTCCAAATCGAGAAAACTTTGGAAGATTGTAGTTAAGGTAACCAGAGAGTTCTCACCTACTTATTTTAAAACCCTTGATGGAAACTATCTGGTCTTGGAGATCTGTCACTTTTTAGTGCCATAAATGTTTCCATTACTTTTATCTTGCTTCCATTAATTTTGTTAAGTCCAACCCTCTACCCATCTCCCTCCGGAATGTCCGTTCACTTCTGAACAACACCCTTGCCATCCATGGATGCTTACAACAACATCATGGCTTTACTGGAAACTTGGCTGAGGGGCGATGACACCTCCCCACCTGGCAAAGTTTTACACAGTTTGCGCTGCCAAGACAGTCATGGTGGCAGTCATGGCGCTAATCTCCAGGTCACACCTTGGCCTGACCCCTTACTCCTCTGGCACTTTCCCCTCCTTTGGGAATTTCTCTTTTCCGACCCCTCAATTATCTTTCAAAATCATCATTCGCTACTGCATGTCACCAAGATATCTTCACTGCTTTCCTCCCTCAGCCTCTGCACTGAGTGACTTTGCATCTTCAGTGATTTCAACATCCATCTCAGGTCATCATGTTCTCTCACCCATGAGTTCACTTCCATCTTATGCTCCCTAAATCTTTCCCCCCATGTAAACTTCCCAAACCATATTAACAGCCACCCGGTTGACCGTGCCATCTCGTGTGGTCTTGCCAGCCCCTTCGCATCAATTATAGAGGTCATCTCTGATCACTTGCTTGTATCACTCCCTACCCACGTCCCCAATTCACTTAGAACATTTTCAAAATCCCAATTTTCTAGCCTTTGCTCTCCGTTCACTGCAACAATTTTGCAGCTACTAATGTGCTCAAATGCACCCTTCACCTCTACTTTTGATGCCTTAGTTCCCAATAAAATCATAACACTGCCTCACCTTGGCTGTTCCCTGTGGTTATGGCCCTCATCTCTGCTCCTTTAGGTCCATGGGCGCAGACCTGGGACAACTGGTTTAGGCACCCACTGCCAGATCTGGATGGATCACAAAGTATTATCGGTTCTAGCTCTCCTCTGCTAAAACTGCTCATTATCCCATGATCATACTGGAATACAAAAATAATCCCTGGCTTCTTTTCTCTAATCAAAACTTTCTTCTTAAACCCTCTTCCCAGTCTTCTCTCCCCTCCCTAACAATAAGTGAATGGACTTCTTTGTCACTAAGATTGAGGCCATCTGATGAACTGCCTCTGCCACGTACCTCCCCGCCCCACCACCCCACCTGGCCAAACTTCCACTAATGCTCCCCCACTGCCCTAGCCTTCAATTTGCATCCTGGCTCTTCAGGTGTCATCCTTCTCTCCTTTAAAATGCCACCACCCCTCTCTAAAAACAAACTCTTGACCCCCACCATCCTTGCAAACTACTGTCCAATCTCCAACCTCGCTTTCTTCTCCAAAGTCCTTGTGTGTGTTGGTGCCTCCCAAATCCATTCCTATCTTTCCCAGAACTCCATGTTTGAATCCCTCCAATCAGGTTTCCGTCACTGCCCCAGTCCTAAAACAGCTCTTACCAACGTGACTGATAAAATCCAGTGTGACCGTGACGAAGATAAACTTTCCCTCCTTGTCCTTCTTGACCGGTCTGCAGCCTTTAACATGGCTGACCACACCATCCTCCTCCAACACCTCTCTATTTTTGTCCAGCTGAGTGGGACTATTCTCATCTGGTTCCAATCTTATCTTCTAATCGGAGCCAGAGAATCACTTGCAATGGCTTCACCTACTCCTCCCACACCATTACCTCTGGTATCCCCCAGAGATCTATCCTTGGCCCCTCCCATTTATCATCTACATGCTGCCCCCTGGTAAAATCATCCAAAAGCACAGCATTAGTTTTCACATGCACGCTGACGATACCCAGCTCTACCTCACCACCACCTCTCGATTCCTCCACTGCTGCTAAAAGTACAGACTTACTACTGATGAGCAGAGGTTACCTACTATTAAATATTGGGAAGACTGAAGCAAAGTTTTTGGTCCCTGCTCCAAATTCTGTTGCCTCACTGCCAACTCCTCCCTCTCCCTGGGAGCAGTCTGAGATTGGTACATTCAAACCTTGGTATCAATCCTGGTTGTTCTCCCACATTCTACCATCTGTGAGCCTGAAGTCATCCAAAACTCTGCTGCCAGTGTCTTAACTCATACCAAGGGCTGTTCACTGATCAGCCCTGCACTCACTGCTTGACCAGGAGCCAGTGTAGGTCAATGTCTTGATTTTAAAATTCTCATTTTCCCTCGATGGCCTCACCCCTTGTTATCTTTGTGATCACTTCCAGCCCCACCACCCTCCGAGATATTGGTGCTCCTCTAATTCTGGCCTCTTGAGAATCCCCGATTTGAAATCATTTCACTTTTGCTGCCGTGTGTTCATTTGCCTAGGCCCTAAACTCTGGAATACCCTCCCTATACCTCACTTTCCTCCTTTATGCTGCTCCTTAAACCCTACCTCTTTGACTAAGCTTTTGGTCATCTGACCTAATATCTCCTTTTATGGCTTGATGTCATATTTTGTTTTATAATGATCCTGTGAAGCGTCTTGGTATGTTTTACTATGTTAAAGATGCTATATAAATATGTTTCTGGTCCTTCTCTGATTCAATAATGGTTTCTTTGGGATGTCTGGCATGTTGATCTCTTTCTCTACTGGAAAAACTAACAACTTAGTATGTCCTCCATTTCTTTATTTTAATTGACAACATCACCATCATCAGTTTACAAGGGGCCCATATTCCTTCTGACCACCTTGTTTTCCCTCATATAATTGTACAAGTTTTTTGTGCTTATTTTAATATCTCTTAGGAAGGAGTTTCCTTCCTTTCATACTCCTTTTTGGTGACTCTTACTATCTACTTTGTCACACTTTGCTGCTCAGAGTCACTTGGGCACAGAAGGAGCTCATATGGCCCATTGAGTCCATGCAAATGTGACATTTTCACTTGTTTTTAAAATTATTTTTGAATTTTTCCCTCTATCATTTTCCGCGTTAACGGATTTGCCAAGGTTTTTGCAACAGCACTGTCAAAACCTGTGACCTCTACAGCCAAGAAGAACAAGGGCAGCAAGCATATGGAAGCACCACCAAGACCCCTCCAAGTCATAAACCATCCTGATATGGAACTATATTGCCTTTCCCTCATTATCGCTAGGTCAAAATCCTGGAACTTCCTACCAAACAACACTGTGGATGTCTGCAGCAGTTCTAGGCAGGTGGTTCACCCAATTAGAAATAGGCACTAAATGCTCGTCTTGTCAACAATGCCGACATCCCATGAATGAATATGTTTTTTAAAAGTGTCAGAAGCTCACCTCTGGGTCAAATATGACACCAAGAATGTGAACAGTCTAGCTCAGCGTTTCAAAGTTGCCAAGAGGAGGGTTGGAGTAGATGGTTAGGCAAAATAATTTTGTTCTTTCCAATATTTAGTTGGAGGAAATTTCTGCATATCAGTGTTATAACCCTGATGGCCAGCTGGTGAAGGAAGAAACCAGAGCTCTTTTTATTGGGAATAAATTTATTCACATATGATGCATAACAGGTATATATCTCCTCACATGACCCAAACCCTGTGTCAGTAAGTGTCTCTTTATATGTGTTCAAGCAATCATCCAATCAGTGCCCTCCACCAAATATACTTAATCTCAATAAATACAATTATAATCTAGTACTGAATATCAGACAAGCAGTCTGACAATTTAGAAACAGCGAAGGGTTGAGAGAGATAGTGGTGAATTGGAGCTGGGTGTACATCTGAAAATTGATTCTGTTTTTTGATGATGTCACTGGAGGGCAGCATGTAGATGAGAAATAAGAGGGGACAAGGATAGATCATTGGAGGAACAGTTAATGGAGCAGGAGTGGGAAGGAAAGCCATTGGCAATGACAAGATGGATAAGAATGGAAACAGGGAAGTGCAGTCCCATCCAACTGGATGATGGCGGAGGGCATAAAAGGAGGATAGTATGCTCAACCATGTCAAAGGCTGCAGACAGGCTGTGGAGGACATGGAGGGACTCAAGCTATGCCATATCAAAACAAAAACAGAATTACCTGGAAAAACTCAGCAGGTCTGGCAGCATCAGTGGAGAAGAAATCAGTTAACGTTTCGAGTCTTCATGACCCTTCGGCAGAACTGAGTATAGTTAGGAGAAAGGTAAAATATAAGCTGGTCTAAGGTGGGGGGGCGGGGGGAGAGAGAAGTTGAGGGTGGGATGATTGTGGAGATAAGCAAGCAGTGATAGAAGCAGATAATCAAAAGATGTCACAGACAAAAGGATCAAAGAGGTGTTGAAGGTGGTGATATTGTCTAAGAAAAGTGCTAATTAAGAATGGAAGGCAGGATACTCAAGGTACAGCTCTAGTGGGGGTGGGGTGGAAAGACTAACAAAGTTTTAGTTTTACATTTAAAAATAATGGAAATAGGTGGGAAAAGAAGAATCTATATAAATTATTGAAAAAAAAGGGAGGGGGGAGAAACGGGGTGGGGATGGGGGGAGGGGGAGTTTAAGATCTAAAGTTGTTGAATTCAATATTCAGCCCGGAAGGCTGTAAAGTGCCTAGTCGGAAGATGAGGTGCTGTTCCTCCAGTTTGCGTTGGGCTTCACTGGAACAATGCAGCAAGCCAAGGACAGACATGTGGGCAAGAGAACAGGGTGGAGTGTTAAAATGGCAAGCGACAGGGAGGTTTGGGTCTTTCTTGCGGAAAGACCGCAGGTGTTCTGCAAAGCGGTCGCCCAGTTTGCGTTTGGTCTCTCCAATGTAGAGGAGACCGCATTGGGAGCAACGAATGCAGTAGACTAAGTTAGGGGAAATGCAAGTGAAATGCTGCTTCACTTGAAAGGAGTGTTTGGGCCCTTGGACGGTGAGGAGAGAGGAAGTGAAGGGACAGGTGTTGCATCTTCTGCGTGGGCATGGGGAGGTGCCATAGGTGGGGGTTGTGGAGTAGGGGGTGATGGAGGAGTGGACCAGGGTGTCCCGGAGGGAACGATCCCTACGGAATGCCGCCGGGGGGGTGAAGGGAAGATGTGTTTGGTGGTGGCCTCATGCTGGAGTTGGCGGAAATGGCGGAGGATGATCCTTTGAATGCAGAGGCTGGTGGGGTGATAAGTGAGGACAAGGGGGACCCTATCATGTTTCTGGGAAGGAGGAGAAGGCGTGAGGGAGGATGCGCGGGAGATGGGCCGGACACGGTTGAGGGCCCTGTCAACAACCGTGGGTGGAAAACCTCGGTTAAGGAAGGAGGAGGACATGTCACAGGAGCTGTTTTTGAAGGTAGCGTCATCAGAACAGATGCGACGGAGGCGAAGGAACTGAGAGAATGGGATGGAGTCTTTACAGGAAGCGGGGTGTGAGGAGCTGTAGTCGAGGTAGCTGTGGGAGTCGGTAGGCTTGTAATGGATATTGGTGGACAGTCTATCATCAGAAATTGAGACAGAGAGGTCAAGGAAGGGAAGAGAAGTGTCAGAGATGGACCATGTGAAAATGATGGAGGGGTGGAGATTGGAAGCAAAATTAATAAGTTTTTCCAGGTCCCGACGAGAGCATGAAGCAGCACCGAAGTAATCATCGATGTACCGGAGAAAGAGTTGTTGGAGGGGGCCGGAGTAGGACTGGAACAAGGAATGTTCCACATACCCCATAAAGAGACAGGCATAGCTGGGGCCCATGCGGGTACCCATAGCCACACCTTTTATTTGAAGGAAGTGAGAGGAGTTAAAGGAGAAATTGTTCAGTGTGAGAACAAGTTCAGCCAGACGGAGGAGAGTAGTGGTGGATGGGGATTGTTCGGGCCTCTGTTCAAGGAAGAAGCTAAGGGCCCTCAGACCATCCTGGTGGGGGATGGAGGTGTAGAGGGATTGGACATCCATGGTGAAGAGGAAGCGGTTGGGGCCAGGGAACTGGAAATTGTTGATGTGATGTAAGGTGTCAGAGGAATCACGGATGTAGGTGGGAAGGGACTGGACAAGGGGAGAGAGAAGGGAGTCAAGATAACGAGAAATGAGTTCCGTGGGGCAGGAACAGGCTGACACGATCGGTCTGCCAGGACAGTTCTGTTTGTGGATTTTGGGTAGGAGGTAGAAGCGGGCCGTCCGAGGTTGGGCGACTATCCAGTTGGAAGCTGTGGGAGGAAGATCTCCAGAGGAGACGAGGTCAGTGACAGTCCTGGAAACAATGGCTTGATGTTCTGTGGTGGGATCATGGTCCAGGGAGAGGTAGGAGGAAGTGTCTGCGAGTTGACGCTCAGCCTCCGCGAGGTAGAGGTCAATGCGCCAGACAAAATATCAATGTTAACAGCTGGGAAAAAACTCAGTAGCTAATCAAATGACGTTGGCAAGAAGAAAGTACTGCTATGTCAGTTAGTATGAATACCAGCTGATATCCTGTAGCAATGACAACACAAAAAAACGTGACCAGCAGCAGCACATCAACCTCAGATGGACAGGTGGTGTGTGAAACATGCAGGAGAGTCAACTCCTGTCATATTGATGCCCGTTTGATTGGCACCACATCCACAAACATTCATTCCCTCCACCACCGACACACAGTAGCAGCAGTGTGTACCATCTACAAGATGCATTTCAGGAATTCACCAAGGCTCCTTCGACAGCATCTTCCAAATCCATGACCACTACCACCTAGGAGGACAAGGGCAGCAGGTACATGGGAACACCACCACCTGAAAGTTCCCCTCCAAGTCACTCACCATCCTGACTTGCAAATATATCGCCGCTCCTTCACTGTCACTGGGTCAAAATCCTGGAACTCCCTCCCTAACAGCACTGTGGGTGTACCTACACCACAAGGACTGCAATGGTTCAAGAAGGCAGCTCACCACTACCTTCTCAAGGGCAACTAGGGATGGGCAATAAATGCTGACCCAGCCAGCAAAGCTCACATCCCGTGGATGAATTAAAAAAAAATTGGCCTTAATAGTCATCACACAAAGAATAATTCACTTTAAACAAGATTCTTACACGTATACATATATCTATCTACCACACAGTGTTTCTGCACTTGCAGGAATTATGTTACCAGAAACAAAAACATTTGTGAATAACAGACACATAACAACAGCAAAGCTGAAAACAGCAAAAATAGAGTTTCAAACCAACTGGAGGTGTAAGTTCAGAATATAGAGTACAACCATGTGATCAAAGAGCATGACATGATCCCAAAGAATAAATTGTGGCTATTTTACTAGTTACTACCAGCAACCAAAATTTTGAAAATCTATAAGGAAAAGGTTTTTGCCCTTCAACTGATATTGGCAATTTGGAGATGGGCCATCTAAAATATTCTAGATCTGGAGCAAAAGAAGTGGTTTAAATCTGGTTAGTTTTGCAGCTTTCAATCAGATTACTGCAGTTACAGCAAAAAGCCTGTCAGCAGACCAAAGCAGTATTAAAAAGCTACAGAAAGAAGCCACAAAGATGACATTATTTAATGTGTGTTTAGGTTAGCTAAAAGAGTTAAAGACACATAAAGCAAAAATGACGAGTTAAAATAATTGTCACCTTTTTAATGTAAAAAAAAGTATATTTAATATTTGTTAAAATGAAACCAATGAATACACAAGAAATACTTTAAACAAGCAAGTTTAAAAATACAGTACTCTTTGTTTTTCTTAATTCTTCCAAATAAGTTTTGTACAAAGTGCCCAAATTAATCTTTTGTCTGCAGAGCTGAATTGATCTTTATATTGTACCAATTCATATTTTCATTCAGGATCACAATCTATAACATTTTTAAAAATCAAATCAAATCTTTCAGTTTTTTTTGCAATCTTAATGGTTTGTCAGGTGAGGCCAATAATGAAACCCATTATAAAGTGAATTCAAACCTAGTTAGGCGAAGCCAACAGAAGTTTCTCAAGACATCTAATGTACAAGGTTTATAAAACTTCTAATGCTGCATTGCGAAATCTAGTTTCACAGCTCACTCAACCCAAACGTTTATTCTTTTGCCTCCGTACTTTGAAGTTTCAGCTGAATTAACATTTCCTTAATCTATGTTTCAAAATGCTTCCATAACCTCTAAATACATTTTTGCATTTGGAAGGGAAACCCTAGTTTTTGAAGTGTCCTCAGGAATCCCAGTGCAAGTGGTACCAATTTCTCCAAGGGCTCATGTAAGGGCTTTGAGCAAATTATCCTTAACAATGACACAGGTAGGGGGAAGCAGTATTGGGCAGGGTGGGGTGGGGTGAGCGGGAAGGCAAATGAAGGTCAGAAAATTCACAAGAATGGTTCCAGGGATGAAGAACTTCAGTAGATAGATTGGAGAAGTTGGGACTGTTTTTCTTGGAGAGGAGAAGGTTAAGAGGAGATTTAATAGAGGTATTCAAAATCATGAGGGGCCTGGACAGAGTAGATAGGGAGAAACTGTTTCCATCGGTGGAAGGTTTGAGAACCAAAGGGCACATATTTGAGGTAACTGGTAACTGGCAAAAGTAGCAATGGCAATATGAGGAAAATATTTTTCACACAGCATGTGGTTAGGATCTGGAATGCACTAAGAGTATAGTGGAGGCAGGTTCAATCAAGTCAGTCAAAGGGAATTGGATTATTAGCCGAAAAGAAAGAATGTACAGGGCTACAGGGAGAAGGCAGGGGAATGGTACTTGGTCAATTGCTCCTTCAGAGAGTCAGCACAGACATGAAGGGCTACATGGCCTTCTTTGGTGCTGTAACCATTCTGAGAATCTAAAAACCTGTTACTTGGTCTTTGAAGGTTGCACTGACTCTCTCAAAAATGGAATGTGGAGATGAGAAATATTCATATATTACATACAGGAAACGTGGCAAAGGAGAGAGAGAGAGAGTGAGAAAACAAAAGGAATAAAAACATGCAGAAGCGCAACTGAAGCAGGCAAAAAAGGGAACTGCCCAGAAAAAGAATTCATTGTAATTAAATTTACACTAATGTCTTTCAGATAAATGTTAATTTAAGTTTGCTCATCAGGGAGGCTAACAGGAGCCTCTTCCATTTTACAAGGGGGTGAAAGAGAAAGAAAAAAGCAGGGGGCAAAAGGTGAGCAGTAACCAGTTATGGGAAAGAACACAAATAAGAGAAAAATACAGTCAAATCTCTTGGTCATGAAAGAGGAATGCACTTATAACTGTGTTTTTGTTGCCAATAATGTCATCCTGGTACTCAAAAGCAAGAAGAGCATGAATTCCTTGAGGGAGGACCAAGATCAGGTGAGGGAAGCAGCAGTCTAGGTAAACGTTTCAATTCCAACGTGAAAAAGGTAAGAGAAAAGCCAGGCCTTTTAGCTCAGCAGCATGGCTTAGACAAAGGGAAACCTGTGAATCATGATGCAGAAGCCCTAAAAACTAAAATAAGACTGAACTCATGCCATTGAATTTTCATCAGCAGAGGAAAAAACTACTTCATGTGCTGCTGTCATATACTGGGAATCAAAAGCAGTGATGGAATGTAATTATATATTGAAGAGTTTCATCAACTGATTACTGGTGGTAAGCTGTAACTGGACCGACTATTAATGTTGCACTAAATCCTTTTAAATGCAAGGAAAGTTTCATGGCTTAAATTCTCAATTATAGCACAGTCATATAGTTATTACAAATATATTATTGTTACTCTTTCAAATTGACAGTTAGAATAAATCAGAGTACACATTTTCTCATAAATCTATTATCCTGTACATTAAAAACGTAACTCATTTAACAGCGTTTATGGGTTGAACAGGGAGCAATGCTCATTCCTCAGAATGTCTTATTTCATTGCAGACAAACATGACTACATAAGGTGATGCTTTTAGAAAAGCAAATGCAGAAAAGCAGAATTATTGTATTATTCTTTGCAGAAGCTTGACAATGCTAAAATATTTCCACTGTAGTATAATACCATCTTGTACAGTAGGTTCATTATTCTCAATGAAACTGGAAAAGAGATTTGTAACTGATGTGTAATGATAATTTTTCAAATAACAAGTCTCCGCCACAGAACATTAGTTTAGCCTCAAGTTAGCATATACGTTGGGAAAAGCCATGTGCATGTTCTCATAATTCTTCGATATACCTTCCCTCATGGTCTTCCTATTCAATTAAAACAGTTCTGGGAAACTCAATACAGAGTCATCTAAATCTATTAGTTAGGAATCTGCTAGATTATTACAACTGTCACATATGGTTTGAACGTATAGTGGTTGATTTGAACTTGGATACTAGTACCATCCGAGATAATCCATGTTGGCAATATGCCACAGAAATTGTCATGGAGCTAGTTTTAATATTAGTCTAAAGAAAATCAAGCAGTCGGTTCAGCAGTGGACTGTGTCTGATCAACTTTCAATGTCAGTCTTCCTTCTACCATCTCCTCAGAGGTCTAACCATTGTGCATGCATTGGGATACCGACAATACTAGCAGCAGACCCAGTGCAACAACATAGAACTGGTTTTGTCAGTCCATGTTGTTTGTCACGAAGCTGTTACACAACCTTAAGGGTTAGAACAATAGCCGTGCATTTCTTTATAACGGAAGGAGGTTATCTTATTCGCCTTAGTCCAAAGGGTCGTATAAAAGTGATGAAATCTACCAGAGATCTAATCACTTCAATACAAATGTATTTGTTTTCCCCCTGCTGACTACATGTTGGGGATTTTGATGAAGAACACCAATACAGGTTGTCCTTACTTGGAAAAGCTCTTAATGCCACATGTGTAATGATTAGCCTACAAATCATCACATAACATTATCTTTTATCTATAGTGAACTACAAAGAGGCAATTCATGGATAAAATAGCCAATTTTTTGAATAAAATTGTACAGTGTGAAAATAATTAGTAGGATTAATGGATGAAATGGCCCATCACAAATTTTTAAAGCACCAGGCATATGACTTTTCCGTCATGCTGACAGTCAATTCTAGACTTACAGGAGATCAGACAATGGAAAAATATTGTTATGCTCCAGTATGTACAGGTAAAATTCAGTGACAATTTAAGTGCAGCTGTGTTGTTAGACCAGAAAGATTCAACAAAATTACAAAGTTAGTTCATAGTCCTGGATAAATGTCAGTTGGCTTTTAATATTCTTCACATCACATCTCATGTAATTATCTAATTATAAAACTCAATGAGTGTAACTGGGGTTGAAAGAAAATTAAAAACATGTAGATTTAACTGTGATACGTAAATGTCATTTGCAATTATCCTTAATTTATTGCACAGTAATGCCAAACTAATATTAACTTTATAATTTATATTAAGTGCTTTTATCTACACACTAAATCTACAGAATAAATTAAATGCAATAAAACTGTCTCTCATTCTTACAGAAAATTATTTATAGCTAAGATATAGCTGGTGACTGCTGTAAGGTTCAGTAAGAAAAATTTGGACAATATTAAATATAAAAATTTAACCTGTGTCCTAAACAATTCTGCTTCATGTAACCTTGTAACAAAGTTGTCAAAAATAAAATTGTTTCCTATTTCAGTTAGTGTTCCATACCCAGAGGAAAAGCAGACAGGACATGTAAATTTAATAACCCAGTCCTTGTAAAATGAAAGTCAAACTATATCATTCTTTCATGCCTGATATCAAGTACATCAGATGACAGTTGCTTTAATACTAAACAGGCAACAGAGTTAGGTGTCAGGACTGTACTTTTAGTTGAGTGTTTCTTTTGGTCCGATTGATTAATTCCCAATTAGGAATGTATGTTATTTGAAATTTCTTCTTTGAAACCTTCTTTGAAATTTCAGGAAAGCATCTCCTCACTTTTCAGCTGCAAATAGTAACATACACTTATCCAGTCAGAAGGAAGTGGGAGAAAACAACATTCTTGTTTTGAAGACAAGGCTACATTATTCAGACGTGAGCACTGTTTTCTTTAATAACTACATTTCTCCTACTGGTCTATCCAGGATTAAATACATACTACCAAAACAGGGACACACAGCATGGGGTGTGACTGATCTTGGCCAGTTGGAAAATGATGATGTCGGGGAAAGCCAATAAATACTTGTGGACTATGAGATACAGTAACCAATCACTACTTCATGCTCCAATACATAAGCAACACACAATAATTAGTACATAAACAGAGTTATGAAGAAACATATAAAAAGCTTCTGCTAATATGATGGATGCAAATATGAGGAAATAGAACTTTCCATTTTAGGCAGTGTTAGAACACATTCCCAGATCAGGGACAATGCTGATACAGTTCCCTCTACTAAGTCTCAACCCCAAGTGAGTACCCACTACTACAAACTAAAATGATTTTTCAATTTCCCACCGTAGCCACCTTTTTTTGGGGCAAACAAGCCAGTTTACAATTTCATGTCAATTTGTGCCAAGCTGTGATCAGTCCTGTGCTATGGCATCACAATCAAAAGAAACTGGGTTAAGAATGTTTCAACTAATTATAGTTGACACAGCATGAGAGCTGAACTGAGAGCGAGGCCCTGAAATAATCCCAACTCCGTCACTCAGTGCAGGTTAAAAACAACTCTATTTCGAAGTTAAGTTAAAAGCATTGTAACAATTTGTTTCCCTTACTAGCTTTTGTCTCCCTCATTTTAATGATCTGTAATTCAGAGTGCAACAAAGAGATCTTCCTTCTTTTTATTCATTTGATACTGTACTGTCGGCACTTAGATCCGGCCTTCTCCAGGACAAAACCAGCTGATACTTCTAATGATACAACTAGGTCAAGTACCGAAGTCTAGGTTAGACTCAGATGTCTACAGCACAGGAGGCCATTCGGCTAATTTCTTGATCAAACCCCCTACATTTGTCCAAATCATTTATGTACATGTCAAACAGCAAGGGCTCCAGCACCGAGCCCTGCGGAACCCCACTAGAAACAAGACTTGCAGTCATAGAAACTTCCCTGTACCATCACCCTCTGCTTCCTGCCTCTCAGCCAATTTTGAATCCAACGTGTCATTTTGCCTTGGATCCCATGGGCTTTTACTTTCTTGGCCAGTCTGCCATGAGGGGCCTTATCAAAAGCCTTGCTAAGGTCCATGTAGACCACATCAAATGCATTACCCTCACCAACATTCTTGGTTACCTCCTCAAAAAATTCGATCAAATTTGTCAAACGCGACCTTCCTTTAACAAATCCATGCTGATTATCCCTGATTAATCCATGTCTCTCCAAGTACAAATATATTCTGTCCCTCAGAATTCTTTCTACTAACTTCCCCATCACCGAGCTTAGACTGACTGGCCTGTAATTTCCTGGTCCATCCCTTCCTCCTTTTTTTAATAATGGAACAATGTTTGCAGTCCTCCAATCCTCTGGCACCTCACCTGTGGCCAGAGAGGATCCGAAAATTACTGCCAAGGCCCCTGATATCTTTTCCCTTGCCTCCCTCAACAGCCTGGGATACATCTCATCCGGACCTGCGGATGCATCCACTTTTAAGAACGCTAAACCCGCTAGTACCTATGTTAATTTCCTCTGATATTTCACAGTCCTCCACCCTGATGTCGATATTTGCGCAGTCTTTTTCCATTGTGAAGTCCGATGCAAAGTATTCACTGAGGACTGTACCCACGTCTTCCGGGTCCACACGCTGATTACCTCTATGGTTCCTAATTGGCCCTACTCCTTCCCTAGTTACTCTCTTGCTCTTTATATATTTAAAAAACCCCTTTGGGTTTTCCTTTATTCTACCCACCAATGCTTTCTCATGCACTCTCTTAGCTTTCCTAATGTCCTTTTTAAGTTCCCCTCTGTACTTTTTATACTCCTCTAAGGACTCTACCGTATTGAGCCCTTGATATCTGCCATAAGCTTCTCGGTTTTTCTTAATCCTCACCGTTATGTCCCATGACATCCAGGGTTCTCCAGAGTTGGTCTTTCCCTCCGACCCCCCCTTTGTCTTTAAGGGAACACATTTGCCTTGTACTCTTGCTGTTTCCTCCTTGAATACCTCCCACTGCTCTGACACAGTTTTATCTGCAAGTAGTTGCTTCCAGTCCACTTGGGCCAAATCGCATCTCATCTTAGTAAAGTTAGCCTCTCCCCAGTTTAGAACTTTTATTCCCAGCCCAACCTTATCCTTTTCCATTGCTATCCTAAATCGAACTGAGTTATGGTCACTACCTCCAAAATGCTCCCCTACTGATACGCCTTCTACCTGCCTAGGCACATTTCCAAATATTAGGTCCAGAACTGCCCCCCTCCCTTGTTGGGCTTTCTACGTACTGGCTAAAAAGTTCTCCTGGATGCAACTTAAAAATTTTGCTCCCTCCCTACTTTGCACACTAAAACTATCCCAGTTAATATTTGGGTAGTTAAAATCCCCTACTATTACTGCCCTATTATTCTTATACTTCTTTGAAATTTGATTACATATTCGATCCTCTACTTCTCCCTGACTGTTTAGGGGCCTACAGTACACACCCAACAGCATGTTTGCCCCTTTTGTGTTTTTCACTTCTGCCCATATGACTTCATTTGATGATCCTTCCAAGATATCATCCCTCCTCACTGCTATAATTGATTCCTTGATCAACATTGCAACCCCCTCTCCTCTTCTATCCCCCTCTCTATCTCGTCTGAATACCCTATAACCAGGAATGTTGAGCTGCCAATCCTGCCCTTCTTTTAGCTAAGTCTCGGTCATAGCTATGATATCATACTCCCACATGCCTATTCTGTGCCCTCAGCTCATCTACCTTATTCCTCAGGCTCCTTGCATTAAAATATATTCCATTTAGCCTTGCTAAACTCACTCCTTTCTTAACTAGCCTATGTTTCCACTGTTTTCCAGACTCATTTACTAGCACTTTAACTTCTAATGCTATCTCAGCTTCTCTCCCCTCTGAACTACATTTCAGTATCCCATCTCCCTGCCAATTTAATTTAAATCTGCCCCAACGGCATTAGCAAACCTGAGGATGTTGGTGCCGTTCCTGTTCAGATGTAACCCATCCAACTTGTACAGGTCCCACCTCCCCCAGAAACGGTCCCAATGCCTCAAGAATCTAAAGCCCTCCCACCTGCACCATCTATCCTGCCACGCATTCATCTGCCCTATCTTTCTGTTCCTATAGTCACTACTGCGTGGCACCAGGAGTAACCCAGAGATTGCTACCTTTGAAGTCCTGCTTTTCAACTTCCTACCTAACTCCCTGGAGTCTGCTTGCAGGACCTCATTTCTCTTTCTTCCTATGTCGCATGGACCATGACCTCTGGCTGTTCACCCTCCCCCTTCAGAATGCCCTACAGCCATTCCGAAACATCCTTGACCCTGGCACCTGGGAGGCATCATACCATCCTGGATTCATGTCTACAGCCGCAGAAGTGCCTGTCTACTCCCCTCACTAACGATTCCCCCAGCACTATTGCCCTTCCACGCTTCTCCTTCCCGCCCTGAGCAGCTGGACCACCCACAGTGCCATGGCCTTGGCTCTGGTTGGCCTCCACAGAGGAACCGTTACTCTCACCATTTTCCAAGGCCGAAAAACGGTTTGCGAGCAAATGCACTTGGGGGACTCCCCCACTACCTGCCTGGTCCGCTTCTTCTGTCTGGCGATCACCCGTTCTCTCTCTGCTTGCACTTAAGCTGTGGGGTGACCACGTCCTGAAACGTGCTATCCACGACCCTCTCAGCCTCGTTAATGCACCGTAGTGCCCCCAGCTGCCGCTCAAGCTCCAAAAGCCAGAGCTCGAGTTGCTCCAGTTGGACGCGCATCCTGCACACAGGGTCATCCAGACGGCCAGAGGTGTCCAGGGTTTCTCACATAGCGCAGGATGTGCAAATTACAGGACTGAGCTCCCCAGACATATCTTAACTAAATCAAATATGAGCCCTTACTTTTATTTTACCCTTTTTTTAAACCCTTTTTTTTTGAAAAATATACCTTATTCATAAAATATCTGAAAGAACATTACAAAACATTTCTAAATCGCCATCACAAAAAGTGTAATCAGATTCAACTTTTACACATGGATCATGAAGTGCTTCAATACAATCAATGAATATTACAGTCATTTCAGTATGGTCATTACAGACAGTCAGACAGTGCAATGGTATTGGAGTTATCAACATACATCATATTGCACTCTGAGGTGCTTCAATACAATTATAATACAATTAGTATTCAGTGCATACATTTATTGTGAGCTGTACAGCCCGAAGAGTCTATACCTTTCCCAGCCCCTCGGGAAGAAAGGCCTTAGACAGCGACCTTTCCCCATTACGCCTTTGTGGCGGCTGCCCCAAGCTTTAGTACGTCTCTCAGCATGTAGTCCTGGACCTTGGAATGTGCCAGTCTACAACACTCAGTCGGAGACAACTCTTTGCACTGGAAGAGCAACAAGTTTCAGGCAGACCAAAGAGCGTCTTTCACCGAGTTGATGATCCTCCAGCTACAGTCGATGTTTGCCTCGGTGCGTCTCCCTGGGAATAGCCCGTAGAGCACAGAGTCCTGTGTCACAGCACTGCTCGGAATGAACCTCGACAAAATCCACTGCATCTCTCTCCACAAGGGCACATTCCACAAGGACGTAAACAGTCTCTTCCCCACCACAGCCACCTCGAGGGCAACGTGCATAGGGGGTGAGATTCCTGGCATGTTGGAAGGATCTGACGGGAAGGGCCTTTCTCACCACCAGCCAAGCTACATCTTGGTGCTTGTCGGAAAGTTCTGGCGATGAGGCATTCTGCCAAATGACTTTGACAGTCTGCTCAGGAAACCATCCGACAGGATCCACCATCTCCTTTTCCTGCAGGGCCTCTAAGACGTTATATGCCAACCACTGCCTGATGGACTTGTGGTCAAAGATGTTTCTCTGCATAAATTGTTCCACCAGGGACAGGTGGGATGGCATGGTCCAACTACTTGGAGCTTTCCGCGGCAGCGTGGCCAGACCCATCCTTCGCAACACCGGGACAGGTAGAACCTCAGCACGTCAGCCCTGACGGCGAAGGGGACAAAGGACCGGTCAGCCCAGTTCCCAAAGAACATGGCCTCGCTCTTCCCACGATTTACCTTGGCTCCCGAGGCCAGTTCAAATTGGTCGCAGATGTGGATCAGTCTGCGCACCGACAGCAGATCCGAGCAGAAGACGGCGACATCATCCAAAAACAGGGAGGCTTTGACCTGAGTGACTCCACTGCCTGGGATTGTCACTCCTCTTATGCCTGGATCCTTCCTGATGGACTCAGCAAAGGGTTCTATGCAACACACAAACAGGACAGGAGAGAGAGGGCAGCTCTGCCTGACTCCAGATTTAATAGGAAAGCATTCCCACCCATTGATTGAGACTGCGCTACTGATGTTAGTGTAGAGCAGTTGGATCCAATTGCGAATTCCCTCCCCAAACCCCATTTTGGAGAGCACATCCCCCATGTAGGTGTGCGATATTCTGTCAAAGGCCTTCTCCTGACCCAGGCTGATGAGGCAGGTGTCCCCTGTCCTACACATAGGCAATCGTATCCCTGAGCAGCGCGAGGCTGTCAGAGTTCTTCCTGCCCAGCACAGTGCAGCTCTGGTCAGGGTGGATCACCAATTCCAGAGCGGACTTGACCCAATTGGCGATGACCTTGGACAGAATCTTACAGTCCACATTCAACAGTGAAATGGGTCGCCAATTTCTAATTTCCTCCCTTTCCCCCTTGTGCTTGTAGATGAGGGTGATGATGCCTTTCCTCATTGATTCTGACATGCTGCCGGCCAGAAACATACTCTCGTACAATTCTAGCAGGTCTGGGCCCATCCAGTCCCACAGAGCCGAATACAACTGCGCCGGCAAGCCATCGCTTCCGGGAGTTTTACTCTTCTCGAAGGACTCAAGGGCCTTAGTCAGTTCGTCAGGAGTTAGTGGTTTGTCCAGGCTCTCCCAAGTACTGTCGTCTAAGACCTCCGTGATAGAGGACAGGAAGGACTGGGAGGCCGTGCTGTCTGTGAGCTTCACGTCATACAATCCGGCATAAAAGGATTTGCTGATCCTCAAAATGTCGGACTGAGATGACTTTATTGAGCAGTCTTCTTCCTTCAGGCTGCTGATCACAGAGCTCCCTCTGTACCTTTTGGAAGAAGAAACGTGAGCACGTCTCATCCTGCTCCACGGAGTGGACTCTGGAACGGAAGATGATCTTGGAGGCCTCCGAGGCAAAGAGCGAGGCTTGCTGGCTCTTCACCTCTTGGAGTTCCTCCTTGACATCGACCCCCCATCGACTGCAGCCGGAGCAGATTCTGCATGTTTTTCTGGAGCTGGGACATTTCCCTCTGTTCCTTTCTAGCTTTCTGGACGCCTTTGAGAATGAAAAACCTCTTGATGTTTCCCTTGATTGCTTCCCACCAGTGTGTCCGGGACTTAAAGGGGGGTTTCACGGTTCTCCAACCTTTGTAATCCCTCTTGAGCTCCTCAATGTTCTCTGGGGTCAGCAGTTGCACATTTAGCTTCCATGCCCCCCTGCCCACCCTCTGGTCTTCCTCTAAGTGACAGTCAGCCAGTAGGAGGCAGTGGTCAGAGAAGAACACTGGCTTGACGTCAGTGGATCTGACTGCGAACGCACGGGACACAAACAGGAAGTCTATCCTGGAACGGATGGACCCATCTGGCCGCGACCAGGTGTATCTACGCTGTGCTCCGTCTGTAGGGTTGCTGAAGACGTCGTGCAGCTTGGCATCCTTAACTGTTTCCATCAGGGATCTGGACGTAGCGTCCAATCTGCTGTCGGCCCTGCCGGATCGTCCAGCCGCATCGATGATGCAGTTGAAGTCACCGCCCAGAATGACCGGCCTGGAGGTCGCCAGCAGCAGTGGGAGCTGCTGAAAAGCCGCCAGCCGCTCGGCCTTTTGTGCCCGGGCGTACACGTTAATTAACCGGAGTGGAGCATTCTTGTACATTACATCTGCTACGAGGAGGCGCCCGCCCACCACCTCCTTAACCTCGGAGACGGTGAAGTTGCCTCTCCGCAGCAGAATAACCAGGCCGGAGGAATGAGAGTCGTTTCCTCCCGACCAGATCGATGGCCCATGGGACCACCATCCTGATCATTGCCTGTAGGAGCTGAGGTGCAGAATTGCACACTCCTGCAGAAACAGATCAGCTCTGACCTTGGCAAGGTAGTCCAAGGTCGCAACACATCGCGTAGTAGATTTAATGCTACGCACATTTATGGATACAATCTTTACACCCATTTTAAAGCATTTAGTCTCTTACCAAACCTGTTACCTCTGAGAGTCCCAGACCTTTGGTCTGCTCCTGCATACCCATAGTGTTCACAACTTGCCTCACTTTGGATGGGCTGAGGAAACTGTCCTGAACCTCCCCATTGTCAATGTTCTGCTCAGGTAGCATCTGGGGGTCCGTGCAGAGAACGGGATTTGAAATGTCCTCTGTTGGAGAAGCTTCTTCAATCCTCTCCCCCTCTGGGGCTTTGCTGCTCCCGGCTTCCCGGAGCTGGGGTGTGCTGAGCGCCTCACTGCTCCCAGATTCCTGGGGCTGGGGTGCGCTGGCCTCTTCGGGTTGTGGGCAAAGTTGGGGTGCGCTGGTCTGCTCATTGTCTCCAATGTTCTGGAGCTCGGGTGTCTCATCCTCCAACTCCCTAGAGCTTTGCCGCTTCTTCTGTAGGTGCCGCCCTTGCATTTCTTTGTCCGAAGAGCAGCTGCCCTTGTCATCCGTGTCGGATGGGAGATGCCTCTTGCCACTTGTCTGGCAACTGGCTTGGTCCCTTCTTAGCCCCTTCTTCCTTTTGGCTCTCTTCACCAGCTGCCACTCCTCCTGCTGATTTTCCGCTGCTTCCTCCTCCTCCATTGATTCGCAGTTGATTGGCTCTCTGCTGCCTCAATCTTTTCCTCCACCTTGTCTCTCTCTGTGCCCTCCTTTGTCCCGTTGTTCTCACTGGGGGCCTTGGTGGTTGGGGGGTTGCAAGTGTCCTTTGTAGTAGTGACACGAAGCATTTCCTCTGCTTCCCCCTCGTTGGCTTTGGCTGCCTGTGCATAAGTGAGGCAGCGTTTGGGGCAGTTCCTGTAGAGGTAGCCTGCCTCGCCACACAGGTTGCAGCATTTAGTCTGTTTGCAGTCCTTTGTCTGGTGCCCTTCCTGTTTGCAGTTCTTGCAGAGGGCAGCATTGCAGTTGGCCGCCACATGACCAGACTCGCCGCATGAGTGACAAAGTTTGGGCTGCCCAGCGTAGACAAGGTAGCCACAGCTTCCCCCAATAGCGAAGCTGGAAGGAGAGTGGAAGATGGCTCCCTTACCATCGGTCTTGACCGTGACCTTAACCTGGCGTTTGCATGTCTAAATCCCAAAGGCTTCTCTAACCTCGGTGCAGCTCCTAACCTTGTTGACGTACCTGGCGAGAAAGGTGAACACGTCGGCGACAGGGACGTAGGGGTTGTAGAGATGCACCGTCACCACACGGTCCCATTGCAACGGCAGAGCAAAGAGCGGTTCCACCGTCAGGATCTTCATCTCTGGCTGGTCTCTCTTCTCCTCGAACACCTTCAGGAATTTGACACAAGCTGCCACACGCTTGAAAGTCCGGTCGAAACATCCAGCGCTGGGGAAGTCTTCAAATCCACATGCCTTCAACAGGATCCGCTTGATGAAGAATGCCCGATCCATGGGTGCTCCTCCTTCGCTGTCTTTCACCATCACCCGGACGGTGTTAGGTGCCCCATGGTACGGGGATCGACTGGTTATAGCCATCGCTTCATAACTACAATTGATCTTAGCCAAAAGGCTGAGAAGCCTTTTACCCTTACTCCTACTGGAGTATAGACTAGATGCTAGATTGTCTAGGTGCTGTTGACTGCTTGTCCCAGGGTCCTCCTCTCGCACTCTCCTCTGATCATTACAATTAGCTTGCTAACACTTTGGATATTTTAAAATTTACACCTTCCTTCAACTGCTGGGCTTATAATTATCGAGGTATTGCTCATCTAATGCAGTAGCTATCATGGATCCCAGCTGCACATTGGTCATTAAGGCTTAGTCATTCTGGTATTCACTAAAATGCACTGATGAAATAATTAACCCATGAACCAACAGCTGCGGTATTTGTTTGCTAATCAGTTAAAGCCTGTTGTTCAGTAGCGTAAGTGTTAATTGGATTGCAAGGGGAATTAGTGCACCATGGAGGGGGAAAGTCAAATCCACCCACTCAGAAGGGGTTAAAGACCCTGCTTTGGTTAAAAAGTCAAAAGCCAAACACATTTGATAATTAAAAACTCTCAGCGCTGTCTACTCTCAAATCAATGGTCTCATCAAAAGGATGATGAAAGAGAAAATTAATATTCATTAGAAAAAGACCAATTAACAGCATGTTAACATATCTCAAAAGGAAAATATATAACAAAGCTGTTCTTGCATGGAGTGCAATTCTAATGCTAATTATCCTGTTCAGCACTCGAACATATCACTGGTACCAAAATATCCATGTAGTTAACAACCTGATTTCTCAGCATTCCCAGTTCCTTTATCATTTATTTTCAGACCCATGTTGCTTTAAGTTGAATTGAATACAGCTGTTCAGAAATAGTTTATGGATACAGTTCTGGACATTTCTTTGAGTGCAAGGGGGATTTACATCTGCGACAATTTTCTGCACAGCCGCATACACGCAGTAACTTAAAGGGCCGACTTGCAAACAGCTGCATGCTTAGATGGAAGCATAAAAGCAAAATACTGCGGATGGTGGAAATCTGAAGCAAAAACAGAAAATGCTGGAAAAACTCAGCAGGTCTAATAGCATCTGTGGAGAGAAAAACAGAGTTAACGTTTTGAGTCCGTATGACTGCTCTGAAGAAGGGTGCAGATACAGGATGTTTGGGGGTTTGAACTCAATTGACTGGGCAATAAATTCTGTGATTCTGTGAAGTCCCAACATCCTATTTGCATTATTAATTGCAATTTCATTCTGATCGGGTATGGCAAGTCAACTAATATCCCTCTGTTTCTTTCAACTCCTCACTTTGCAAGTTCTAACCTATCCATGGACTGCACCTGCTTCCCATTCTTACTTTCATCGAGTGCTTTAGCTCAGAAGTTGTGATGAGCCCAATGGTTGTCCCATTTCCAAGTTATGTAATTCTTTTTCTTGTTTCTATTTCAAATTTCCCAGTCATTTTAGAAGTTTTTACTTTTTGCATTTAGGTGCTTACTTCATGCAGCAGAGCTGGAGGTCATGCACTCTAATATGTCTCTGGCAAGTCTTCAAAAGAGCTATCCACTCAGTTCCCTTGCCCTGCTCTTTTCTTATAGTCCTGCACTTCTTTTTTATTGAATTTCTTTCTGAACATCACAATTCAATATATTTCCCCCTACCTTTCCAGGCTTCGTAATAACAAGTCATAACAATTTACTGTGTAACAAAATAACTCAGTTCCCCTCTGGTTCTTTTGCCAATTACCTTAAATCTCTGTCCTCTGGTCACTGACCACCTTCCCAGTTCAAACAGAGTAAATTAAGAAAAACTTATCAAAACCCTAATTTGAACAACTGTATTATTTTTCCACCGAACTTTCTGTTTCTTAGAACACTCCCAGTTTCTATAGTCTTTCCACATAATTGAAGTCCCCCATCTCTAATATAATTCCAGAAAATTTCCTCTGCACCCTTTCTAAGCCCTTAACATCCTTTCTAAAAAGGAAAGCATGGTGCCCAGAATTAGACATAATAGTCCCCAACACAACAGGCACAGAGAAGGTCACCACTATCATGGGCTGCAACGGCACTGCAACTTCCGGGAAGCCAACTTACACTCAAATCCAGAAGTTGTGGCGTGCCTGAATAGACTCTGGGTATGCTGGGACCAGTCATGTGTGAACTTGGCTGATTGCCCAGCACTTCGACCAGTTTTTGTGTGAACTTTTTCAGACTGCTCCTAGCAGGCGTTAAGCCTGCTCAGGGGTGCATCCCCTTAAATCAACAGGAGTGTGAAAACAACAGTTCCGTTCCTCTGGCACCTCCAGACCTTCCCACCAGTTCCACAGTGCTGGGCTGGATGGGGAGCAGTGAGCTGCAAAAAGACCTCAAATAAAAACTGAAAATCATTAATAATCACTTACCTGTCACTGAGCTGACGACAGAGCTTAAGGGGCGTGGCTTCGGTTCAAGACAACAAAGGGGGTGTGCCTTCACCGGCAATGCCCTGTGCCACAAATCCTCCCTAGTCAGTTTATCATTGAACCCATGCTGCAACCCAGAGAGCAAGCTCCTATTGCAACCTATGGAAAAGGTAGGGTTGTAGAACCATAGAAAACTTACTGCACAGAAAGGGGCCATTCAGCCCATCATGTCTGTGTCGGCCAGAAAATGATGAAAAAGAAATTAGCCGCTCATTTTAATCCCACTTTCCAGCACCTGGTCCACAGCCTTACAGGTTACAGCGCTTCAGATGCAGATCCAAGTACGTTTTAAATGAGTTGAGCATTTCAGCCTCAACTATCGATTTAAGCAGTGAATTCCAGATGCCCACCACCCTCTGGGTGAAAAAGATTTTTCTCATGGCCCCTCTAATCCTTCTGCCAATCACCTTAAATCTATGCCCCCTGGTAATTGACCCCTCCGTTAGGGGAAACGTCTTGACTGTTTCAAGTTTCTTGACTCAGCTTCCTCTGTTCTAAGAAAAACAACCCCAGCCTATCCAATCTTTCCTCATAGCTGCAATTTTCAAGCCCTGGCAGCATTCTTGTAAATCTTCTCTGCACTCTTTCCAAAGCAATTATGCCCTTCCTGTAATGTGGTGACCAGAACTGTACAGAACTATAGTTTTTCATGCAGTCAGTGGTGGAGCTTCGGTTTCACTGCTGATCACAAGTGCCTGGACAATATTTCAGCTGAGGGCTAATGAGCGATTTATAAAAGTTTATCATGCTTTTTCCATTCTATTCATTTATTTATTGAGCCAAGGATCCTCTATATTTAAAAACAATAGTCTTATCAACTTGCCGTTCAAACCCACAAAAACCTAGTTAGGTAAACCCCCAGATCTCTGCTCCTGCACCATCTTTAAAATTGCACCATTTAACTTATATCACCTCCTCACTCTTCCGTCCAAAACATATCGCTTCACACACCTCTGCATTGAACTTCATCTGCCATGTGTCAGTCAATTTCACCACTCTGTACAATCCTCCTGAAGACTGCTACTACCCTCCTTAATAATGTTTTATTCTCGACTGGTTTATACTTTATCGCCTTCAATGCAGTTTTCCCTTATGTTGAAGTGCTTTGTGAACTGCGAGGAGTTAAAAAAATGAACAAGATCCCAGATGCAAAGCTTTACTTATGCATTGTACTCACTTATACAATTTTCACTAACAATGATCAGAGAAGCAGAAGCAAAACCTGCTTCTTGCAATATTTTAAATAAAAGTTTCAAATCACACTAATTTAAATGCAAAAAAGAATCGTCACAGTATACAGTGCTCTGTCACAAAAGAACCTTACAATCTGTCCTCAGTCTTATAGCACTGTGCCATGAAACACCCTATTATGATCTTTAATTTAAGATGCAGAACTACAGAATACACTTTGTAAATCCCTAAAGCTGGCACATTCTCCAGCAGCCTGACAAAAAAAAATCACATATTATAGTCAATAAAACAACTTCCTACAGAAACGTCCCCAGCTTAAATACAGGGTGTAGAAAGTTACATGAAGCAGAGTAAATTAGGCCAAAAGCCGTATTATTGATTGAACAATGAGCAAAACTAAGTTCCATTTTGCCATAAGTGACAAAAACATTTGTGTCATTACTCACTCTGGTTTGAAGTTACCTCAACTCAAAAAGGTTTAGATAAAGAAGTGACATATGTACAGGATTCAGTTTAAAAGTGAAGCTTACAGCAGTCCAACAGTTAAACAGAGCATTTCAAATAAGGATTGCATTATGTTAATTTTAAAGCTTTGAAAAATATAACTTACCATTATCTTTACTGCTATTCTCTTCAATCGTCATTTGCTCTGCAAGCTCAGACAGAGACTCATCAATTGTTTGGCTGCCACGCAAAGTCAGAGAAAGCCGTCGCTTAAACTTTTTCATCTTTTCCATGAAATATTCTACTCAGTAAAGCCTGAAATTAAACATGTTAATTGCAATTAACAGGCAGCTCATTTAGTCCCATCAATAAAAAAATGGAGGCACAATAGGATTCAGCTGCACTTTAAGAAAGCAAATAACATCCTCTCAATTTCTCTACCAAAAATATTATTTTGATAAAAACTCACATATTGCCACTGTTATCTAAATTTTGGGGCTTTCTAATGAGCATTGAAGTTCAAAACATTTCACACAAGTTGGAAATATCTTGTGGACGTTCCAAAATTGGCTAAATTGAAGGTTTGAACTGTTTCATAATCTGCCCTAAATATTACTTCTATGCTCCACATTTTGTAGTCTGGTATGTTGCTTTACCTTATAACTACATATATTCAAACCACATTAAATGTACAAAGTTAAATTATTTCACAGGTTCTCCCGCAAAAATGTTTCCTGGATCTCCAAACTAAACTTTCTGAACGTGCACAGTCTAACCCAAAGGGGTAAAGCATTCAGAAGAGCACATCGTTATGAGACTTTGTGGTTGCAGAAATAATAAAAAAAATCTTCCTACCGTTTGTCATGAAGCTATTAATATATATAACGTTATTAAAAATTATTTTTTTTAAAATAGAGGGTTAGTCTGTGGGTGTGTCTTAATTGGATTAAAGACAGCTTTGATGTATACTGGTTTTGAGATATGGAAGAGGTAGATTGTATTTGCATTTTGTTGAATAGAGCATTCAAGAAGAGGAGTGAAATCTGGCACCTAGGTAGCAGAGACCAAGCAATGCTTACATTACTAATAAAATTGGTACTATGAAAGGGGTTTTATTGTTAGAGGGGTGGAGTTCAAGGGGCTGGTGATACAATGAGAATTTATATTCAATGAGATGTGCTGGGTATAACCGATAACAGTTTTGTGTGTGCAGGGCAGAGGCAATGTAGCATCAAAGCCTGTAAGCCTACCACTGTGTCTGTAAAAGAACCAAAGTGAAAAGAACCTAATTTTGAATTTGTAAGGTGGAAATGCTTTGCCTGGTGTCTGCTTGAAGTCTATTAGTTGCTGTTGCCTTAGTGGAGATTAGTTTGGGAATTTTTAAAAGTTATGACTGTGGTAATTTGTAGCCATGTGTATATGTTTAACTTGTGTAAATTAATAAACATCTCATGTAATTTGATATAAAAACCTCGTGAGAGCTGGTGGTCTGATTCCTGAATTTAGAGCTGCATCTCAAATATACCACTTAAAATATAGGCTATGACAGTTGTTTTATAGTTTCCCTCTAGCACTTTTAAAATAACTCAGCTTTATCAACTGCTGTGTCATAACACCTTATGAAATCACATTGACATTATTGTTAAAATACAATGAGGAATCATGTTATGGGAATTTGTGGGGTTCAATATTTTACTTCCATCCATGTTGAATAGTAATCTTGTTCATAGAGATAAATAAAAACACAGACCTTTCCAAACTACACCGAATCAACCTTCAGGGAAAAAGCCCCAATATAGCCAACAAGAAAAGCTAATTTTATTAACAATGCTTTCCTAGTTATCCACCAACTAGTAGCTATACTCAACTGTAGCATTTGTGCCAGAGTTAGAAGGTCATGGATTCAAAACCCAATCGAGAGACTTGAATTTTTAGGGTGGATTTTCATCTTCGGTTTTGGAACTGCGATTTGGGCCATTTCCTATCTTGTGTTTCCGATTTCTAAAAGGCAGCACATTCTCCTGATAATTTGGTCTCTGGGAGTTGGAGCCATTGCCTCCTGAGGCAGCAATTGGCACGGGTGGATGACGAGGCTGGCAAATTCGAAGGCCTGCTTCTGTTTACTGGGACATTGGCCCAGTTATGTTCATAGTTGGTAGGCTCTCTAGCCCTCACCCCTCTTCACTCTACTGCTCTCCCCTCTCCCATGTTTCTTCCATGCCCCCATATCTCCCATGCCCCCTTCCAGGGCCCCCATGCATCCTTCATGCCCACTCACCCAGAATCCACAAAGTACAGAACTCATGAGCCATATAATAACATTGGCAAGTCTTTGAAATGTTCATGAAATAAAACAAAATCAGGCATTCAACAACTAAGGATGGGCAATAAACACTGGCCCAGCCAGCGAAGTCCACATCCCCTGAATGAATAAAAAAAAATCACTGGCTGTGTTACACAGTTTTGAGATTGTAAGAGGGGAAAGGGAATGCTGAATGCCCGATTTTGTTTTATTTCATGAGCATTTCAAATAATTGCCTGTGTTATTATATATCTAATTGGTTCTGTGCCTAGTGGATACTGTGTGAGTGCTCCAAAGGCCCAGTAGGTGTCAGGACATTTCAATCAATGTGAAAATCAAACCTTAGGGTCCCCTACATGCGTTCATATTTGAATCTTCATACTGTAGAACGCAGAAGAGGACTTTATCCACAAGGAAAAGGCCTCTAATGCATCCGAATGTCCACCCCAGCAATGGAACCAGCAAGGTCGGAAATTCTGCATACGGGTTCACTAACCACACCTTTATCCCACGCCAGCAAAAAGCTGATGGAAATGGGAAAGGGGGCAGGAGTCCTGGAATCGGTTCATGCCCAGCATCTTTAAAGCCTTTTCAACTCCATTCCCACATGGATGGAGGCATGAAAATCCAGCCCTTTATCTCAGATGACACTTGAGTGCAGTACTAAGAGAGTCCTTTACTGTTAGAGGTGCCATCCTTTGGATAACACTTTAAACCAAGGACCCCTCTCACACCATCCCCCAACATCTTCCCTCTAAAGTGGATATACAAGATTCATGTGGCACCATTTGAAGATGAGAAAAGTAGTTTTCAGTGTCCTGGCTAATATTCATCTCTCAATCTATTCCGCCAAACAGATTATCTAGTCACTTATCTCACTGCTATTTGCGAGAACTTGTTGTGCACAAACTGACTACCAAATTTACCTGCACAACAGTAACAACAGTTCAAAAGCACTTCTTCAGCAGCGAAGCGCTTTGGAATCTAAATGGTGCAATATGAACGCAAGTTCATTGTTATATTACAAAGTGAAAGAAACTTTGCTCAATTAACATGATGAATGGTAGGAGAACAATAATTCCCGTTTATGTTTTCACATCTGGAACAGTTCTCTAGCTGACTCTAGCCTAGATTTTAAAAACAGAACAGGAGGGGTGACAGGCATAAGTAAACATACACTTAGGATCATACTTTTGTTCTTCCCTTTGTTCTCCCTATTTAAAATGCTAAAATTATTAAATTCATCCACATATGTACAGTATAATTCTTTTAAATGTCATCATGTCAATGGTTACACCACAATCCCACAAGCTCCCTTTCAGACAGAACGTTCTTTGTCGTGCATATATTCTGACACACTGAATGCATTGCACTTGCACCTGTATAAAGCAATATAAAATGTTTTCAAACCAATTTCCAATGGTTGAGAGTTACATGCTGCCTCGAGTTTACTCAATGTCTAGTCTTCAATTCCATGTAAGCTAACATTTTAAGTTGGGTTTGTTTATGCTAGTTACAGTACTGCATTATTACTGCCACCTCATTCACATAGAACACTAAATTTGGGGAGGTGGTGTCATAGTTGTAATGCCACTGGACTAATAATCCAGAGCCCAGGCGATTGCTCTGGGGATACAGGTTCAAATCCCATCGTGGCAGCTGAAGGAGTTTAAATTCAATTAATAAATGTGGAATTAAAAAGCTGGCCTAATGGTGACTATGAAACCATTGATGATTGTCATAAAAACCATCTGGTTCACTAATGTCCTTTAAGAAAGGAAATCTGCTGTCCTTACCTAGTCTGGCCTACATGTGACTCCAGACCCACAGCAATGTGGTTGACACTTAAATTCGCTCTGAAATGGCCTAACAAGCCACTCATCTGTATCAAACAACTATGAAGTCTAAAAGGAATGAATCTGGCATCGACCGAGGCACCAGATATGACAACAGCAAACTCAGCCCTGACAACCCTGCAAAGTCCTCCTTACAAACATCTGGGATCTTGCGCCAAAATTGGGAGCACTGTCCCACAGACTAGTCAAACAACAGCCTGACATAGTCATACTGATGGATTCATACCTTACAGATAATCTCCCAGACACCAGAATCAC